>NC_051116.1:7954711-8287275 GCF_014839805.1 Manduca sexta | reverse complement strand
TAAGAAAGGGAAGCTCAGATAATTATTTATGGTATCGAATAATACCACTTTTTTAACTTAGAATGGGACCTAGATCCGATATCTGTAGGTATTGCTTCTAATCCTGGTGGTACGCCTCTCATCTGTAAGAGTATAGGTGAGGTAGGTACCACAGCAATATCTATTTCGGCTGCCAAGTAGGAGTATCTAGTCACTGTTGTGTTCTGGTTTGAAAAACATTGTAGCCAGTGTAACTACTGGACATAATAATTAATATCTCATGTCTCAAGATGGCGAGCGCAGTGGAATACCAAAGAATACTTTGTAATCAAGGTGTTGGATGGTGTTTCTATTGTTTATTTGCCATATCTACCATCAGGTGAACGGCACGCTCGTCTTGTCATTTAAAGAAATAAAAAACCTTAATCGTAGAGTTCATCGTTTCCGGCTTTTGATTAGATATGAGACAGCTGTCCATAACATTATCAAGTAAAATAAATAAATAAAAATAAATAAAAATGCTTTGTATTCATCACGTAGGCGAACATAGTTGCACTTATGATAAGTCAAGGTACATGAGAATATTCAATTATTACTTAAGATTAGCTTATATAAACAAAGAGACAATAAAATAAATGAAAAAATACTTAGTAAACAAAGAAGCCAGCTCGGGCTGGCAGGGAAGAAAAATAAAATTATGTATGTATGTATTTTTAAATAAGCAATAAGGGAGAAACGCGTCGCGATCCTCACCGGTGAGGACAATAAGCCCTAACCTAGCTAACCTACCAGCCTTTCACTAACTACCTAAGCGATGACAAGAATTCTTCAACATGTACTAACGTGTTCAATCAAGTTCGACTCTGATTGCTAAGAGTTCTGTATTGTTGGAATCATAGAGTTGTAAGTTAATATAGACATTAGCAAGATTGTTATCCAAAAATTTTGCGCTCATGCGATGGTTACTCAATCTACTGTGAATAAGTTCATTGGATGGGCATTTCTTTAAGCTATCTAACGTCTTAAAATCATTTTTTGAGATGCCGCTTTCAAGCTTAACACTGCAGTATACCGATGTATTTATTTGAGTAATCCAATATGATATCCAGTACGTTATCTTCGTGAAAGTGTGGAATGGTATTATGTATGCCAATATCTATTGTCTTAAACGCGACGCGTTACGTATTTGTTACGAACTGTCAACGTGTGGCGTGTAAAATAAGGTCCCGGAGAGCGACTTGCTCGTCTCGTCATATATTTGTATAAAGAACCGCATATAAAAGTATATAATAGTTCTTTAATGTACTATTTTATAGTTTATGCTGATTTCTTCCGGTGTCCTTTTGTGTAGTGCACCTCAATTTTCGCTTTCAAGAATAATCGCGTCATGTGTGTTTGTTGTTTTAGGTTCTGTTTATGGGCAGTCGTCAATCAAGTGAATAGCGGTATCAATATATTGGCAAACAAAAGAAGTCTTTGTGCAAAAGATAATAAGAATTAGACACTAAAAAATAAATGTAGCTAACAAATAGAAGTTACGCTTAATAATTTAGCAAAGCGCCATCTATACCGCTTGGAGTACAACGATGTTATTTCATATTGGTAACTCAAATGCGTGCTGTCTGCTCTCAAAAGATGGCGCTCTTACATATATGTAATATCAATCTACCCACTATTCGTTACAATATTGCTAATGGTAAGTAAACCAAGTAAATGCGTAGTTTTCTGTTTGTATAATAGTAGATATTAGTATTAAATATTGGGTGAACCTTTGTACTGTTTATGGGCACTCCTAAATCAACTGCTTCAGTGGCATAGTTGTATTGAATGCGCTTTATGACTTACGCTGCCCGGGTTCGAATCTAGAGTCGGGACGTGATATTAGGTTTTTCTCCTCAACATAAAACCTGAGGTCGAAAATGGTCGTTTATTACCATTATTTACATTACATAGGATCTCGCATAGCTGACAAAATTAAAGTAACATGTCGACGTATCCGTCTACTTAAAACGATTTTCTTATCATGTTATAATTATACATTTATTAAATGTTGATCTCTCAGATATATGATTCATTATATTATGAGTAGGGAAATCCAATATGTAAAATCTTAGATCATCGACACGTTATATAAAAAGTTAATAAAGGTTTATATCCATAACCAGATAAAAAAATAAATAATTAAAATAAAAATATCAGCCCTGTATTATAATACTTGCCCACTGCTGAGCACGGGCCTCCTCTACTACTGAGAGGGATTAGGCCTTAGTCCACCACGTTGGCCTAGTGCGGATTGGTAGACTTCACACACCCTCGAAATTTCTATATAGAACTTCTCAGGTATGCAGGTTTCCTCACGATGTTTTCCTTCACCGTTAAAGCAAGCGATAATTCACAAAGATACACACATAATTTATTAGAAAAATCAGAGGTGTGTGCCCTTGGGATTTGAACCTGCGGACATTCGTCTCGACAGTCCGTTCCACAACCAACTAGGCTATCGCCGCTTCAATAAAAAAATATTCAATTAAAATATTACTGCACACACACACACACACACACACACACACATCACGCATTTATCTCCGAAGGATTATGATACAGAAAAAAACACATTACATTTTACAATATTTTATCTTTCATTTTTAAATATTTTAATAATGTGAACATTGTTTCGTTAATATCATGTGTGCAATAAAATTTAAAAGCGATTTTTTTTTATATTTTATATTTTTTATCTAGTTCTAGATATATTCCTTTATTAACTTATGTTATTTTTAAATAATTTCAGGTTTACATAAAAATACATAGCACCTAAAAATATGATTAGCGTAGTGTTTGTGCAATATTTTAAGCGATCATTCTTTTATATATTTTTTTCCGGTTCTGAATATATCCCTTTATTAACTATTTATTTTATAATGATCTAAGGTTTTACATAAATATCATTTAGCACCTAACTATATGGTCAGCGTAGCGTTCTGCTAAAAGTGGGGGCGTTTAAGGCCGCTACAAGTAAATCTCAAGCGTTTCTTCCTCCAATGGACAGTACCCCGACTATGATTAATGCGGAATTCACATTAATCACTACAATAATAATTAACGAGAATGTGATATGACAATTACGAATGATTTATTCTGATTATTAATTAATTATGGTTAATGAAATTCTGGTAAAATCCGGTATTGGAATCTGGTAACACGCAATATAATATACGATTGTGTTGTCTCGGTGGCGTAGCTACGTAGTAGTTACTTAGTAATGTACGTGCTTTTTTTAATTTGATAAATTGGGTAACAAAAAATTGCATTTTTATTACTCTTAAAAACTTAATTGGCATCTAGTTCAGTACTTATGGATACTGAGCAGGAAACTCAATATCCGTGTACCCGACCCAGGCCGAACTAGGGACCTCACGAACTCCCCACGCAATAGAACGCCGTGACGTTTCTCCGAATACCTCCAACGGTTTCATGCAAATATTTGAACGTCCAAACCTTTTATAAGTGCTGCTAGTGTATATATTTTATATCCTGGATAGCGACCATTGTACACAAGGTGTTAAGGCCAAAGTAGCCCACTTCGCGTTCCGGGATCAGCCTGTATACTTCTGAGTCCAACAGGCATAATTATGTCGACTGCCAAGTTAATTATCTCTCGTCAGTCGACATTATTAGACCACACTCCACTTACCATCAGATGCAGTCCCTTACCGTGTTCTCATAAAGAAGTATGATTGTGCTGTACATGTTTACATGTCAGATTTATCAACCTTGATACCGCCTTGTAATGACGACACTACGTAATAGCCATGCATCAACTGACCTCGCAGCGTAATGCAATGATTGGCGGACTCAGGTCAATGCACTACGCTGACTACTAGTGAGTTACTCCACGCGAACTCTAAACATACAATATCTATATAATTGGTAGAAGATTTGTAGATGTTCGGATAGCAACCGTATGCAAGGTGAAAAGCCAGAACGGCCTACCAGAGTCGCGTTTTGCGATCGGCTTATATCTGGTTTCAAATAGGGGCCTTGTTTCCTAACAATACAAATTATAATGCAGAATATCATTCCACGCTAATTTAACGAAGACTCTAATTTAAATAAGAAGGCCGAGAGCACCGGCCGTCCGTACCAACTTCGGCGAGAGAGCCTCAAAGTGCGCGCGGAAGTCCTACTGGCTGTCCAGATGAAGCCCGAGGTACTTCATCTTTGAGCCGACGGGTACCCGCACGCCCCCCACACTAATGTGAGCCTCGATGGGCGGCCTACACCGAGGCCCGTAGAAGGCAAGGGCCTCAGTTTTGTGGGGAGCCACTGCGGGACCCAATCGCTGAACCCTGCCCACTACCAGTTCGGTACCGTACAAGGCGAGCAGGGACGCTCTCTATGCACTAGTTAGACCTCTGCTAACCCCTTCGAAGATAAATGTATCCCAAACAAGTCTAGGTTTCACTACGCTAGTCTGATAAATCGAATACTCTACCAGAGGTAACCGGTCAGTTTTAGATACAGTTAACATAGATTTATGTCTTACGCAACCATAAACTCTTGTTAAATAAACTACGTCCTAATGCTATTAAAGTTAAGTGGATTGTTATTATTGAGGAAATAACTTCCCATAGCTCCGAATCTCGTGGCGGCGATAGCCTAGTTGGGAGTGGTACTGACTGAGCCTTGTCTCTAGGTTCAAAGCCCAAGAGCGCGTAATTCTGAATATTTTTTTTACATATTGTTCGTTTTAAAGGCAAAGGAAAACAATGTTAGGTTTCCTAAAAAAATCTTTTGAGGAATTTTGAGCGTATGTGATAAGTTACAGAAAGGAAAAGCTAGTATTTTATTATGTATACATATTTTGCCCACATTAAAAGTGTTCGTAAACGTGGAATTTTGTTAGAAGTATACGCAGAAGCCTAGTTGATTGTGGAACGGGCTGCAGAGACGAATGTCCGCAGGTTCAAAACCCAACACACCTCTCACTTTTGTAAAATCATGTGTATATTCTTTGTCAATTATCGCTTGCCTTGACGGTGAAAGAAGTTATTGAGAGAAAACCTGCGTATCTAAGAGGTTGTCCATAATAATTTCGAAGGAATGTGAAGTCTGCAAACCAGGTCAGCATGGTGAACTAAGGCGCAAACCTTCTCAGTAGTAGAGGAGGCCTGTGCTCAACAGTGGAGCAGTATATAATACAGGGCTGATATTATAAATCCCATAAATATAACGATGGCAAGTTTCGACTGTTATGTCTTGTGATGACAACCTTCATGGTCATGGGTGGGACTGAGATGTTGACTGTCCGGTATCTACCTACATTTTACATGTAACTTTAAAAAAAATCTGAAAAATAGTTTTAATTCAAGACTCCTTCAGAAATCGAGTAAAAAAACTTCGCAAAGATCTGCCCAGAGCCTCGCATTAGGGCCGCCTCCGGTCTTTAAAACTGGAGTAAAGAAAACTACACCCAACCTAAGAACAAATTGAAAATCAAGTACCAAAGTAATTAGGTGAGCCTAGTGAGAAGACTGAAGAGGACAAAACCCTTCGAGTTAGTTTTGTGAACATTCAGCGCAACATAGTGCAGTGAATGCTATTTAAAAAGAACACGCGAACAATGTGTTCCCTTTAATAGAGACAATAAGAAAACTGTTATTGGACATATCCTTAGTCGTAGTCTCATTAGAAGTTTAGGTTAAATTCAAATAACTTATTAGTCTTAACACTAGATTTTTGTTAAAATGACAATACAGTCGGTACATCATAGAATAAAAAAAAGTAATTTAAAATTACAATATCTCCATGTGCAAAGGCCCTTACACTAGGAAACTGACCGGGGCTATAATGCTGCGCGTTTCCTGTCGCCACAGCACAAGATTACAGATGACTCACTTCGCAACTAGTTTTAACGGTATAAAGAAGTTTTTAGTAATGAATCCAAAATTGACGTCATTTCTCTGAATCAAGTGACATATTATGTTAATGTGAGAAATACAGTTAATTAAAAAGTTTTTTTTTTTTAATAAGTTATATTTCCAATAGAATGTAACATATTTAGGGGCTAAGTTAACAAAAATTGTTACTTAGTCTTCACCTATGCCGCTATGTCAAAAGAAGAAATACATATGGCGTAAAGTGGCTCCTCATTTGGGCCACTGTTATATAGGCTGAAGAAGTCTTGCCAGGCCGAAAGGGTCTTCGGAATATAAGGCATGTGTGGGTGTGTATTGCATGGTTTTATCATATAATATATCATGCTATACTGATAACTAAATGCCAATAAACTAAACGCTGCAATTAGATACAAGTCTTATATCTTGAGTATGAGAGCCATTACTTCATCCCTATCTACACGAAGACTATTACCAACTACAACATATCAGGGTTATATCTATTATATTAAATGCTAATTGCAACCATTATTTATCTAGAATTGACGTAAAACACCTACGTCAAGCAAACTTGATATTATTTTTCACATAAATAAGCCATTATTTCTTAGAACACGAATGTAAATTATTTTAATTGTACATATATAAATAAATTTACACGATGCGTGTATAATGTGAGGTTCAATGATCTATAGACGTGTACATACTATGAAATTTGTTTTTAGATTAGAATGTCTTAAATGGATTTGTCAGTAGGCATTACTATAGTCATAGATATAATTCTGCCTCGGCGGCGTAGTTGTATTGCACGTCCGGTACAATAGCGCTCTGAGGTCCTGGGTTCGAATCCCCGGGTCGGGCAAAAGTGATATTTGGGTTTTTCTGCTCAGTATCAGCCCGGAGTCTAGAATTTGTGCCCGATATGGCGATAGGCTCGCCCCCTATCACATCATGGGACGGAACATACTTGGCGAAAAGTGGGTGCCCTAGTTGCGCCTCTGCATACCCCTTCGGGGATAAAATGCGTGATGTTATGTATGTATGTATGTAGATATAATTCCAACTCACTTTTCTCCTGTTATCTTGGTGACGTAGTTCTATTGGGCGCGCGGTTCAATGGCTTTGAGGTCTTAGGTTTGAATCGTGGGTTGAGTAAAATGATATTGGGTTTGTCTGCTCAGTAACAGCGGCGATAGACTTGTCCTATATCATATGGGTTGGAATATACATGCAGAATATTAGGAGCATTAGTTGGGCCTTTGCCAAGCCTTCGGGGATAATAGGCATGGTTTTCCAAAAACATTAGGCAGAGGCGCAACTATAGACCACAGGCGAAGGGCCCATATAACTCGATTTCCTGCCGGCTTCCCCCTAATTAACTTCAGAATGATATTGAGACCGCATTTATGCATATTATTAACTATAACTACGTCGTGTAGTGTTCCTTTTCAGAAAATTTATCCCTTCACCACTACAATAGACTACAATCTAGTGAATAGTGAAGTGATAGAGGACAAGCCTATAGGTGTTTCGGGCAAATTTCGGAAACTTACGATATATTTTTATAACTCTAAAGAGACTTAGAGGGGATAAGCTGCTCACTAAACCCTTGGCAATCATGGTTTGCCTTCTTATAGCGAAGCAGCAAGCATGCTAGTTGAATCTGTATTAGAAAGTTCATACACAATACGCATTACGCATTCATCCCTAAAGGTTTAGGAAGAGATGTAACCAGGTGAGCTACTTTTCGTCTTGTGTATTCCGGCCCATGATGTGGAATGGTCATATATTTATTTTATTAGCACTTCATGTAAGATATGTAGGTGGACTTGATAGACATTCTCATTTTTTTTGCGTAAAATCCTATGATAAAAATAGCTAATAAAACCTCTTAATTCCAAATCAAAAGAAACGCGTAATAAATCTAAAGTTTTTACAACTGGGTCTCAGCCTCTTTCAATAAGATTTATCTTTGTTCTCGTAATTTTATCACCGCACGCGTCATATTGTAAGTATGCTATGTGATAAAATTTAACTTGTCATGTACTAAGAACATGATATGAATTTTAATTAAATAACTAATAATGCCAATGTACACGAAGATTACGTAAAATGTATATTTTTTTAACTGAAGACTTAGAGTATTGTAAAATTAATGCTTAGTGTCTAATCTTTTGTATATAGTATAAAAATAGGCCTCTTTAATTTAAGCGGTATATTTGTCAACCTGTGGTGGCCAACGGTGCGGTGCGGTACGGAGTTTCTTTCTGTCTTTCTTCTTCGGGTAGTCATCACTTATGCAGCTAGTGAAAGACTAGTAGGTTAGCTAGGCTAGAGCTTATGTCCTCGCCGGCGAAGATCGCGACGCGTCATCCCTTTATTTCCCCCTACTTGCCAGTCCGAGCTAGCTATTTTGATTTATACCTTGTTATTCCTTATAAATTTTATCCCTCATTTAAAAATGTCCATAGTTATATAGGTAATTTTAATTGTTATTTAGAAATAGTATTCCTACACATTTTGACGTATCATAAGTGCAACTTTGCTCGCCTACGTGATAATTAAAGTATTTAATTATTTTTTTTTATCGTGGCGAAAAGTCTGTATAATCCGTTTTCTGCTGGCTTTCCTTTATGTAGAATCTAATTATCATTAGAACGGTTTGAAGACCGCATTTATGCATATTCGTACCTATATGTTATGTAGGGTTCCCATTTCGGAAGATTTGACCTTTCGCCACTGGTGGCCAGCATGGTGAGCTAAGTCTCTAAATAGTAGAAGTGGCCTGTTCCCATCAGTGGGGAAGTATAATATTCGAAGCCGGTTTTATTTTGAAACAAATACATAAGCCCTTTATTGTTTTCCGAAAGGAGAGATACAAATAAAAATCAGTGTCCAATAACCGCTATATACAAATTATTCTACAACCAATAAAAGCTTTGCTGCAAATTGTTTGAAAATCACACACACGCACCCACGCATTTTACTTCCGAAGTTGTAGGCAGAGGCGTATCGCACCCACTTGCCTTCGTGTGTATTCCGTCCCATGATGTGTCACATGGTGACTTATAAAAACACCCGGGACTTTAATGTGAGCGCTTTAGACGCTCGCAACCCTTGAAAAATTAAGCGACCTGATGGCAGTCCACTAACAGGTTACAAACTTCGGTATAAAATACTGTACCAAAAAAGTCTTAAAAGTTTAACAGATTAGTAGCAAATCTTAATCAATCAAAAGTATATTTTATTACAGCGGATTACACAATAAAATGTTAGTATAGAGAAGCCATTGTCACATGTTGAATTCTAACAAACATTAAGGGTTCGTGAACATTTCCCCTCCCTTTCCCTTTTAACCATCCTAGTAACTCCTACTCCTTCCTCTTCTCTTCCTTCCCTCTTTCCCCTCCCTTCTTCCTCCCGGACCCTAAGACCGTCTAGCTGCAGGCTGCCAGCGAACCTTCAGCTGGCGCCTCCAGTGATAGCGGTAGGGCCCACCAACTCATCATGGGGCTGCCGTGGTTGCTAAGCCGGGGAATCGCTTGTACACCGTTAGCAGGGTACCCCCGGTGATAACCACGGCAGTACACCAAAGAAAAACCCCTTTATTCACAGACGTTTTTTATCTAAGGACGAGCATTGCTGTTATAACAAGTATGTTTCTCCACTTCGTTTATCTGACGGCTTGCTATTTGTTCAGCTTTGTTTATCTGACAGCCAACTAGATTCAAGTTATCTCAATATTAGCCAATCACAACGGCCCTATGTCTACGCACTGCGAAGGCAGCCATGCCGTCAGCACTGAGAAACAAACTAGTTAAAAGCTCGTTCCTTCGATAAAAAACCTCTATGAATAAGGGGGTGTAATCTGTTCGAAAAGAGAACCGTCCGTGGTATTTGAGGTCTGTTTTGTTTAGTTTTGGTATGTTTTTATACAAAAAACAACACGCAAGATCATTTATAACAAAGCAATACGACATGACAATGAGTTTAACATTTACCAAATGGCAGGGAAGTATTGTTATGTTTTTTTTTTGCGGCTGATCCTGCAGTCTACTCCGAGAGGAACCTGCGAACGGTATACTGATTCCTCCCGGCTTAACGGCTGCAGGGGCCAAGGGAAAATTAGGAGGGGAGAGGAGAGGGACTGGGGAAGGAAAGAAGGATGGGAGAAGGAATTGTTATTCGCAGAGTATACCAGTGGTAGCGGCGATAGCCTAGTTGGGTGTGGAACGGACTGCCAAGACGAATGTCCGCAGGTTCAAATCCCAAGGGCACACACCTCTGACTTTTCTAAAAAATCATGTGTGCATTCTTTGTGAATTTATCGTTCGCTTTAACGGTGAAGGAAAACATCGTGAGGAAACCTGCACATCTGAGAAGTTCTCTATAGTAATTTCGAAGGTGTGTGAAGTCTACCAATCCGCACTAGGCCAGCGTGGTGGACTAAGGCCTAATCCCTCTCAGTAGTAGAGGAGGTCCGTGCTCAGCAGTGGGCAAGTATTTAATACAGGGCTGATATTATTATTATACCAGTGGTAAGGTTTGGCAATGCTGTTATCAGTTCTGGCAATTTATTAATCAGTAGTGTTGCTATGTAAAATTCGAAAGTTAGTTCACTTTTCGGCCACGACGGTTCTTTCTGAACAGACTATAAATCTTTTATCCCATAATCTGGGCCAGTTGATTTATCATGACCGCTGACCCTTCTGTCGCGCGCGTGCTGTGGCCAAGGCCGCGCGATAACGGACGTGCCATTGTAATTCCACATGATTTGTGACACAATATTTTAAATATACATTAGATTTCTGCCCTATAAGTCTGTCCGTGTAGAAAAATTCAAATAAATATTTTGAAGTAATAATAATAATATCAGCCCTGTATAATATACTGTTGCATTGCTAGACACGGGCTATATTACTGAGAGGGTTAAGGCCTCAGTCCACCAAGCTGGTCTAGTGCGGATTGGTAGAATGCACACACACTCAAAATTCTTATAGCAAATTTCTTACGTATGCAGGTTTCGTCACGATGTTTTACTTCACCGAAAGCAAGCGATAATTCAGAAAGAATACATACATATTTTTTTTAGAATAGTCAGAGATGTGTGCCTTTTGGATTTGAACCTGCAGACATTCATCTCAGCAGTCCGTTCCACACCCAACTAAGGTTCCGCCGCTTAATTTCGCCGTTATGTAGTAAGTATACAAATATTTAAAAATGACGATAACTTTTTCCAATATCAGAATTTAATACGACAAAGCCTATATTCCGTTCCTTGTTCAATTACTCTGTCTTTATGTGAATATTTCATGGCAAACCGTTCAATAGTTAAATATGTGCGATAACAAACAAGCAGAAAACAGACAAACAGACATTTGCTGGTAGTAAGCTATATTTTATATTCCGGATAGCGACCACCGTACACAAGGTGTTAAAACCTGCCTAAGTGGCCCATGTAAGTGTGCCGTTCCGGGATGAGCCTGTGTATATCCGGCTCTCACGGGCCGGTATAATTGATCGACTGTCAAAGGGTAATCATCTCTCGTCAGACAATATTCTATAACACTCCGCTCCTTCACGTGCAGTGTTGTCAAAATGCCGTGAAAGAAAAAAAAACTGAAAAGAATCATTGATTGTAAAAATTATAAAAATCATTATTTTTTTATTACTCTTTAGTTTTTTTTCTTATAATATTTTTCTTTCTATGTACAGACTCTAAGTTATTCTGTCTGATTATATTAGGTAACCGGTTTTAGCCTAGTTAAGAATGAAACGGACTGCAACACGAAGATTCACAGGTTCAAATCCCAAACACGTCTACGAAGTCACGTAAGTATTTTTCACTATTATTAATTTCTTTACGGTGAAGAAAACATCCTCAATGTCAATCTTCAATCCGCTACAAAAGTAAACCAATCAAAATGTATTGTATAAAAATGTATGTGTATATTGTTATTGTTACAATGTAGTTGACAATCGAAAAATAAAAAAACAAACCTCTTTTGTAATAATGTCCAAAAAAACTTGGTCCTGATTGTTCCGTTTCCAGATCAAAGCAGCGATTGCGATCGTTCGTTAAAAATTGTAAGGTTTAATCGTTTTACAGGTAGCAAGCAATGTATTTGAGAACTGTGTTTACCTTTGTTTAACAAATAAATGATTATGATTATGATGATTAAAAACGCAATAACGACTCGGTTTAGCCACATACCTGCGCAGACATATAAACTAAACTCCGCAAACACATTTCCATTCACATATAATTTTCACCACTTTTTTGACAACTGATATCACACTATTTTAACAGCACTTTTCACCTTTACTAGTACATTCAGTTTAACAATATTTTAAGCTATAACATAATGTAATAATGTGAAAACCGTTGGTGGACCAAAGAAAATAAATAAATTTACTAATAAATAATAATGTTTTGTCTCGAACAACATTAAACCTCAACACATCACTTTTGAGTTACATTGACTGTCGTAATGATT
Organism: Manduca sexta; assembly: GCF_014839805.1. Lineage (NCBI taxonomy): Eukaryota > Metazoa > Arthropoda > Insecta > Lepidoptera > Sphingidae > Manduca > Manduca sexta. The sequence goes on along the minus strand of NC_051116.1, from coordinate 8,274,902 downwards.
CCGACAACTTTCTTGATAGTCGACTAAATGATTTGAAGTATAGAGTGGTCATTTCCCACGCTCCCGAACACGACATTGTGAAGACTTCCGGTACGCGCCGGACGTGGAGTGAGCTAGCGGACCGCCGAAACTGACTCACGGGTCTGTATTCCGTGTCTAATTAGATTCCACAAGGAATTTAATTTTAACAGCACAGGCTTAGCGGTAATACGGTAATATATAATTTCACGCCGCTATTGGGTAGGCAGAGGCTATGGTTTGCCATTTTCCCCAATTCTGAAATACTTCTCTCGCCTCCTGCTCTTTTGTTCATGGTATTTTTGACATGTCGTTTACTTAGAATGGCGGGTCATTGGTAATATTGTATTAACATATGCAATTGTTACAGATACACTTTGAAACAGATATAAATATTTTAAAGTTGTTTATAACATAATATAGGTAGACAAGCATATGAGTCTATGGTACGCCATCACGTAGATTTACGCCTACAAAACAAGAGACATGAAATTGACTACGAAAAGCAACAGATCATAAAAGCCATATGTTTAATGTAATAAAGATAAAAATCAAGTCAGCTTGGCTGATTATAACATAAATTACATAAATTCCACGTGAAATCTAAACAACAATGGAGAATTCAAGCCGTGTTCCTTACCAATTCCTTGCATCAATTCCCGAGGAATCTACGCAGTGTGACAGAGAATTACTTCGGGGGTACTGCGCAAAATCTTTTATAAACACATTAAGTTGAATTCTCTCTCACGACAATTGATCATCAATGGGATTTCTGCGCAGTACATTTTACGCGGAAGTAAACATATTAAGGAATAAAACGGAGTTATACCAGTCAAATTTGCTAATGGTAGGTCTCTCATATTTGGGAGTCTGCCTGGGTAGGTACCACCGCAATGTCTATTTCTGCCGCCAAGCAGCGGTATGTAGACCCTGTTGTGTTCCGGTTTGAAGGACATTGTAGCCAGTATAATTACTGGGCACAATAAGACTTAACACCTCATGTCTCAGGATGACGAGCGCAGTGGAATACCAAACAATACTTTGTAATTCAAAGTGTTGGTGTTTCTACTGTCTATGGGCAGTCGTATCGAATACCATCAGGCGAATGGTAAGCTCGTCTCGTCATACAAAGAAATAAAATATATATATACGGATACGCCTATAGATTATTGTATTCTATAGGTTGGATGAGAAAGGACTGTAAAGGATATTTTAACCCATATGAATAAAACGACACTTTCTTAGGAAACTGCTCAACATTTATGAAGATATTAATATTAAGAATTAAGATACAAGTAATAGATAATAAATAGATAAAGCGGCGATAGCCTAGTTGGGTGTGGAACGGACTGCCAAGACCAATGTCCGCAGGTTCAAATCCGAAGGGCACACACCTCTGACTTTTCTAAAATCATGTGTGTATTCTTTGTGAATTTATCGTTCGCTTTAACGGTGAAGGAAAACATCGTGAGGAAACCTGCACATCTGAAAAGTTCTCTATAGGAATTTCGAAGGTGTGTGAAGTCTACCAATCCGCACTAGGCCAGCGTGGTGGACTAAGGCCTAATCCCTCTCAGTAGTAGAGGAGGCCCGTGCTCAGCAGTGGGCAAGTATATAATACAGGGCTGATATTATTATTATTTTAATAGATAATTGGTAATTTTTGTTGGTGGTACATTTTTTATATCCGCTCGGATAGCGACCACCGTACACCGTTAAAACCATAGTGGCCCACGTAAGTGTGTCGCATTCCGGGATTAGCCTATATAAATTACAAACAGGCCGACATAATTGTGTCAACTGGCGAGGGTACTCATCCCAATCGTCACTATGTGGACCCCACCAGATACCATCAGCTGGGGTCACTTTACCTGTACAAAAATGTCTTAGCACAATCTCCATGATTCCTCACTGATCACACACCACATTACCCAATACGAAGTCGTCTCAGGCTAAGAGGTTATTACATTCTGTCGCTTTCTACGTCTACATTGTATAATGTTTGAACACGCCAAACTGTTAAGGTGAAGTATTCGTTAGTTATTGCTGGTAGGTCTCTCATACACACTCCGTTGAATACCTGTTCCGTCTGGCCAATGATAAAGAGAAATACAAGAAACTGACGGCTAACCTTCAACTATGAAGAGGCACTTAAAGAAGAAGAAGAAGGTCTCTCATATATGAGAGTCCGCTGGGGTAGGTATCACCATAATTTTCTCCTGACGTTCCGAGGACTCTAGCCTTCATGGTCACAGGGCGCACTGAGGTGTTCATCCGCAAATTCAAAGTTATTATATCTACCTACATTTTACAATTTAACAACTTTTTAAATTTTAACTGTTGGTGGTCTGATCTACGCAGAATGAGCTGTGTTTTGAAATCTATCAGCCAGTCTTTTGGGTCTGTAAAATAGTTTTATTTTCGATGAATAAAGGCAATCATATCTAAGCGACATATACCGAAAATGTATTCTAGGTTTTGTAGTTCTAGGACAATTTTAATATCATTAGACTATATCTTTATAAAATAAGTTTAATTGTTATGAATTATAAATATCGAAACTTTAAATCACTCTACTCAAAAATGTACTAATTGTCGCTTAGATATATCGCCTTTCAAGCATTATTTTAAATATAAACAACTTGCTCTTAACGGTACAATCATGCGATCTCTAAGTAAGCATTTTTGAAGATCGCGTGATGTGTCGCACCATTCTATTTCGAAACTGTGCTTCGTATTCGCATTCCGCTGACAAAACTGTTCCTAGAATGTGAGATTACGCCTCGCCAGTCGACACAATTATGCCGGCCTGTTTGAAACCGAAAATACACTTACAATTCAATTATTGCACTCCACAATGGTTAAAATAGGTGGTACAAATTAAGGAAGTAACAACTCGTGGACCCTGCAGGGCAACATAGGAGCCCGGGATGGACGGCAGTGTGCTGCTGGCCTCACACTGCCGTAGACGCCGAGGGCGTCCTTCGGTGCGCGGGGGCTTCTGAGCCCCCCCCGCATAGGAGACGGGCCGCAAGGCGGCACCGCGCAGGGACGGCTGCGGTCGCAGACTAGACACTTCAACGTCAGAAGAAGCCCGCAGCCGTCCCTAATGCGCCGAAGAGGGCCACCGCGGAGTTTTAGCTGGTAGGCCGTGCATAGGTTAAGTTGTATATAGGGTTAGGGACTCGGCCCGGCGGTCGCCCGAAGGTCACCATCAAATCCGGGCGGCTCAACGCCGGGCCGTAAGGCACGGTTACCCCAGCATAACCGCTCAGTCGCCCCCCACGAAGGCTGGTAGTAATAAGGCACTTTCTCCGCGAAACCAAAAAAAAAAGGGCAACATAGGAGAGGGAGAAACTTTTCCATTAATGAAAAATATTGTTCAAACAAGTTATTCACTTGTTTCTTTTTTTATTGCTGTGAATGACGAGACGAGCTTGCCGTTCGCCTGATAGTAAACGATACGACCGCCGGTAAACAGTAGAAACACCATACATGATCTAGAAATACAAAATATTGTTTGGTATTCTACTGCGCTCGCCATCCTGAGACATGAGATGTTAAGTCTCATTATGTCCAATAGTTACACTGGCTATAATGTCCTTCAAACCGGAATACAACAGTGACTACGCATTGCTGCTTGACAGAAATAGACATTGCGGTGGTGCCTACTCAGGCGGACCCTCACATATGAGAGGCCTACCATCAGTTTTTAAACCACTAATCTAAAAAAATATACAGGTTGATTCCGGAACACACTGTATTTACATGGGCCATTATAGCGGGTGTTACTCCTTGCGCACAGTGGTCGCTATTCGGGATATAAATATACTACTACAGAGGGTAATGTCTTGTCGGTCGACATTGGACCCTACTTCGCTTACCATTAGGTGGAGTATCACTTTACCGTGCCCCTATAAAAAAATCAATCGTCCCAAGTGTCTGGGTTTAATCAAATAAATCCTTTATTTGCGAAAAAGTTGGTATGGAATCTTATTTATTCAATTTCTTATAACCACCCCTTATATTTTAATAAACGTAATAAGTATTCATTGAGGAAATGTGGGTGTGATAATTTGCCTACACCTGAAAAAAAAGATTAAATTGCTAGCGTTACGTTACTTTAATACGAACGTCTAATATAAAAACTATTTATGTTTCTTAACATTACTTTCAATAAAAAATAAAAAAAAAATAAGCAAATACCGTCAGAAAAGAAAGGCGTGAGTGACATAACGACATTTGAAAGACAATCAATTCTAAGCGACAAATATACCAAAAATGAATTATATAAATATTTTGAATCGCCATTTCTTTTTGAATAATTTGATACAGGTTTTGTAGGCCTAGGACAATTTTAATAACAATAGACTATATCTTTATAAAAAACAAAGTTGAATTGTTATGAATTTTCATATTAAAAAATTTACTGATTGTCGCTTAGATATTATTGCCTTTCAAGTTCGATTATATAGGAATAATATATAATAAATAATTCAGTGCAATAACACAGCGTTTCGTCCTCTAAATAACATATTGCCACAATTTTCCACGCGTATGACTCATAACACAACTATTTGTGTAAAATTTTACATAATGCTTAATAATATTTCACCTTGTATATAAACGATTATATAGTTCGGGTTATAGCATCGACTTTTGTAGTTAAATGAATTAAGACGTGATAATGACATTTAAAACTTATGTCACAAGATTCAAATTTGATTCGACAGTTAGTATTAAACAGCCAATTTAAATACTATTCATTTTATTACAATTTATTTGTGAACATAGATTTGTGTAGCTTTTGTATTTGGTCGGCTTATACATTTGTGTAACGAATACTTAGAAGTTTTGAAGCAGGTAAAAAAAATGTTTATTTTATTTATTCGAGTAACTAAAGACCGGCATGCACATTATTGGAATCAGTGTATTTATATGCTTCTTTGAATTAGTACGAATTAAAAAAAAATACGGTTAAGTTAATTACCCATACAGCCATCAAATTATTATTGATTTATACGCCATTCAAATATAAATGATATATGCCTTGAAGTTAGTTACCACCCTCTTCCTATAAACTTCCGATAAAGTCCTTGAAACGGTTCCAAAAAAGAGAAACAGTAGGTGGATTAATTTTACATAACATTAAACAATATATTTTTATTTTCTGTAAAATCGATACATATAATACATATAAGTTTGAAAAGTTTCCATAAATAGATTGAAAACAAAATTCTGCGTAAAATTTACCCAGCTGCGTATACGAATCAATTAAAATTTAAATTTAGAACAGTTATTTGCCGAATACAATGAATTTCGCATTCAGAATGAATTACAAATTATTAAAACATTCAAAGAAATTTGATACAATTCAAATTTGGAACGCGAAATTAACAGTTATAAAATGCCAATTCAAATATTCGCATTCCATTTTGGGACATGCGTAACACGCGAATATTTGCTGCATATTGCATAATCGAATATAAATTGTGCGATACAATTGTTTCAACCTTGAACCGAATGTTGGTCGGGCGACGACCGGTGTCTTGCAGCGGCCTTGCACTATGTACCTGCGTTATACCAGCGCGGAAAATCTATTGTAGTTGGTATGTTTATCTATAAACCTGTATCTATGTTGTTATTTTGTTATAGTACGAAATTTAAATGCTTGAATACCTATTCTAATTTCAAAATTGTACGTATTTTGTGTAAAAAGCTGTTTAAAGTATACTAAGAGACAAATACAGTTAGGTAACGCATCTAAACATCAAGAACCTATATTGAAGTTAAAAACACGCGCCGATAGTGACGTTACGCAATTCTAATATTTATTTTAATGCCAATGCGTGTACTACTGGACATAATAAGACTTAACATCTCATGTCTTAGGATGGCGAGCGCAGTGGAATACCTACAATAGTTTGTAATTCAGAATTGGATGGTGTTTCTACTATGTATGGGCGGTCGTATCGCTTACCATCAGGCGAACGGCAAGCTTGTATCGTCATTACAAATTATTGTTTGGTATTCCACTGCGCTCACCATCCCGAGACACGAGATGTGTCTTATTATGTCCAGTAGTTACACTGGCTACAATGTCCTTCAAACTGGAACACAACAATGACTACACACTGCTGCTTGACGGCAGAAATAGACATTGTGGTGCTACCTACCCAGACAAACTCTCATATTTAGAGACCTAACACCAACTGTAATGAAGTTCTTGCGTATTGAATTGCTGCAAAAACTTGCTAATCCAAACTACGCTTTATAATAACCAAGAACTCAACACATGGTATAAACGTGCGTCATTATCACCAAGCGGAAATCGAACTCGCTACCCGGCCTGTATCACTTCCGTGGGATTGTAAAAACGGAATAAAAAAATACTTTTCATTATGTCTGCTATTTCTTCATTTCCGATACGAACTATTTTATTACATTTCTTGATGCACGCCTTTATCTGTGAGAGGATAGGCAGAGGTGACTTGGCAATCACTTTTCAATACAGTTACCAGATTTTTTTAAAAGGGACATATGCTTAAATGGGAAAATATACGGGATTTCGGTTTTTTCCCGGGACAAATAAACAAAATTATTTTATGACATTTTTTATATTTTTAGATTGAGTCAATATCAACATATTATTGTTTTAACATATTTGTACCAATCAATACAACAATTATTATAATCGTGTTTGTTATTCAATTTATTAAAAACCGAGTCGTATTGTATGCGAAAATGCGAACGTTGCGTGCGCGAGTACCTGTCAATCGTAGATTTACGGGAGAGAGTCTGTCCCGCTAAGACATTTTAAAATGTGCCTAAAATACGTATGGCAACACTACTTTTCACCTATTTTCCGTCCCATAGTGATAGGGTTATCATCATGGGCAAATCCGTGCTGATATTGTGTGGATAAAATCATTCACTTTCACCTTAGCGCAATAGTTGTACAGTGCACTTAATTTATACATGGTGGTAAGTCTCTCATATGTGAGAGTCCGTCTGGGTAGATACCACCGCTATGTCTATGTCTGCCGCCAAGCATGTGTGTAGTCACTGTTTCGTTCCGGTTTGAAGGATATTGTAGCCAGTGTAACTACTGGACATAACAATACTTAACATCTCATTCTCAGGATGGCGAGCGCAGTGGAATAACAAACAATACTTTGTAATACAAAGTGTTAAATGATGTTTTTGTTTATGGGCGGTCGTATCGCTTACCATCAGGCCAATCGCAAGCTCGTCTTGTAATGCAAAACAGTAAAAAAATCTACGTCGCCGAGGCAAATCGTCTATGTTATTTCTTATTTTATAATGCGTGTTATATCATTCATCATCTTGAAAAGATGCCCTGTTCCGATTCCTTAGTATTCCCAAAGTAAAAAAAAAATATTCCCGACGAATTGACAATCTCCTTCTTTTTTGAAGTTGGTTAATAAATGGAGGCAATCGCATCTTATCTATTCGAATGAGGAAGTATTCGCTATAGCTGCGGCATCCACTTCAAATGCAACATTCAAAATTGTACCTTCTCTATATTACATAGAATTTGTTTTCGTTGTGTCTTCATCAATATAATCTTAATCAGTACGCACGATTAGTTTTGTTAATTCAAAATATCCGTTATCCGCTTTGCATAAAGTACGTTTTGCTTTTTCACCATCAATTTCATCTAATCTCGGAATGGCAATTTTAGACACTCGTAATCATTATTATAAAGAATGTATACATAAATATATGTACATACCAAAATTTTCACGTAACTTCTTCTATTAAGGGGACCCCTTACAAATGTTAGGACTCCCTTAAATCAGATTATAGGGGGCGAAAATATTAATATGGAAATTCTGCATTGGTAAAAACATATGCTTATGCCTTCCTTCCTTAAAGTAGGTCTTTCCAAAGTGTTTTTATCCACACTATCTATTTATTTATTTGCACTTCATACACAATAAAATTTTTACACAGGCGGACTTAATGCCATAGGCATTCTCTGCCAGACAACCTTAGGATGGAGCAGAGATGAACAAGGTAGGTGCATTAAATCTGTTACGGTAAGCAAATACAACAGTAGATATAACTATCCTGCTCTCTAAAATAGAAATACCCACGATCCCCTCTTCAATGAAAGAAAGACGAAGCCAGGGGCATATCTAGCATTCTGACAAATATTATGAAAGCATCCAAGCATAACCAAGAGGTTAGTGCAGTAAAAAATCTTATACCTAACAAATAATTTATTGTAGAGGCCACGTCATGAAATGACGTCAATACTTTGGGAATTACTTGAATTAAAATATCATCATACCTAACAGTCACAAGATCTGTGATCAAGTCATCTTTACAAAAAATACAATCCAATCCTATTAAAATGTACAAAAAAAAACTATTTTACGGATTTTATCGCGGTTTTAATTTTTCCTTTTTTTTCCCCCTCGTGGTCAAGGGGGACTGAGGTGTTGTTCATCCGCAAAGTCAAAGTTACAATATCTACCTACATTTTACAATTATACATTTTTTTTTTAAATTTCTTTGTTCTAAAAAATCTGTAATACACAGATATAACTTGAGATACCATTAAACCCCTTTTAAACAGACGTATTATTACTAAAAATAATCGTAACATACGCAAGAATCATCCAAAAATAATTTTTAATGTTTGTGAAGTCTGCCAACCTGCGTGGACTCAGGCCTAGACCCTATCAGTAGCAGAGGAAACCTGTGCAATAGAAGACAGTATATAATACAAGGCTAGATATAGTTTTCCTTTTTTAGAAACTATCAGCGCCAGTACATCTTCTGTAAGCCTGGATCGCTAGCACTCAACATAACCTGAGATAAAGTTCGTCAATTCTCAAGGATCAGTAATACGTCTGCAACGAAACAGAATAGAAACAGATGAAAATATTACTTGTCGACTATCATAAGTAGTGCTTTGCCATAAGAGCTGTTTAATTGCCTACGTAATTATAACGATTTTCAATTGTTTTAAGTGGTTAGTCTAAGGGAGATCTAGGAATAGTCATTCTAGTATCCTATAATGCTACGATCAGGTGGACATTCCGTCTCTCAAGCCTCAACACAAGCATACTAATTCCTTTTGCCTTTGTTAATAGATCTATTATGTTTAATAATAATAGATTTAAGTATACAATAAGGCAATCAACTGTGTTTCATTATTTATTTACTTTTCATGTTTCAGACAAGCGCAGTGGAGTGCCATACAGTATTTCATAATTTGACGTTATAGTGTTGCTACTGTTTAAGCCATCGCATCGTTCACCATCAGGCTAAATACTCGTCTTGTCATTCAATAAAAAAAGAAAATACGTCATTAATCCAACGACTCGACTTTATCAGGTCCCACTGTTGCATGAGCCTCATTTACTACTGAGAGGGATTAGGCCTTAGTCCACCACGCTGGCCTAGTGCAGACATACTTCACACACCCTCGAAATTCTTATGCAGAATTCTCAGGTATGTTCCTCATGTTTTCCTTCACCGTTAAAGCGAATAATTGGTAGAAGATACGGTATACGTCTTCGAAGTTGTTGATAAGGTATAGTAAAAACAATGTTGTATTTCTTTCTTTTCAGTGTATTATTTCTTTCTATTTATAGCGGCGATAACCTAGTTGGGTGTGGAACGGACTGCCGAGACGAATGTCCACAGGTTCAAATCCCAAGGGCACACACCTCTGACTTTTCTAACAAGTCATGTGTGTATTCTTTGTGAATTTATCGTTCGTTTCAACAGGAAGACATCGTGAGGAAACCTGAACATCTGAGAAGTTCTCTACAAGATTTTTCGAGGGTGTGTGAAGTCTAGCAATCCGCACTAGGCCAGCGTGGCGGACTAAGGCCTAATCCCTCTCAGTAGTAAAGGTGGCTCGTGCCCAACAGTGGGACAGTATATAATACAGGGCTAATATTATTATTATTATTTATTTCTTTCTTACTGTATTCTGGCTCCATATTATTGTATTTATTTTTTGGCCGCTGTCTGTTCAAGCTTGTCATTTGTATAATTAAGGTGGCATCTAACGAGTGTAATTTGAGGTATTGTTTTTATGACTGTTATGATGTTCTTTGTTGGTTCAATAAATAAATAAATGTTGAAATATTCATGGGTATTGAAATAAACATAATGATTTTAAAATTGCCTCGGTGGCGTTGTATTGTGGTACGGTTCAGTGCTGAGATCTAGGGTTCGATCGCGTGTTGGTCAGTGATATTGGGTTTTTATTACTCGAAATGGCGATAGGCTCGCCCCCTATCACATCATGGGACGGAATACACACGACGAAAAGTGCGCCAGTTACGCCTCTGTCTACCCTTTCGAGGATAAAAGGCGTGAATATGTGATTTGTCTAAAGTTATCAACTTAAAAGTGAACTGAATCATTCCAATTAAAAATAATGTTTTAAGAATAAAGAAACTGATCAACAGTTTTAATTCGGAACGGTAAAGAAACTATAAGTAAATCATCACTAGTTAAGCGATTATAGTCGCTACTTACACGACGTAAGCACCACATTCGCTTAATTATAAAAACCATTCACTTCAAAGAAACCTAGACGGTATGACATAAATAAAAATTTACGATACCTCAAGCATTCAATTAAAAATAAAAAAAATCCAATTTAAAATAAAATAGACTTACCTAATAATCTCTGATCCTCAATTATTTAATCGCAAAATGAAGAAAATGTTGTATACAAATCACATATAGCATTTTAAAATTCGAACGAAAACTGAGCAAAAACTCCCGAAAACACGTGGGTGGTTAGTGTTGCGACTTGAGACCGCACACGCGAGATATCGATAGACGCGTAACGCGGACGGAGTTCCGCACTAGAATGCCACGGAACGCTTACGAAGGTATTTTATCAGTTGGCATGACATTAGTGTTGCATTATTATCGATTTTTTTATTTATTCACGGAGGTGATTTCACTTTTTTTATAATTTTTATGGTTAGATATAAAATTACATGATAATTTTTTTATTTGATACTACTAGGTCAAAAATATTAATTTTAAATCACTGTAATTACTAATAAGATTTTATAAAAATATTTTTGACAGCATTCAGAGGTGGTAATATTTTTTTTTATAGTAACTACCAAAAACCAAAATGTCAGTTACATAAATTTACAAATGACAAATCTGAAGGATATTTACAATAAAAACAATACTTAAATACATACAGCTCAACAAGGACATTGTCTTTTGCACATTGGTAAACTAGCCGCATTAAAAAAACCCTTTTTTCCACATTTGAACAAAATAAAAACACATTGCAGTTTTTATAAGATAGATGCATAGCAAAGGTTATCCACAATCTCGAAACTTGCTATCCCGTGAGCGTCGCCCGAATTCTCCCGTCCACCTTACTGGATATAATAGCTCGTCCCGGATGCGTTTTCGGGAAACTCTACCAGGTTATTCAATCCGTCTACAGCTATCCAGTTATATCAATTAATCTTAAAATAGAAACCTTGAAACGCCTTTCTCGCTCTAAAAGTAGGTGTAACATTGCAGCGATTTATAGCGCCAATACCATTTTAATATTTGACAAAATATTCTATATTTCCTCTGGCAGTAAATTACCAGGATATATGCCTGTATGTTTATCTACAACATGGTCTACCAGCGTGCCAATTTCCATCCAGATCCAGCTGTTTCTGCTTGTACTTCTAGCAATCCAAACATTTTCAAAGTTTAATAATATTAGTTAGACGTTAGATATCCAGAATCAGAAGACGTAGGGAGAAGTAGATACTGGTGTAGTCCGATGGTAGTCTCATATGTGAGAGTCCGCCTGGGTAGGTACCACCGCAATATCTATTTTCTGTCACTGTTGTGTTCCGGTTTAAAGGACATTGTAGCCAGTGTAACTACTGGACATAATGAGACATCTCCCGACTCAGGATGGCGAGCGCAGTGGAATACCAAAGAATACTTTGTAATTCAAGGTGTTGGGTGGTGTTTCTACTGTTTATCGGCGGTCGTATCGCTTACCATCAGGCGAACGGTAAGTTCGTCTCGTCATTAAAAAAATGTCTATTTCCATCTCAAAAAAGCAGTGTGCACGCACTGTTCTGTTTTGCTTTGAAAGACATTGTATCCAGCGTAGTTACTGGACATTATGAGACTTAACATCTCATGTTACAGGGTGACGAACATATTGGAATGCTACGCCGTACTTTGCTATTCAGTCCTGAATGTTTTCTACCGCTCATGGCGGTCATGTCGCTTACCACCAGACGAGCGGCATGCTCGTCTTGTCATTAAATCGCAATAAAAACACCTTTCCTAGCTGATACCGACTCGTCAGCTTCATAAAAGGACCTCTTGTTAATGCCCCTATTATTTCAAATTGTTCAGTATTTACTGTCATCTCTTCTAGTTTTGGGCCAATTAAATTACCTCTCCTTTCACATACATAGTCTAAAATATAATCCACCTTTCTCATCGTCATGTTTAGCAGAGCCTCTCCCAAGGCCATCAGTTCGTTCACCCATGCATCTCTATTTACTAATGCATGTATTTGCATTGATGTAATAAACTGCGTTCTATTTTGCCGTATATGAATACATTGTAATTATAATCACGGAGGAATGAGTTGCATCATATTGCGTCTCAAGTTGTAATAATCACGCTATCTCATCGCAATATCAACTCCCTATATTTCAATTTCAAAATTCGGTAAGGGATAAAGGTGTTAGTGTTCTCAGACACTCGCGCAATTTCACCGGTGTCAAAAAATGCTATCGCCCATCCTTTTCTTGGAGGGGGGGGAGGCTTTAGGGCGATGCTTGGTCATAATGATTTCACTGGTCTTCTGACTCAATGTCAACACTCATATAACATCATCAGAGCGAGCATTGGACCGAGTCCCTAACCCTATAAGATATACGGCCAGAAGAAAGTGTTTCTAGAATTTTTAGGTTCAATATTAAGGAAATCCATGTGTACTTGTCAGAAATCAAAACCTCCCATTTTCCTTCGATTAATATACTTTTTCATAAGATCTGGGCAAGAAGACTCCACTGCACCTGGTGGTAAGTGGAGTGACGTCCAGATAAAGAACCAATTAACAGAGACGATAACCCGTCGCAAGTCCACACAATTGTTCGAAACTGGAACATGATGTTCAGGACGCCCTACTTTGGATTAGCCTATTCAGGGCATATATAATATTAATAAACGTCAAAGGTGAAATCCGCGACACATCACTCTATACAGCTTATTTATATTTCAACAGACGCAGCAAAACATAGGAATTTATGAATAGAATTAACAACTATTCAACTAAGGAGTATTTTGCTGACTTAGAAAGATCGCATTCCGACGTCATACGATGTTTCACTCAAGAATTTCATTTATTACGACATACATTAAAATTAAAATATTTCGGATTTTATCGGGGTTTTAACATTTTAGTTTTTTCCCGACTTTTCAAAGACTTTGCAGCTTTCATGGTCACGGGGGGGGGACTGAGGTGTTTTTTATCCGCAAAGTCAGAGTTACAATATCTACCTACATTTTTCAATTTTACAACTTTTTAAATTTTAGCTGTTGGTGGTCCGATCTATGCAGAATGAGCTCACAGTGTTTTGAAGTCTGGCAGTCGCTCTTTTGGGTTCCGATATAATTAAATGTAGAACTGGATCCCAGGCTTTTTCAAGCTTCCAACCATATACCCGAATGAAATTCAGATGTTTTTTAATTGCAATAGTCTCGCGAATTATCCTAGGCAGGAATTGGTGTTCTTTGACAAGGATTTGTGGCTTGTCTAGTCCCAAATAATGATCGGAACCTCCTTCAAGTTTCCAGTGACTGCAAACTTCGTAGAGTGTCGGTATTTCACGTCAGCTATATGTTCTATTACGCAGGTCCCTATCGTTACGGGTGTGACGTCAAACGATGCCCCGCCAAAGCCAAGCCGCCATATTGACGTTCCCCTGCCGCCGAGTCCTGCAGCCATGGTGTGGGGAGAGCATCAATAAAGGCCAGAGCCATGTTATTTTTCGGTCATACTGCCGTATTGAACAGTGATAACCAAAACTCTGCCTGAGTTTTATTCTTCCGTTACACTATATTTCTTTTTGTTTGACTTTTATAAGAGACATACAGTTTGATAATGCCTTTTCATAATTATGAGACTTGCAAGTTTGAACCGTAGGCAATTGTGCACTCCACACCGAATGCAAGCTCATGCACGGAGGGACATTTGCCGCGGTCCTAGGCACACAGTTCAGTGTGTATACCTCATAGTTGCCAATTCACAAGGCCTATAAGGGCTCGCGAACAGTTCTTGGCCTTCTCCCTCCCCCCCATCCTAAGAGGGTTCCTTCTTCTTCCTCAGATATTCCCGCCTAACTTTCCTCCAGAGTTCTGTAGTCACTTAGCTAGGGGATTCCTGTATCTTCGCAGGTATCTCCCGGTGTAGACTGTGGGGTCTGATAAATAAAAACTACCAGATAGGCTGTAACTGCGTAGTGCGTACCCACATGAAGAGGCGTGGTAATAACACGAATAAATTGTTCAATATAAATTAGCTTGAATATAACAATTCTACAGTACTGTGTTAATTATTATAGTTTGTATGCTGAAACGAATATTACCAAAAAAGTAATATTTCAGTGTGTATGTAAATAATTAGGAATGTTGGGTGTGTCCCGTCGGTTAACAATGGAAATGATATCAGAAGAAACAGAATATCTTAAAAAAGATTTTGCTCGTGTAGTCGCTTGCGTGATAGTTTTCCCGGGATATAAAGCCTATAACACTTAAAAGTAATGTATCTTCCTATCCGAGAAGTAATATTTTTTTTATTGAACCTTTTAAAACCTCGGTTTAAAGGTGTGTTGATGATAATAACATTAAGTTTTGTATACGATACTATCTTTTGCCTGTGGTTTCGCCCGCGTAAAATGGTTTTTCCGGGAAAAGTCTATAGCACTTAGGAGTGATGTAACCTATTAGTGAAAATTTGTAAGCCGATTTAGTTCCTGAGAATAGCGCGTTCAAACAAACTCTTGAGCTTTATATAAGTATTACTTTACTACTTACGGAGTTATTACCTTCATCTACAGACGAGAGCAGACGAAATTGGTATTTCTTTAATACGTACACGGAAAGCGACCCCACTGCCAGAGGCAGCCTTTGGAGGAGGCGAACCAGGCAATCGCCCGGAGCCTCGAGCTTACAGAGGCCTTGCTCGCTGCCTCGCAGGACCTTTTTTTACCGTTCTTACCGACGAAACTGTTAAAACAGGGGAATGTTTTTTTTACTCTACCCGGGACCTCGCGTCTGTTTCTCTTTGCTTTCACCTGGGGCCTTGCGTCGTTTAGGGCTGCCACTGCCCACTGCACCTGATGGTGTAGTGGTATATAGATAGAATGTCGACTGCCGAGAGATGCTTATCCCGCGAGGTCGAGAGAATTATGCCCTCCATGTCGTATTCAGTAGTGAACATTAGCCGATAGCTAAAGATCGGCCTCTCCTAAAGATTTCCAGATCAATCTGTTAGTTAGTAAACTCAGTAATTGATGAACGGATTTGGATGAAATTTAGCACACGGATAGCCCATGTCCTGTATTAACATAATATAGGCTTGAACCTTCGAATGTGAGATGACATTCTTAATAAAGGCCAGGTCAAAAGTACGCGGAACCGGCGGGAATACATGACAAAGATTGTTGAAGGTAGAGGAAGCGGGAAAAGTATGCCAGAATCGTGCAGACTGGCAATCCATAGTCTCTGCCTACCCTTGCCTAGGGTAGAGGCGGGATACTAAGTATATAAAATAAAATACTATATTTATCACGTAGGTGAACAAAGTTGCACTTGATACGTTAAAACAATTTATAATAATAATTAACTTTTGCTCGTGGCTACGCCTGCATGAAGGAGTTTTCCGGGATAAAAGTCCCAACAAACAAAGTATCCGATTTAATTATATTTATGGCTCACTATTTTGGTCATAGTGGCTTCCACATAAAAGATATATGCTGTCGCGGACTTTTATTTACAACTATTTAAGACAAACAATCCTACGGTACATTTGTCTGACTCCAACGGTTTAGGCAACGTACACCAAGATAGCAATTTTTTTCCGACTTACTTGATATGTATCGTTATATTATGACTTAATTACACAAAATCATTATAAATTGTAGTCTATGTGTTATTCTGATGTATAACCAATATTACTGTAAAGTTTCATCCAAATTCGTTCAATAGTTTTTTCGTGAAAGAGGAACAAACATACATACATCCTCACAAACTTTCACATTTATAATATTAGATTGTTATTATTTCTAAATAATAATTAAGAAACTCCAAGCGAGACAGTCACCGGCGCCAGGCTTTATAGTAATTTGCCGATCTCACCAGGATATCCATCTTAATAGCTCTGACCCCAATTATAATTAGTTTGGTCATTTCATTGTTGTTAGTAGAATCTTAGTAATATAAATGTGAAAATGTATTATGTTTATTTCAAGTAAATTTCTGAACCTATTTGGATGTTGAAATAAAATATTTACGCATTTTATCTCGGTTATTTATATTCTTATATGCTTCTGATGTTTCAAAGACTGCTGCCTTCGTGGTCTCATGGGGGCTGAGGTGTTGGTCTTCCGCAAGTAAAAGTTACAATAGTTATATTTATAATAGCTATAATAATTGTGGGATACATCGTGAGAGTCGTAATCTAGTAAATTTAGTCGTAATTTGTAATGTTGTTCTTCTTTATTACTGGCTTAACCCATTATTATAAATGGGTAACACCAGAGACCAATAAACTAGAGGTAAGTAATAATAATTAGCGGCGTGTCTGGTGCTTGCCGCTGGTGGTGAAATGCTAGTGTTGCCACATTGCAACTCGTGTTGCCAGGTTTGAGCGTTTAGACGTCACATAATCTATTTTTTAGCTGTTTACGGTGCTTTTCTACGCAGATTGAGCTCACAGTGTCTTGAAGTCTGCAGCCGGTCTTTAAGGTTCCGATTTAACTAAGTACTACAGGCTAGTGCAAGCTTCCAACCATCTTCTGTATTTGGATGTTTAGAACATAGATAGACCATGTCCTAGACACAGGATATCTTTTACACCTCGGTGATGTAGTTGTACTACATGCGCGGTCGGCAGCGTTCCAAGGTCCTGGGTTCGAATCTCGGGTAAGGAAAAGTGATATTTGGGCTTTTCTGCTCAGTATCAGCACGGTGTCTGGAATTTGTGCCCGATGTGGCGATAGACTCGCCCCCTATCACATCATGGGACGGAACACACTTAGCGAAAAGTGAATACCCTGGTTGCGTTTCTGCATACCCCTTCAGGCATAAATGTGAGATGTGGGTATGTAAATTTTACGCCGAAAAAAAACACAAATTTTATACCAGTTAAATAATTTTGAGCGGGTGAAGCCACCATACCTAGTGGCACCACAGTCACGCTTTACCTTTTTAAGGATAAACACAGGTGTTTTCCTTTTTGCTGTTAGGTCCCACGTAATATGGTGGGAAAATGCCTAAAAATCGTTAAATTTCTTTCAGAGCTCACGATGGGTCAAAATCGTCTTTAAATAAAAGTTACTAATATCTAAGTTGTCTCGGTGGCATAGTTGTATTGCGTAACCACCACTCTCTGAGACGGGCAAAGTAATATTCGATACCTATTTTATTTTCTAACACACATTTAGATGAGCCGAAGACGCGATCTTTTTTTGTGTTGCTTTGGCTTTCCCATTCCTAAAGTAGTATGCACGCTAGTCACGAGTATATTAAAAATAAATACCTAAGTATATTCTTAGAATATATATAAAAAAAAACAATATCGACCACATTATGGTCCAATAACCCTATAATTCAAATGACTTTGGGATTTTATTTTACAATTACGGTATCTCTGACGTCATGACCTTACAAGGGTTATCAGAGGCAAAAAATAGAGTTTTGCGAATCCATTTACAAACTTCATATTTTTGTATTCATTTTATTATATTGTAGTTTGAAAGTCTTATTGGTATATTGCAAGCATATTAAACTTGATCAAGAATTAAAAAAATATTTTTATATAGTCTAATTATCTTATCTATCTATATATATAAAAATGAATCCCTATTTCCCTTGGTCACGCCATCACGCGTGAACGGCTGGACCGACTTCACTATTTTTTGTTGTTGTATTTGTTATTATCAATAGAAGGTTCTTATGAAAGAAAAAAATCAAAAAAATTGCGCGGAAAATTAGAAAATTTAGAAAAACTTAACGAAAACATTAATTTTATATAACTGTCAATTGTTTGAAATAACTGTCAGCGATTGACAGAATGCGCGCTGCAAATTCATAGTTAAGACGGGACAACGTATGTCGGGTCAACTAGTTACTTGATAAAAATGGCAACACATACCTCCACGACAGTGTACTCGCTACTAACTGACGAAAATTAACCCATTTACCAGCGGAATGTTTGCCGGCAAACATGACAGCTACATGACATTAAGTGTGTCACGGGAATATAACCTTATTATATACTACATAATAAGGTTATTTTTCCGTGACACGCGTAATGTCATCTAACTGTCATGTTTGCCGGCAAACATTCCGATGCTAAATGGGTTAAATAGGATTAAGAAATTATTAAAAAAGTCGTGGAGTCGCTTAAATCGCTTTCGGACTAACCTACACACCCAATGCACGTTTCCCCCTGCACAGGGGAACATTATGCCACGACTCTAGGCACGTAGTGTAATGTGTATACCTCTTGGTTGCCAAATACACATTGAGGCCTGTAAGGGTTCGCGAACATCTCCCCTCCCTCTGCCTTCTAGCCATCCTAACAAACTCCCCCTCCTTCCTCTTCTCTTCCTTCCCTCTATCCCCTCCCTTCTTCTTCCCAGGCCCCGTGACCGAATAGCTGCGGTTTGCCAGCGTACCGTCCGCTGGCACTCTCAGTGGTAGCGGTAGGGCCCACCAATCTTCATTGGGGCTGCCGTGATTGCTAAGCCGGAGGATTGCTTGTACACCGTTAGCAGGGTACCCCGGTGATAACCGCGGCAGTTCCCAAAAAAATAACTATTTGTTTTTTCTACTACTTGTTGTTTCAACTATTTGTTGAAAATTTGGAGTTAGAACATCAATCATCATCTAACCAAAATTTTAAAACATGCAGCGCTTTAAAAATAGTATAAGGAATATAGCAAAACGTCACTGTAATAACCTATTTATTCACGTGAACAACAAATAATTCTACTTACTTGACTAATAATTTTTAATCACATCCAGGTTTACACTTGGCTTAAACTGATTAATAACTATTTTTATTTAGATATATTACAGGTTTAATGTTGTTCATAGTTCCAAATATTACATATTAACTTTTAACTCTGCAGTTAATGGTGAAGGTTCCTTACAGCAGGATTCCTATCGGCTTCACTTTTGTAATTAATGTAAGCAAACTATTAAAATAAATGATATTATACACACTAATTATAATTAATATTTATAGCATAGTGAGCTAAAATTCAATTATAATTAGTATTTTTATCTATAATTTGTGTCGGCTTCACTTTCGGAAAGTTTCACCCTTCCCCACCGCTCTGCAGTTGAAAAATTAATTTAAATCTCAAATATACTCACAAACCTCAGCGTACGAAGTAAATATTTTTAGATTCAAACATATATGACTGTATTGTAAACGCCAATGTGACCCAGCAGAGTTGAATATACTACAATTTATATGCAATTTGACAAAATTATACCAAATCGCAGCATAATGTGCCTTTTTGTCATGAAATCTAAAATAGCTGGTACTTAGGTAAATAATGGTCTTGAATTATGTTGGTGGTAGGATATATTATATATCCACCCGGATAGCGATCAGTAAGTATAACGGCCAAGGTAAGTGTGTCCGTTCCGGGATCTGCCAGTGTATATCCGGTTCCAACAGGCCGGCATAATTTTGTCGACTGTCAAAGGATAATCATCTCTCGTCAGTCGACATCCTGTTGGACCCCACTCCACTTACCATCAGGTGCAGTGGGGTCACTTTATCGTGTCCGTATAATTTTGTTTTCTATTAAGAACGGCCTAAAAAGGCAGTTTGGTAATGCCAAGTATGTATAGTGTTCAAATAGTCTGTAAGTTGATTATATAACAAACTGTACTGCCTCGGCGTAGTTATTGCGTGCGCAATATGGCTCCCACTCTGAGGATTCGGATTCACATCTCGGGTCGGGCAATGTAGTTTCCTGCTCAGTATCAACTAGGACTTTAGCATTTAGTAGTAGTATCGTTCCAATTTTAGTTTACGGAATACCGAAGCAAGTATTTGTGTTTGATGTGGCGATATGCCCGCATCCTATTACATCACGGGATAGATATCCACACGGCGAAAAGTAGATGCATTAGATGCGATACTTACTTATCAAAGAGGTAAAAGACGTATGTTTATATCCGTGTGCGTGCGTGCGTGAGTGTGTTTGTGTGTATGTGTATATGTGTATGAACATAGATCATAATGTCTTAAAAACTACCTAATTTTATTGTTACAACATCCTTTATTTGATATTATCACAATGACAAATGAATGACATAAAAAATTATAATTACCTTTTTTCACAACCGAATTATTAGTCGTAATCTGCTTTTTTCGAGGGGAAATCCCACTACGATGTCTGACTCATATCTCTAGACTATCAACTGACTAGCCGTCTGACGGACTTTGCTGTAAGATAAGTATTTATATCCGACCGGATAACGACCATCGAGCAGAGGGTGTAAAAATCGCCATAGTAGTCCGATGGTGCTCGTCTCGTCATCCAATTGCAATAAAAACTGACTCCAGCATAAAATCCACCTATCTACTAGGTACATTTAAATGAACTCTTAAAGGCAAAGGGTCAACGACTGCACCTTCTCAACCCACATTGAATCCTACGATGCTATGCTAATACCATATAAAGTAACCCCATCCTACTCAAATTGAATCATTTGTATTGCAATTTTATCAGTAGGTAATAAAATATCGACTCGATTATTTTATTTGCAATATATAATAATAGTATAATATAGTTGCAGCACAATTAAGATGCAGCGTTATCATAATCACGTAGAGGTCACTACTGTATCAATGAATAAGAGATCGCCACTTTAAAGGAACAGACGAATGGGTTTCTCTATGGGAGCGGCTGCGGCCGGTCAGGTGCCAATGATGGTAGGTCTCTTATATGTGAGAGTCCGCCTGAGTAGATACCACCGCAATGCCCATTACCGCCGCCAAGCAGCAGCGCGTAGTCATTGTTATGTTCCGGTTTGAAGGACATTGTAGTCAGTGTATCTACTGGACATAATAAGACTTAACATCTTATAACGCTGTCTGAGGATAGCGAACGCAGTGGAATAGCAAAGAATACTTTGTAATTCTAGGTGTTGGATAGTGTACTGTTTATGGGCGTATCGCTTACCATCAGGCGACCGGTAAGCTCGTCTCGTCATTCAAAACAATAAATAAAGGCGCATAGTCTGCTTGACTGGTGATCTTCCCCTTCCATAGAAGAACATTCATCCATTCCTCTATAGTGGGACCTCCTATTCGTCGTTGCAGGTAAGATGCTTTGATAATTCACAGGCAGGGTGGTAACATAAAAAGGCAAGACCTCACCAAGGCCCCTCGAAGAGCGAAGTCTCTGGTAAAATGCATGGCTCCGATAAATTGTCCATTCGATCCCTCCTCAAGGCTGTTGTTCTTAATAGTGCAACTCACATAAATAGCAACCCTAAAACTTCAAAATAATTGAAACCGATATCCCGAGACATCGTTAACTGTCATAATATCTTGTAATTATAGGCTTTAACATCATTAAAACCAGATAGCAGTGCTTGCTTACAACATTTTGACTTCGTTAAATCTATCAAATAATTTATCATTGTTATTTTAGCTTTTATCCTAACTTTAAATAAAGAGTAATATTGATAAAATGAGAAAAAACAGCCAATGGATACGTTTTTATCTTTTAATTAAAATTATCTCTTGTGGAAACAATTGGCATTTACTAAGACCAATAGAAACTATAATGCACATTATCAATTATATTATTTAAACAAATTTTGGAATGAATTCCTTGCATTGGTGTTCCCTGTTATGACCCGACCTATAAATCAAGCTTTAAAAGAGTGCTCTCTTCCAGTAGGCAGCGGCTTTACTGCGCCTCGACGTTGCTACAGTCCATAGGCGACGGCTTCTTAACAGCAGACCGCTTGTTCGTGAGCCTACTACGGTAACATAAAAAGTATTTTTTATAGCATTGGGCTGTCAAAATATTTGTGGCAATATCCATCAATCGACAAGCATATAAATCATTACTAAATTTCAAAGTATCGATAATCGACATAGATATCCGCACATCACTACGCCAGCGTGGGTGTGTCAAACAGATAATATAACCGGTGCGCATGGCACTAAGTAAAATTACGACCTTCAGCGATTACGCGGTTCGAATTCAGGCCGATAAATTATGTTAATTAGATATGGAGTTTTAATTCGACATGTTCGTTATATACGCTCACGGCTTCACCTCTGGGGGTTAAGCAGTATTACGTATAGTTTGACCATGAAAATAATGAACCTCACCATGTTGTAGTATATGTAACTAATTTAAAACAAACAAGCAAGAGTGGCAACCAAAGCAATGGTTCTGATAGATGAAACAGATTTGTTCCAATATCGGAACACTTCGACTGACGCGATCTTCTATCACCTGTTTGAGCTACAAGCTGTCAAAATAATTAACAGTTGAGGTATACTGAACTTGATTCATGTAGTTTAATTGAAGTTTAATTGAGGCCATCGATAATCAATATACAAATAATATTGATACCTAATTATTATACTACAAAGTTACTTTATTATGTTTAGGCTAATGGAATACGTAGAGGTACATTTTTAACAGTTTTTTTTTTTTATTTTTAGTATTCGTACTCATAGAATTTATCGTTCGCTTTAACAGTAAAGGAAAACATCGTGAGGAAACCTGCACATCTGAGAAGTTCTCTATAGGAATTTCGAAGGTGTATGAAGTCTACCAATCCGCACTAGGCCAGCGTGGTGGACTAAGGCCTGTTTTGGCGCATACGGGACGACTTCGGCGCATCTTGCTGCATTAAGATAGCTGCTCGGAACCGTCCCTGCGCGATACCACATTGCGGCAACTCCCTAAGCCCAATCAGTCGCTTCTTACGAAAAACACATACCGTGGCGGAATTCTTTAGATGCCCTCAAGCCGTAATCAGAAGCAAAGGGTGAAATTTTTCAAAAGGTAACCCGAAAAAAAAAATCTAACATATCGCGTCCAATTTAACAGAAAACAAAAACTAAGACAAACGTAAAGAAGCCTAAAAGGGAAGCCGGTAGGAATCGGGTTGTATGGACGCTTCGCCACTGGGCACACGCATCACAACAATGCCACCGACGTAGTTGTAGAATATTATAAGGAAAACGGGACAGTACCTATTTATGTTCATGGAATGTAATGATGAAATAAATTGTATTATTGCCTATAAAAATCCGAGTATTGATTTCCGAGTAACCATTAATAGGTAATCGATTGGTTTCTTGGATTTTGTGGCGACAAGTCAAGGAAAGTCCACGGCAAAAAAAGCCGGCGTAATTTTATCGACTGACGAGAGTTAAACATCTCTTGTCAGTAAAGACTGTCAGGATCTCACTCCATTTGCAACCAAGTTACTGAACGTAGGCTCCCCAAAGCCCCAACCATCTTGATCTTGAACAGCCTGCATCCGCTACAGCCACCTTTTTCAAGTCCTCGAACCATCATACAGCAAGGCGCCTGCGCTATGTCTACCTACTCACAATCAGATGCAATAGAATTAATTTTTCCTTATAAAAAATTGTCGTTTATAAATAATAAAATATAATAAATATTTTATTATCAATAAACGTCAATTTTTGCAGTCCACTGCTGAACATAGGCCTCTCAGAGTACGCTATAGAGCCTGATCTGTTGCTTTATGCACTTAGTCGCTGCCCTCTTGTGAAGGATGTCCCGCCATCTCGCCAGAAAACATCCACGCTACGTTCACACAATCTATATATATAAAAATGAATCCCTATTTCCCTTGGTCACGCCATCACGCGTGAACGGCTGGACCGATTTCACAAATTTTTTTTATTGTGTTTGTTATTGCCAGGAGAGGGTTCTTATGAAAGAAAAAAATCAAAAAATAGCGAGGAAAATTATAAAATTTAAGAAAACTTAACGAGAATATTAATTTTATATAACTGTCAATTGTTTGAAATATCTGTTAGCGATTGACAGAATGCGCGCTGCAAATTTATAGTTAAGACGGGACAACGTCTGTCGGGTCAACTAGTTTAATAATAAAATTGACATAGAACTTCGTTATGATGAGACAGCGATTTATTGGACAGAAGACCAAATATTCTTCAACAGATTCCAAAAGTAGACGATTAGCAGTACACTTATAGACACTTCAAATAACTGTTTATTAACATGTTTAATAATAATTTTTAATACAAATATCCTCTATTACATAGATTGTGTTAAGTTAAGGGAATAGTGATAAATATTCAAACGACCATATTATTATGGTTTTCGCGATAATTATAATTTGCGTTCTATATGGCGATAGACCCATATTGTGAGACGAAAAACTCATGGCGAAAAGTGGGTGTCCTGGTTAAACCTCTGCATAACCTTGGGAAAAAGGTGCAATTTATGTGGGTAACAATACTAGCGCTATATTGTACACTTTGCCACTGGGGCACAGGCCTTTTTAGAGGATTTAGACTTTTGTCCAAGCAGGCCTAGAAGATAGACTTTAGACCACACAGGGTTAGTTCGGGTTTAAGTGATGTTTTTATTGCGAAGACGAGACGAGTTTGTCGTTCGCCTGATGGCTATACGACCGCCCATAAACAGTAGAAACACCATCCAACACCTTGAATTACAAAGTATTATTTGGTATTCCCTTGCGCTCGCCATCCTGAGACATGAGATGTTAAGTCTTATTATGTCCAGCACTCTGGCTACAATGTCCTTCAAACCGGAACACAACAGTGACTACGCACTGCTGCTTGGCGGTAGAAACAGACATTGCGGCGGTACCTACTCAGGAGAACACTCCCATGCAAGAGATCTACCAGTGAATCAATTATTTAATTTTCTGTATAAGTTTTTCAACAAGACTTTTTTCCCCAAGTAAGGCACTTTATCCCTACAATATACAGATCGAACATTAATTTCGCAATAATACGAGTAAACACAAATAAATCTAGTTCTTAACCAAGCCTCGTGGATTCCCAAGGCCTTTGCCCGAACATGGCTGCCTCTACCCTCAATGGATAATATTCCCAAAATAGTACAACTAATAGATCTATTATAATTGGTATAAATGACAAAGCAAACACGCTTATAGATCACATAATGCCAATACGGAATAATTATCCGTACAACGATACATAGGTAATGGAAGAGATCTTTGATATTGTAAATTCTTTCTAATATTCGAGTGCTAAAGGCTTCTTTTTGCGAAATGGTATATCACGTAATACAAACTGCAATCAAAAGCTAGTCTTTATATATAAAAATTAATCTCTTTTTTACTTTGAATGACGAGATGAGCTTTCCGTTCGCCAGATGGTAAGCGATACGACCGTCTATAAACAGTAGATACACCATCCAAAACTGTGAATTACATAGTATTGTTTGGTATTCCACTTAGCTCGTCATCCTGAGACATGAGATGTTAAGTCTTATTATGTCCAGTATTACACTGGCTACAATGTCCTTCAAACCAGAACACAACATTGACTACATAATGTTACTTGGCGGCAGAAGTAATAAGTATTGCGGTGGTACCTACCCAGGCGGACCCTCACATATGAGAGATCTACCACCTCGACTCGGCTCTGTAATCTGTTTATAGGACAGGTCCAGTCCTGTCACATTAATAATATAATAATAATATCAGCCCTGTATTATATACTCGCCCACTACTGACCACGGACCTCCTCTACTACAGAGAGGGATTAGGCCTTAGTCCACCACCCTGGCCTAGTGCGGATTGGTAGACTTTACACACCTTCGAAATTCTTATAGAAAACTTCCCAGATGTGCAGGTTTTCTCACGATGTTTTCCTTCACCGTTAAAGTGAACGATAATTCACAAAGAATACACACATCATTCTAGAAAGTCAGAGGTGCGTGCCTTGGGATTTGAACCTGCGGACCTTCGTCTCGACAGCCCCCCCCCCCCCCCCCCTCAAACTAGGCTATCATGTAAATTTCCTCATCTAGTTAATTTAACTCGTTGAATGTTCTTGTGAGGCGAGACAGAACAACCACCGCCCTTAATTAAACCTAAGCATCTCATCCTTTACTTAGCTACCGAAGGTTCCTAACCCCTTTTAAGGTCAAAACCTGTCTAGGGTTTAATAAAATTAAATCCTAGATTATATTTGAAAGCTTAGAGACTGAGATAACCTATTTCTTATTACATTAATATTATAGTTAAGAGAGTAGGTGTGTAGTTGTCTAGTTCGATTTTTTTTAACTCCCTTGCGCCGTAGAGGTAAAATTGGATGAATTTTTTAGCGTGTTGAACTGTTCGCAAATATTTTTTTTACAAGAATTCTATAGATTAACATATTACATGACATATACAGACGGTGTCGGTGGCGTAGTTGTATTACGGTACAAGGTCTCGGGTTCAATTCTCGGGTCGGGCAGTAATATTAGTTTCTATTCAGTATCAGCTCCAGGTATGGAATTTGTTTTATTTGATTTATACTATATTACAGCTCCTACGGTCTTACCCCAATGTACCTTAATTTATTTTATACTAAACGTTGTTCGCGGCTTCGCCCGCACAAACTTACTTTTCCGCTACAAACTTTCTAAATACACTGGTAATTTACAGCGCCATCTATACGACGGCAGTGACATCTATGTATAACATAAATAGAAAATGCCATTATTTCCTATGGCAACTATTTACTGGGGATACTAGCCTATGTGTTAATCTAGGATATGGTCTACCCTTCTGCCAAATTTCATCCAAATCCGTTCAGTTGTTTCAGCATTTACCTCTTACAAACATTGAAACGTCCAGACCTAAAACATATTCACTGTCCTTCGCATTAATATTGGTAAGTACGATAAGATTTAATAGAAAGTAATACGAAAATGAAATTCTTTATGAAATCATTATCAAAATTGCTGGAAAAATAATGCAGTTATTTAAATTTCAAATATCATTTTGAGTGTACGGAGCTTGCCTATCATCATATCGGACACAAATTCCAAATAGAAAAACTAAACATTACCGCTCGACCCGGGAATCGAACCTGAAACCTCAGCAATCGTATCATACAACTACACCACTGAAGCATATATTTCACGTCAACAATTTTCCTCTTCAATAAAAAATATACCACGCGTTTCGAATTAAGTTCAAAGAAATTTGACCTTAATTGACACCCCACTGTTAGAACAATTCGATTAAAATCAATTATATCGACATAATCCCTGTGGGTGGTTAAATTAATATTTGTTAAGCCTGTGGCGATGAGTTATTAAAATTGATCTTTATTTGTTATTAATAACGTCTAATATCCCAACTAATAATCAGTGTTCTATATTGTTTATCTAAAGATTGTTTATTGTTAAATAAACAATTCAAATCGCTTTTCGATTGATTACGAAAATTGATCAATTTGAAAACTTTTTTTTTTATTTATTCTTGTAACTGGATTAAAGATTAAGATACGTAGCTCTTCGGTTATAAAGGAATAATATTATGTAGAAAAGAGCGCCAAAGGGCGGTTTTAATGAGATATGACGGACACCCAAATTTTAAACAGATTTTGGTTGATTATACATAATGATTTTTTATGTTTACGCGAATGTTAGACATTAAAATTAAACTATTTTTCGGATTTTACTTTGGGGATGAACAATACCTCAGTCCACCCCGTAACCAAAATATTAAAACCGCAATAAAATCCATAAAACAGTTTAATTTTAATGATTGTACATAGTTTGTAAAAATAGTAGTGTTTGTAATAAAGCGAAAATATAATTAGTCGTATTTTTGCGGACCTTTTCTTAATAAGAGGTGTTATACAAAGAGGAGTCAACTTATAATGGTCATTATACTTGAACGACTGCCATAAAAAAACCGTTTGACACATATAACACTTTTAAATATATTCTAAGACAAATCGTCGCATCACCGCATAAATACATTAAAAAAAACATAAATACATATAAATTTATATCTAAATTTTAAATGTAACATCAGTTGTTTGAAGACTTCTTTTATATCTTATCTTAAGGGACAATATATTTTGTGAAATAAAAAATAAATATAAAGGTTGAAATGTTTAGGTCCTTATTAATACTCGATGCAATAAATAATAATTAATAATACCTAATAATAATTATAATGTGCTTGTAAAAATAAAAATTCAATACAACAACATGTATGGGACCATTCTGTAAGCATATTCTCTCAAATATATTTTTTTCAGTTCTCAAGTAGAGCATAAAAATACAAGTCGAATTGATAACCTTCTTATTTTGAAGTCGGTTAAAATGTAGTTATCTTTTGCTGGTGATAAGGTCTCTCATGTGTGACAGTCCGCCTGGATAGGTCCGCAATGTCGACTTCTGCCACCAAGCAGTGTGTAGTCACTGTTGTGTTCCGGTTTGAAGGACATTGTAGCAAGTATACCTACTAGACATAATAAGACTTAACTTCTCATGTCTCAGGATGGCGAGCGTAGTGGAATACCAAACAATACTTTGTAATTCAAGGCGTTGGATGGTGTTTCTACTGTTTATAGGCGATCGTATCGCTTACCATCAGGCGAACGGCAAGCTCGTCTTGTCATTCAAAGCAATAAATAAAAAAAAACTTCTATACTATGTATTATTGTTTGTAAAATTTCTTATATTGTACGGAACCAAACAAAATTCTCAGGCTCATTAGAAAGTAAATGCGTGGACAAATGTGTCGAAATAATTCAATAGATTAAGGTTCGTTCACACACAACCGTTCAGGTACCGACAATGGCTTGTGGAATTAAATCGTGGAATTATAGCTTGAAGATAGTTCCAAAGATTAGCCTCTACAAATCTATAAACTAATCCTCTTTATATTAGTTTAGATAAGAATTTCCACAACACAAACAACGTTACAGCAAAATATTCCTAATCGTTGGTGTCTCATTATCTCTCAGTGGCCGTCCGAGGTACGTAACCCGTTAATGGATTCCTCTCAGCATGGTTGTTTCTAAAGCGCTCACCTAAAAGTCTGGTGTGGTTAAGCCGACCCTTGTAGCTAACATACGTATCTCTTTGAAAAAAAAAAAAACAAAGAGCCAACCACTTGGCTTTTGAATGCGTCCATAAAGTACAAAATGGGGTTCTGGAAAGTTATTACACGCGGGCCGAGTCGCGAGCACTCTATTTAGACATAGTTCAAAAGGAGATAGATATTTATTTCCATATCTCTAATAGCCTCTATATGAATTATTAAATCAAATATGCCAATAGCGTTGCGGTGTACCAAGCCGATAATCGCGCCTCGTGGATAAGACTACTGAATGACCTTGAACGGGATCATTTTCAGTAATGAGAGGCGAATGACGTTGGACGGGATCACGGTCCTCATTAATAAGGGGCCAACTGAGAGAGAGAAGAGAGAAAGAGAGAAAGAAAATACCCTGCTAGAATGCATTGTAGGGCAACAAATAATTATTGTCTCTGAGAACACACGTTGCTCCCACTGCCCTGACATTATACGTGTGAACAAACCTTTAACACAGCGTTTTCCTGTAACCTTCCGACGTTTTTCACATTCGTTGTAAATTGATAACACATTATAAAGCCTCAATTACACGGAGCGATTTTTTGCCTCGCACGTGCAATTTTTGAATGGCCATAACATGAACGAACATGTCAAAAGATGCATGATGACAAAGCAATTTCTAACCGCGTTGATAGATAATACTCACTTAGTTTAAATAATAATTATCGCATATAAGTCTGAGAGATATTAAAAACGTTTTTAGTTATAGCCTGCGTCTGAACAATGACGAAATAAACATCTGATTTTTTTTTATACCAGTGGGGTCCAATAGAATGTCGACTGATGAGAGATGATTACCAGTAGGTATTCGACACAATTATGCCGGCCTGTTGGAACCAGATATACACAGGCTGATCTCGGAACGCGACATACTTACGTGGGCCACTATGGTGGGTTTTAACACCTTGTGTACAGTTGTCGCTATCCGGGCGGATACAAAATATATCCTGCCACAAGCAAAAAAATTGCTAGCAATAATTGTGTACAATTATTGTTAAAAATAATTGCTCTGTCTAAATCAGGATTAGCTAAAATAATGCGTAATTAATTTAAAATAATAAATGTCATAGAAAATAATATAATCGGATTAAAGTATAAATTGATAAATATAATTGTTTTAATGCGGGACAGATAAAAGATAACAATTATTTAACAAAATTGCGTTCCAAATTATATATTTAGACATTTGATCGTTCTTTGTCTTAAATTTTATCTATATCTGCTGTTCTGACGTGCTAATTCAAAAGCGGTATCTCAAAAAAAAACTTGATTTTTATGTCGTCAGATAGCTTAAAGAAATACCCATCCAATGACGATACCTAAATAACGGCATCTTACTTAGGACTTGTTAAAAACGTTAAAGGAGTTTCTCTATCTCAGTTCTACATACAAAATTATAAAACTATTGTTACGCGCCGCTATCCTAGCCGATGACATCGGGAGTTTCCGGAAGTATTCGGCTGCTCGGCTGGCAGAAGAGAAGATATGTCACGCGGCGACTATTCTATTATTCTCTCTGGTTGGACGTTGTCAAGAAATGTCTAAAATTGTATTCTGTAATTATTTTGCTTATATAATGTTTATTGTAAAAAGAGCGTTTAACACAATATTTACAAACTTCGATTATCTCGAATTAAGATTTCCCTGACATACCGCTTTTGCGCTTAGCACGCCAGTATTTGCTCACCACAACAGACTTCTTTGATGGACCAAACTTGTTCATCTCTACTCCATCCTAAGATGGACTGAGAGAGAATGGCTACGGCATTACGTCCGCCTTAATTTTATTGTATATGAAGTACAAATAAATAAATAAATAAACAATTTTTTTATGTGATTAATTGTTCTAGACATATAGGTATACCTTTATCCCCAAAGGCCTATGTACAACATTTTATTGTATATGAAGTGTAAATGAACACCCCGGGTGTCCGTACGTCACCCAGGGTGCCTCATTGAAAATCAGCGCTGCGGTATCAGACTGATACTAAAGCAAGAAGCTGAGTGGGGATTCCCATTGTTGGCACAATAGGTAATAATAATAATAATATCGGCCATATATTATATACTTGCCCACTGCTGAGCACGGGCCTCCTCTACTACTGAGAGGGATTAGGCCTTAGTCCTCCACGCTGGCCTAGTGCGGATTGGTAGACTTCACACACATTCGAAATTCCTATAGAGAACTTCTCAGATGTGCAGGTTTCCTCACGATGTTTTCCTCCACCGTTAAAGCGAACGATAAATTCACAAAGAATACACACATGATTTTTTAGAAAAGTCAGAGGTGTGTGCCCTTGGGATTTGAACCTGCGGGCATTCGTCTTGGCAGACCGTTCCACACCCAACTAGGCTATCGCCGCTTCGGCACATTAGGTATAATTTATTTTTCTAATTTTATGTTTTTATTCTCTTTTTGTTACTGTGCACATTATACTGTTTGTGTGCAATAATAAAATCTTTCTTTCTTTCTTTCTAGGTCTGGAAGTCTTTAGGGAGGGGGGAGATCTTTGTTCACTGGACATGCTATCGCTGATGATGACTCCAATAACAAAAGAAGACCTATTTACACATCCCCTGAATTATTTAAAAGAAGTTTTCCCCCCAAATTATGACTGCCTCGAAGGCGTGGTTGTGTTACGTGCTTGATACCACCAATGACATAAAGTTCTGGTTTCGAATCCCCGATTGGGCAGAGATATTTGGGTTTTTTGGGTCTGGAGTTTGTATCTGATATGGCTATAGATCATTACATCGTGGGATAGGAATATGCAAAAAGTGAACGCCTTGGTTACGCCTCTGCCTACCCTTTCAGGGATAAACGCGGATGAGTTTGTTTTACATTTTCTATTAATGCTGTTAAATGACTTCCCAATTATTATTTTGTACTGCACTGCATCTGATGGTAAGCGGAGTAGAGTCCAATAGAATGTCGACTGACACGACATGATTACCCCTCGACAGACGACACAATTATGCCGGCCTGTTGGAACCATAAATACACAGGCTGATCCTACGCGACAAACTTACGTGGGCCACTATGGCGGGTTATAAAACCTTGTGTACGGTGGTCGCTATTCGGGCGGATATAAAATATCCTACCACCAGCATACCAGCAAATGATAGTACCACTTAAATTTATTACAACATATTAAAGATTGCAATACCCTTCCCGCATGTCTTGGACATTAGAACAGCGCAATAACCTCAAAAATTATGAATATTGCTTACAAATTCTCTCAGCATATTACCTCATACACTTTTACTTCACCTTGTCAATTGCAATCTAATACCAAACTGACCTCAAAATAAGGTGATACGTGGCCAGTAACACGTATGAGAACATTAAATTATAATTAAGTGTAATTATGCTGAATTAGTGTCAATGATTCGTCTTAAGAGTGGAGGAGGCTCGTTTCCAGCAGTGGGACAGTAAGCAGAGCTGATATTATTATATTATTCTTAATTTTTATTTAACAGCTCTTGTTCGCAGCTTCCTCCGCGTGAAGGAGTTTTATTTTCCTAGGATATGTATTTTCCTAGGATAAAAAGTATCATATAATCTTTCCAGGGTTTTAAACTATCTCCATACCAAATTTCATAAAAATCCGTTTAGTAGATTTTGAGAAAATCGATAACATACAGACAGACTGCTTTCGGGAAATTTGTTTTATAATATGTATAAATAGATATCTCTTTATTTAATTTTTTTTAACATTTTTATACATATCTTAAAATAATGCATATAAAAATACAAAAATATGTATTATGCTCAATGGGAATACTTGGAAGTAGTCCGTCTGATGGTAAATGAGATCAAAAGTATATTTAAATAACCAGTGAAAGGCTGGTAAGTTAGCTAGGTTAGGGCTTCCATAGTCCACATCTTTGAGGATCGCGATGTGTCCTTGACGATAATAGAAAAACCTCCCCAGCCAGAGCTGGCTTTTTCTCCTTTTTAAAATGTATAAATATTGTGCCTTTTCATTTTAATATTAAGAAATTACTTAATATCCCCAGTTTTATAAGTAGGTAACTTGCATATAAAAATATAAAAAAAAAAATAATCATCCTCCAATGGCGAAGCTCAAGCAAGACCCCGGCCACCGGCGGTTAGGGATTCAAAGTGAGGAATATTCTAACAATGCGCTGTGTCCAGCAATACTGCTTTCTGCATCCGATCTCTTTTTGCTTTATTATTATTATCAAGAAGGCTGCAATCTTCGAAACGTCTAAATAATTTCAGACTCCGGGCCGATACTGGACACAAAAACCCACTATCACTTCGCGACCTGGAATTCTGACCCTAGACCTTAGACGTGACGTATACAACTACGCCAACGCAATGAGAGGTAAGCAGTAACCGCTAATCATTTCGAAGAGACGTTAAAGATAATTATGAATTCCTAGTAAGATGAATTACAAAGAATGTTACGTGCGACGCGTTTAAATTCCCGCCGTATCGCGCCACGCCCACCGACAGCTAATCTGTTACGTCATGCGATAAAAAAACGGCTTTATAAAGCTTTGGGTTCTGTACATTAATTCGATAATTCCCTGTAGTATGTGCGCGTGCGCATGTATGCGTAAAAATTCTAAACGCGACGTTCAATAAGCGATTAATCGCTTTTTTCAATTGGCGAAATTGGACTAATCAGATCAAAGTTTTTTGACATGATTACTAATGAGTTACTTTGATTGGTGTCTCGGAGTTCATTCTATAATCATTTTAGGGTACGTGAAGTCTGCTAATACAGTATTTGACAATGTTTCATTTTGCATTTTTTATATGTAACAGGCAATTAGTACAAAAAAGAAGTCCTGTGAAAACAGCATAGAAATTCGATAAGAAATGAGGCAGTAATTCAAATGTCATATATTGCTACCTGCAGGAGTGGACGTGGAGTGGGAATATCGCTCCATCTCTTTCTTTCGCGCACATCGTAGTGCCCGCTGACGTCACATGCATGTATTTCGTCACTTTTTTTATTTTTTAACACTTGGGTAAGTGTACTACGTAATTTCAATGGCTTATAACTTGTAAATCTTTCGCCAGATATCAATTGATTTGTTCTGTTTTAGAATTTATACGACGTGCACGAGATGTTAAATCTTATGCCCAGTAATTGTTTTTCTATACTCATACCTCGGACACAACGTCTATCGTTCTGATGTAATCTCGCCAACTCCCGCGCAATAATCATGACGTGTCTTCTATTTGAATAGACGGAGCATTGACGTGTCTGTGACGTCACTTCCTCGATTCGAGCCAATTGAGTTTATTAGTATCACGGTCAATGATTCGACGCATATATCCGTAGTGATTCTACTACTACTAAGATCAAACATTAATTATTAAAAAAATTACACGCCTTACACCCACAAAGGCAACAGTGTATACAGATCCCTCTGGAAATCTTTGAGAGAGGCCTATGTTCAGCAGTAGACTTTATGTGGCTGATGATGATGATGACACCCGGAGAGGTAGACAGAAGTGCGAGCAAAGCACCCATTTGTCATCATGTACGATAAGATCGAGCCTCGCCATATCGGGCACTAATACCAGACTCGGGACTTAGAGGAACCACACAGGTGAAAAGTGGGTGCCTTGGTTGCACCTCTACCTCCCCCTTGGGGATAACGGTGTGATGTGTAGCAATGACCAAGAACAGACTTAATAAAGTCAGATTTACAAAGTTATTTAGCAATCTTTCTACATAATGGATTCATAATCATCCAACGGAACTCTAAGCAAACATTGTAAACGGTCACAAGTCATTGAGCTATCTTCTTACCGCGGATATGTGATAGAGAACTCGTGCCCTACCGAACAACAGGGCCGAATCCAGGCGTCGGGGGGCGTTAACCCCCCGTATATAGATTCGGAACGGATTAATGGGCTTTTGAAAAATTTATTTAAAATAGGTTAAGGAGTAATTTTTTGATATCAGATAAAATTTAATCATATGATAAAATACACAGACGAATTAAAAATTACAGTTGTATATATAAAAACGACAATTTGTCTCACTTGTTTATTCGGTTAGGTTATAATTCATTTGATTGATGACATTTATGTGACATTAAAAACTGACCTAAATATGTTCCAAACTACATCTATTGTTAAAATATTATTTTTGAGCAGCACACACAAAATAATTACTTTATAATATTGATGTTTTTTTTCTGGGTATCGGACCCCGTAGTCAACACCGGGGGATTCCTGCGAATGACACACTAGAATCTCCCGGCTTAGCGACTGTATGGCCCAGGAGAAAAGTTTGGAGTGGAAATCAGGGGAAGGATGTGTGGGAAAAGGATAAAGAAACCTCTAAGGATGAGAGGAGGGGAAAAGGCCAGGAAATGTTCGCGAGCCCTTATAAGCCTCAAAGTGAATTGGCAACCATGAGGTAAACACACTGGACTGTGTGTTAGGGCCGCGACAAATGTGCATGGGCGTGCAATTCGTGTAAAGTTGTGCGCACAAGATTTGCTTCGGATGGGTGATACTGGTGTTGCTTGCGGCTTCGGCCAGATGAAAATCCTTTCCTGTTACAAAACGCTATATCACACTACGGCGCCAGCGATTTTATTTTCGAATTAATTCAATTTAACGGTGAAGGAAAACATCGTGAAGTAACCTGCATACCTTAGAAATTCTTTTTAGGAATTTTCGAGGATGTGTGAAGTCTACCAATCCGCACTGGGCCAGCGTGGTGGACTAAGGCCTAATCCCTCTCCGTAGTAGAAGAGGTTCGTCGCCCAACAATGGGACAGTATATAATACAGGGCTAATATTATTATTTAATTAAATTTAAATATTTAACTAAAGCTATTTTCAAATTATATTCTTCACGTCTCAATCCCTCCCTGATTACATTCATTATATTCATCCATTCATAATTACAAGGGCGTGTGACGTCACCAAATACTATGACGAATATTAATGACCTTATTGATATAGTAAAAAAGGTCATTTTTACATAAAAGGGGATAACAAACAATACATCCAATGAAATTTTTTGAGATACTAATGTAAACGCGAAAGGGACTATATTATGTAAATGTATGGTAGAAGTAAATGTTTTTAAGGTGTTAAAACCCGCCATATTGTCCCACGTGGGTTGCGGTCCGGGATCAGCCTGTGTATATCTGGTTCCAACAGGCCGGCAAAATTGTGACGACTACCGAATAATCTCTCGTCAGTCGACATTCTATTGAACCCCACATAACACGCGTAAGTGTGTTGCGTTCTGGGATCAGCCTGTGTATGTCTTGTTTCAACAGGCCGGCATAATTGTGTCGACTATCGAGGAGTAATCATCTCTTTTCAGTTGACATTCTATTGGACCATTAGGTGCAGTAGGGCTACTATATCATGCACATATAAAATACATTGGTATAATGATCATAGTACTCTACTACACTACCATGCTATTAACTCTATCCGTGTACAGCGGGCTTTAATTATATAAGACACGTGGTCGATAACGGCCTATTCTAAGTCGGTTAATGAATGAGCTTCCGTGAATGATAGATTGTCAAAAAAATACGCAGAATCGTCGCAGGCGCCGGCGTTGTGACGCAATGTGACGCGATGACTATTTTTCCCAGAATAGACTCGTGTAAGAATTAAAACTGATTGCTCTTTTAAATTTTTTTTTTATTGCTTTGAATGACGAGACGAGCTTGCCGTTCGCCTGATGGTAAACGATATCACCGCCCATAAATAATAGAGACATCATCCAACATTTTGAATTACAAAGTATTGTTTGGTATTCCATTGCGCTCACCATCCAGAGACATGAGATGTTAAGTCTTATGTCCAGTAGTTACACTGGCTACATTATCCTCCAAACCGGAACACAACAGTCACTACACACTGCTTGGCGGCAGAACTAGACATTGCGGTGGTGCCTACCCACACGGACTCTCACATATAATAGGCCTACCGGACCAATTTCTGTCGGAATCTAAAATTTGTACCCGACCCTATTACTTCATGTGGTGAAACATGGGTGCCCTGGTTGCATCTCTGTCTATCGTTATCGGGATAAAGGCGTGATGTGTGTAAGTAATTCTAGATATCTTACAATGAGGTAAAATAATTATCTTACAAAAGTTCATGATATTTTTTCTTTAAAATAAGTACTGTTTACGGTTTATTTTTTGGTAACTCTGGAGATGCAAATTACATGCATTAGGATCTAGGTTCGAGTGGTACAATCAACTACAAAATTGCCAAAAAAATCAAACTTTAAATCCTACTCAACTATCAATGTTTTCTCTGACTCGAGCTTTTTTGCTCGGGTTTATTGACCACCCGCCCTGATACCTTCAGGGAAGAGGTGATTCAGTCTCCCTGTTTCACCGTTTATAAAAAACGTCTCCCCTGAATAAATCTAAAATATTATAAATGCAAACGTTTGTGAGGATGGATGTATGTATGTTTGTTCCTCATTCACGAAAAAACTACTGAACGGATTTGGATGAAACTTTACAGTAATATTGGTTATACATCAGAATAACACACTGGCTAATTTATAATGATTTTGTGTAATTTGGTCATAATATAACGACACATATCTAGGAAGTCGAAAAAAAAGTATCCAGGAAAACTTCTTTACACGGGCGAAGTTGCGAGCAAAAGCTAGTCATCTCCCATTTTGTGTAGTCAGGGGGCCCTATTCCGTCTCCGCCTAAATCCGTCTTATTGCAATTGCTAGTGCTTATTGAAGGACAGCTTTAATAGCCGTATAGATAAATGAAGGATTTTTGTCTGTTTTTAGAACGGCCGCAATGGCAAATAGACGGACATGCCCCCGTAGACGGTATAGGCCCCGTAACTGACGAGCTTTTTTTCTTCACTAAACTTCAATGGGTTTACTATAGATACACAGAAGTTTATAATAAATTAAAAGTAAATATTTGAGGTTTAAGCGTTCTTTCTTTACAAAACCTCATTGGGTATTCCATGGATACACAAAAGTTTTTATTAAATTATAAGTAATTTGAAGTCTTTATAATTTATTTAAATACGTTTATTGACTGTTCGAAAATTTGAAAACCAGCGTGGTGGATATTTTTTTTACATTTGAATAATGGAATTCTTAGAAAACTTCGCTCTCTTTATCATGGTACCATTAGACACGGCACAAACGCTGCTAGTATTGCGACGTGTGACGCAATATGGCGGCAACATATAAAATATTGATTTCTTAGAGATAGGAAATTAAAAAATAATAAAACAACAAGCTCATTTCTTGATTTTTTTATGATTAAGGAAAATTAAATAGTTTTACATTAGATACGATTAAATAATCATATACATACAATTTTATAATTATATTTTTCACGGAATATAAACTAAGTATAATTCTGAGATAAGAGCGAATAATTTTCAATACAAAAAAGAAGAAAAAAAATGAAATGGTGTCAAAACTATAAATAATATCTACTCATCGAAATCTAACAGAATTTTAAAAACGTTTTTTTTAGATATAACCTTAATACGGTTAAAGAAATTGAATATATTTGTTTGCAAATTATTATTTTAATATTGATGGTTTTTAAATCTAAAGTAAGTTACTAAGTGTGTATGGCTGAATACATTAATTATGTCAGCGGGGCTATTCCGTCTATAGGGTATATCCGTCTTTTAGAATTAAAGGCGTTCTTATTAAAGGGCGGATTTGATAGCTGTGTAGGTAAAAGAGTAAAATATCCCCTATTTACCTATACGGCTATCGAAGTTATCCTTCGATTAGAACGTCCGTAATTGCAAAAAGACGGAGTTGCCCACGTAGACGGAAAAGCCCCTTAACTATATATTGTAACAGGAAAATCATATTTTAAATATGTAAATAAATCAATCAATAAATTTAATCTTAAAAAGTATTTTTTATTTACAATAATAAATTATTATCTATACAAAGTTCCTTTTTCTGTCTGTATGCTATCGATTTTCTCCAAATGTACTGAACGGATTTTTATGAAATGCGCTATGGAGATAGTTGAAGACCCTGGGAAGGTTAGAGGATACTTCCTATCCCGCGAAAATATAAAACAGGAATTTTATCCCCAAAACTCCACACGCGCGCGAATTCGCGAACAAATAGTAATTCAATAAATCGTCAAATGTAAAATTATTAGTAATTCCATTGGAATGAACTGGAACCACGCATTGCTTAGCGATATAATAGACACGTGTCCACGAAATCTTACAATTTATTATCTTATACAAATATCTTTATCTATAAAAACTACGGCCAAAGTCCAAAATATAACGTTATGAGATTTTACAAATATTCATGAGTCATATGATTTTTATTGAAATCATGATTTTTTGTAGGTGCTCGGGAAAGTGACCATACAGCACCTGATGGTAGAGTGTGGTCCGATAGAATGTCGACTGACGATAGATTACCCGTCGACAGTCGACATAATCCCTGTTTGACCCGGATATACAGAGACTGATTTCGGAATGCGACACACGTGGGCCACTATGGGTTTTAACAGCTTGTGTACAGTGGTCGCTATCCAGGCGGATATAAAATATATCCTACCACATAAGCTTAGACCACCTCGTTAGAGTTACCAGTAATGGACTAATATCAGTCTAAGATGCTTCAAATGCTTTTGTAAGGTAAAAGATATATGTAATAAGTACAAATCTATACATATTATAAAACAAAGTCTCCATTTCTGTCTGTATGTTATCGATTTTCTCAAAATGTACTGAACGGATTTTTATGAAATTTGGTATGGAGATAGTTTAAGACCCTGGAAAGGTTATAACTTTTTATCCCGGGAAAATATTAGCGGAACTTTTATACCGGAAAACTCTTATACACGGGCGAAACCGCG
Organism: Manduca sexta; assembly: GCF_014839805.1. NCBI lineage: Eukaryota > Metazoa > Arthropoda > Insecta > Lepidoptera > Sphingidae > Manduca > Manduca sexta. The sequence continues at coordinate 8,234,588 of NC_051116.1, read as the reverse complement.
AGCAAATTATAGTAAATAAGAATGACATTGACAATTATTTATAAATCAAATGTATTTTATTCATGACTGATATTTTTGAAAACACTAGATTTCAAAAACGCTTGACTTAGACCAATGCCGCACATCTTTGTCAATCTTAAAAAGCTTATATATGGTAACAATAATCGTGGTATACTTTACGCTGTACAATTATGCTGTCCGGGGTTCAATCTAGACTGGTAAAATGACATTTATTTACACTTTCTTGCTCACCAGAGACATAGATCATGGAACAAGATAATAGAAAAAAGTACAAATGGCGGTCTTGTCGCACAAGGCAATCTCTTACAGACAACCAAGGGATGGATATAAGAGGAAACGCAATAATATGGGGCAGTATGAGGTGTACGAAGGATATTAATATGACATTGTTCTCAGTATAGTCCTGAAGTCTAGAATTGTGATCGGTAAACGGCAATAATCTCGCCTTATAAAATGGAACAGTTGGCGAATGTTACATCTCTGCCTACCTCCAAAATGGCATAAGGCGTGATGATATCAATTATAACTACCTAGGTTTAATGCTTAGTTTCGGACAAACATCCATCTTTACAAACGTTTAAAATACTTCTAATAAATATGAAGCAATAAAATCTTTTGTATGTAAGTACCACAGCTTCAACATAAATTTAAATGAATAAAATTTTATTTAAATTTTATATATTCTAGAAACCAAACTTCGTCTTGTTCAAACCACGTACCAAATACTTAAAATATTTTAACCGAATACTATATTTAAGAACTACGAACCCAGTGTAATTCCTTGCGTCAAATATTAATAATTAAAATTAACACTAATTAGCTGGAATATTGATTAAAATTATTTTTAAAGAAAATTACTAACACATAATAAGATACAAATCCGTACTAAGTGACATAATTGGGCATAATCGACCACAACTCCAATGAACGGGACACATGGGCCCCGGCACGTAGGCTCTGCATAGTTCAGAAAACATTAAGCCTGAACGATTTCTCAATATCTATAAACTGTTTCTACCCAAACTATACGAACTATTGTACTATCCCGTTTTTAACAAGCCGCCCCGACACGTCTCCAGGGTATATAAGGGTGAGTTAGTTGCCGTATCCGACATTCGACTCAACACAATCACACAGTGAACAACACTATCACATAAAATTCAGAAAGTGATTTTTACGTGAATAAATTCGTGTCATAAGGTGAGTCGAGTGACATAACAATTAATCAAAATTTGAAAATGGAACGCTCAGCATTCCAGATTTAAAATTTTAAAAATTAAATTTACGTGATTTATTGTTTTTTTTTTATGTGTTTTGTCAGCGGCGTGGTACGTGAGTAGTGAAAGTTAAAACTGATGATTTGGCTGTAAGAACTATTTCATCAGCCATTCGCCTCATTAGACGACATAAAATATTTTTTAGTTACGCAAACCCTATTTCAATGCCAAGGCTTTTTCATTGATAAAAATGGTGCCACACGTATGCTGTGATATCTGGAATTTTAAAATTATTTCTATGAGTCACATCCTGTGGGTTAACCAATATAAATCATTGTGTTCTAACACTATGAAATATTTTTTTTTATTTGTTTTAATCGCATTTATTAATCAAGCGATAAAATTAATAATGACCGGTTTAATCAGCTGTGAATAAATATGTAAAAAATGTAGTGATAACATTGTGGTAGTATGTTTGAATGTTAAGGTTTGAGTCTTGGAACAATTAAAAAGTAATCAAACAATTTTTTAATTTGGTAAAGGGAATTATGTAGTATAAAATGTCGTTGCATTGGATTAGTTCGTTAAGTGTATCTTTAAACTCATAAACTACGAATCAGAATCTACTTTTTGCATTCGGAGAAATTGTCAATTCATGCCTTCAATCATTTTTGTTTTTTTTTTTAACTTAATCATAGTGTATTGAATCTATAAAGTAAATCAAAATCAAAATGCTTTTTGTGTTTTTTTCTATTCTTTTTGTCTAAAGATTTTATCATATTTTTTTTCAAATGGATCACCATCGTTTGTAAAGTGCAATTAAACCTAAACACCTCAAACCGCACATAATCCAATTTAAAAAAGTTCCTTTCTAATAACCCTCAAACAAAAATTATAAAAAATAATAAATTTATGTCATAAACACTAATATTTTTTTTAAATATCGAACACGTGCTTGTTTCAGATTTCGAATACTTGTCGCCATCTGTTATCAAGTAGCAGACATGATTAGTTTAATATACTTATACGTTGCCGTGGCGGCGCTAGTGTCGCTGCAGTGCGGACTTGATGCCGCGCATATTGACAATTCCAAACTCGACAACAGTTTACAACCCAATGGTGAGTATTACCCTTTTTTTTAACACTGTGAAAATGTCATTACGAAACCTCTTTATTTTCGTAAAAATTTAAATGTCTAATCTGCCAATCCATATTTGGCTAGCGTGTAGACTACTCACTTTCAATGGAAGACGTGATCAGCAATGGAACAGTAGTATATAGGGCTGAGATTAAAATTGATATCCTATTTGGACCATACCAAAACGACATAACATCTGTAGGATAACACACAATCCCAAATTGCGACCAGTGAGATTTCTCACTGGTCGCAATATTAAGACATTTGTCTTAGATGTTAATATTCCTAAACCCGGGCTTCGAAATGTGACCCGCTGAAACCATGTATTACCCCGTGAAAATCCCATCCAACACCCTATCTAAATTCATGGAATAAAAAGCCGAAATGTATGGAATTCGGAATGAATTTTTTCACCCTTGAGACTGCAGTCATGCCTTTTGTAACCTTGGCCGAATTCTAATAAGACAAGCCTTGTATATAGATATTACGTTTTATCCTAAGCAAATACAGAGATGTGAATTATTAAACGAAGCATGCTCGATACTCAACATATAAATAGTAGTAATAAAATTCGTTAATTAAAGTGCCTTATATAATAATATCAGCCCTGTATTATATACTTGCCCACTGCTGAGCACGGGCCTCCTCTACTACTGAGAGGGATTAGGCCTTAGTCCACCACGCTGGCCTAGTGCGGATTGGTAGACTTCACACACCTTCGAAATTCCTATAGAGAACTTCTCAGATGTGCAGGTTTCCTCACGATGTTTTCCTTCACCGTTAAAGCGAACGATAAATTCACAAAGAATACACACATGATTTTAGAAAAGTCAGAGGTGTGTGCCCTTGGGATTTGAATCTGTGGACATTCGTCTTGGCAGTCCGTTCCATACCCAACTAGGCTTTCGAAGTGCCTTATGCTTTGTAGTTATTCTAATTTATTCAAAGTGGAAAACTATGTTTCAGTGTTCGAAGGTAGAATTAGACAAAGAAGTAATTATATTAAAAACAGAATTTTGAGGCAGTGTATAGAAAATAAAGACTGCCACACTGGATCAAATTTAGATGTGTCACCGCATTAATATGTAGACATTTTTATTCTGGTTTACATTTTGAATTTCATGATTTCCTCATTGTTAGAAGTGTCACACGATAGCGTTTATATTTTATATGACAGTGTCCAAGACTCGAGGTTGGTATTATTTATTTGAATATTGCCCTACATACTGCTAGTATACTTCTCATGATTATGCTATTTTGATGCCATTATGAGATTATGAGATTTCATTTCTAATATGTTAGGGTGACGGGTGCAGTTTTGTTTCTATAGTTTTCTGTAGTTTAAATTTCAGGTAATTCTAATTATTTATAGGTTTCCATTAAAATACTGAAAATGTCTGCATATTTTTATGTAATTTTTAGACTTTACTGTACCTAATTTTAAGTGCAAAAACACTAACGTGTGAAACATGAAGGAAAAAAAGGTTTTCCTTTTATATTTTAAGATACATACTGCAATGACTTCATATTGTATTTTGACGATTACGTAATAAGTACTCTGAATTGCAGAACTTTCGCGGTATTGACTGTATGCATAATCTGAACAAATGTAGGATTTATTCTTAGAATAGGAACTCTTGTAAAATATTTGGAACTGTAGTAATCTAAGTGATTGATAGGTATATCCGATAGATTATGTCAAACCTATTACTACGAGTTCGTTTCTAGGCAACCCACTTGATTTATACAAAATACTCGAATTGTTACCGAATTGAGCTCAACCACTCTCCCGTTCAAAAAGGCCTTTTCATTAATATACATAATTAAAGTTGCATAACAACGCCATCTATTATTCTTGACTTAAAAACTTCATTTCTTCAACGTCCACAGTTGACGAAATTTTAATCGCAAATGTTAATCACCATCCTTAACCAGACAAAAAGAAATTAGACTATCAAATAATACGAAATAAAGAATAAAAGCCAGATGTAGTTTGAGCCCGCCTTTAAAATTGAATTGCAAATGGCCCCAGTCTGCCACAAGCGTATTATAAAGTAAAATAAATCATTTTTACGGGATTCAAAGTTTTATTCTACAGCATTCTGTCACCAACATTCGGGTTTTTTATTGTCTTTAATGCCGAAGCTGAGGTTTGTTAAAACTTTTTTGATATTACACATTAATCCATTAGTTTTTTAGTTTCTTTGTTAGTTACTTGTATCTGATATCAGTTGAGTGTTTATGTACATTATAGGGTTCTTCCTAATTATTTAAAGTTCATTCATCAAATAGTCTATAGCTTGACCTCACACTTTAATATACATATATTATATCCCAGGTATCAACTATGAGGCACATTCTATTCTCAGGCCTATGTTCTATGTGTCTTATGACTTGGGATAATTGAGAAGGGTACTTGATTAGACATCATATCTAATGATAAAAACCATCTAGACTTTTTCTGAGCACGTTCAGGCCTTTCCAACTGTACACTTGCAATTCTCGTAATACTAACCCAAAAGTATATCTTAGTATGACCAGCCAGTAGGATGAACATAGTTTGTATCCGCCCGGATACCGAAAAACCTTACAAGGTGTAAAACACTCCATATTGACTTAAGTAGATCGCGTTCCGAGATCAGCCCTTTCTGTGTATATCCGCTTTCAAAGAGGTCAGCATAATTGTGTCAACTGAAGAGGAGTTATCAACTCTCGTCAATCGACAGTCTATCTCTCATAGCCTCTTACCCTCAGGCACAATGAGATTACTTTGCCGTATCCATACACAAAAAGCCTATGGTTAATTAACAAGTTCTATTCTCTGAACCGATTTTTTTCATTGCAGTGATCCCAAACCCAGCTCCCAAACGGCGTTTGTTGAGGAAATTCGTTCACATATCAGAACCATTGCCTGAGACCATCCGACACGTTCCCGGCATGACGCTCGAGATCGAATGCCCAGTCATGGGCAAGCCGGCGCCCTCCGGTCGAATGGTTGAAGAACGGAGAACCCTTTAAACGATGTGAGTATTGCTTTTTAATTTCAAAATTAGCCTTGCTGCTACTGTGGTATGAGATTGGTATTACGTATATTGCAATTGGATTTGGCATGTTTTTAACTTGTCTGTCTGTTCTCAAACTTGGGATTTAATATTGGGCAATCATCATACTAGTGAGATTTGGCTTACCAGACCATACCCTATACATACGCTACTGCAAGACGAAGGTATCTAATATTAATGAGTAACAATATAATTCCAGTTTGAGGAGGAAACTAACGAGATAATGCCGGCTCACCCGACGAGCTTGGCGCGTCTCACCAGCAAGCTGATTCTTACCGCACCCTCCAATGGCGATGAATACACGTGCGTAGCTACTGCAGGACTCAAACGTACCACTTCTACCACCACAGTTTACAATGAGAATGGTGAGTTGGGTAAAATTACCATATATGGTCCACCAATTTTTATTATCTAATGGTTTGATTTTAATGATTTAGTATAAAATGGTTTTGTAATGAAATCCAAATTTGAAATTTACTCATGAGAATCTATGTTAAAATTTTAATATTTACTCTAATGTTACTGTAAATATCAACTAGCCAGCACAGCAATAGGACTTTACTCAAATTGCCACATCATGCCTATCCCTAAATGAGGTAAGCAGTGGTGAAACCAGAGCAACTGCTTTTTGTCACGAATTTTCCGTCTTATTTTATGATAGGGCGCAAAACACTTTGCTCGATTCGGAATTCGAATTCGAGACCTCAAATCAGAAGCTGCAATTAAATTTATTATTATCAGATCCTTAATTCATTGAATTATAGAATCAATTTATAGAAATAAATCATTATCTATATATTGACAAATCTTTACTTATAGATGAAGATGAGGAACTGCTGGACATCCAGAAGCTTCTGTTCAAGCCTGCGAAGCCGATCATCACGTCCTTCTTCAACGAGGTGTTCCAAGACATGGGCACTGATATCGTACTCCCGTGCCGCGTTTACAGCCTCACCAAATCCCAGGCTTTGTGGCAAGACCCTAATGATGAAGTTATCTATGGAGACTCTGGAAGAATTCGGGTGAGAACAAAATATACACTATTTTATTAATATTTTTTAGAGTAGAATGATCTAGTAGTGTGAGTTGTAGTATAAATGTGTTCGAATATTATATATTATGTTGTCCTTAAGGCAAGTAAATATATGTACATTACTAATCGACGCATTTAAAAAACCGATATAAATTATATGAATACGATATCCTATTTTTTAAATTTAAGTAATGTTACACTTAACGCCATCTATTAACAAATTACTTGACCTACAGGTTCTGCCATCTGGCGATCTTCTCATCACCAACTTAAGATGGAGCGACATGGGTACCTACACATGCACGGCGAAAAATATGTACGGAAAGGAGTCCGTGTATACTTTCTTGTACCCCACAAAACCACTACAGTAAAATGGTAAGCACAAAAATAAACCGAAATATTTTTTTGTTTTATTACCATCTAGCGACGAATAGCAGAAACTTATAACTTTAACGCCATCTGCCGGTGATTTAATCAAAATTTTATTTTGTTCACAGAAAATGGCCACTACGAATTTCGACCAAGAATGTTACCCGCCGATAGTCCTGTACAATTGTATTAAATGTTCCTATGTATTTGTAAGCATATTTAAGATGTTAATTTATTGATTTACCTCTTTATTTATTTTAATGAAATAGACCATGTGTGATAGTATTATTAGGTACTTAATTTAGAAAATAAGTAATTTTGTGTTATGCAGACTGTTTTTAGTTAATATTTTAGTTTTTAGCTGTAAGTGTAACGTGTATAAGGTTATGTATACTGATGATCTCCTTTTATTAAATGTTTATTATGATATTTTAGTATTTTAATTTCAAAACCAAAGACAAATACGCGAAAGCGTGCTGATTATCTATTTTTATCAATTTTTATTATTATAAAATATTCTATACTTCCATTCTATTTAATGTCTAAATTAACATTGTTTGAATTTACCTCCATAAATAACGTTTGAACATTTTATAAAAAAATTAATCATAGTTGTAAGAAAAATCTCTTCATAAATAATGCTTCAAAATTTAATTCATTCGTATTTTATTTTAGAACACAGTTAATACTATGTTTTGTGTCAGCAATAAATCTTTTTCGATCTTTATCCTTCTTCAAATCTCTAAAAAAATATTCCATTGCTGAACATAGGCCTCCCTAAATAAGGGCTTACCATAAGCAATTATTAAATATATTGAAAAACTCTTGCTATATATACCTACAGGCATATATAAACAATCATTAATATTCTTCGAATCAAGTAAAAGCGTACATGAAAAGCTGAGTAAAATCAGTCCTTTTTAACCGACTTCCAAAAAAAGGGTGAAATTTTCAATTCGTGAGATTTTCTTTAATGTACTTAGATGAATTACTGAGATGAAAAATTAATGAGATTTAAATAATTGTAAGTATGGTGTCTTAAATTTTTAGGTTTAGTACTAATATGGCCTGTATGTGAATGCATTTCTGAATGCAAGAGTGATTTTGCCTCTGCAACGAATTCTCTTAGTGTAGCAGTAATGGGATTAACGCGTTTAATTTTTTAAAATTACTGTTTATTAATATTTATTTTGTTCGAAACTTGCACTTTTTTATTTTACATCTACGGTTCGAGTAACTTTTTGTAAAGTGTTATTTTCAAGAAGATAAATATGTGGTTTCATTTAGTAAAGCAATGTCAAATTGACCATGTATGTGTACTCAATTTTGTATGCAAAATGTGCAGTAACTTATTCACGAATATTTTGCCCTTATGACATCATGGGACGGAATAGGCATGGTGAAAAGTGGGTGCAAAAACATGCGCTTCTGCCTACGATATGTAGTTATACATATACTGTATTTATATGTATTTTACAGTAGCAAAGGGTCCATATAACCCAATTCCTACCGACTTTTCTTACTTTAGAATTTATGTAGAATCTAATTATCAACAAAATGATTTGCAGGGCGCATTTATGCATATTAGTGCCTATAAAATGTTGTGTCGGGTTCCTTTACGGAAAATTTCACCTTTCGCCACTGGTATTTTACATATTATTAGTTGATTATGTGTGTTTAGTATGTTCGTGTGATTACTTTTATATTTATGGTCCATTATTTTCTTTACATATTGTATCATATTATTATTTATTATACCTACCTATATAGTTTCATCTGCATCTCCCAAAAGTTAACTGGTAGACAAAGCCTTCAGCATTCATTCCGGCTTTATACATTTAAGTTTATATGTAAATAAATAAATAAATACGGGAATAAAAAGCACGAGAATGTTTGTCACATATTTTATTAATCTCAGACAACTAATTAGACAGTTAAACCATGTTACTAACCAAGTTACATGCCCCCGTGTGCTCTGCCGCTCGCAGTTAGGTGTAACTGAGCGCCGTTTAAACTTAACCTTTCGTCAAATGTTACCCGGTCAGACGCGAGCCGCCGCGCTTTGTGGACAACAAAACTGTGGAGTATATAATTAATGAATATTTTTGGTACGCTAGATTCAAAATATTTCATTAATTGAATAAACGACGCAATATCTTTTTCACGTAATATTACAATGTTGATTTTTCAGATTTTCTCATGTGCGTAGTAAGTACTTAATAACATCTACGAACCAAAATAAAAGGTCTGACTGTATTATCATTTTCTGTAATAAATTAGCCTTTTATATGTAAGTATACAAAATATTATGGTGTATCTTTATGTTAAACACTTCATCCAAATCCATTTAGTGGTATCTACATTTACTTCTAACAAATATCCAAACATCATTACAAACTTTTAGATTAGAGTTCAGTAAGTTACGACTTTTTTAACAAACTCCAAAAAAAGAGGAGGTTGTCAATTCGACGTGAATGTTTTTTTTAATAAACCCACTCCATAGTTCCCCTGTGCTGCACAGCTCTGAATGTGAGCGTCACCTTGGGAGCCATTGACGATCCTTTCTTCGCATACTGCTAGCGCCCTTGATATAACATCATAACATCTGGAAAGAGGACCATTTCTCAATAGAAATACCAGATACCAGGCTCCTAAGTAAACTAACGTGTCTGAATTCGATATTCACTTTTTTTATGTTTCATTATCTAGGTACTGTTTACTACCATTTTTAAAGAAATAGGTACGTCATTTTTAATGAAGTTTTTTTTTGACAAACATAAAAATAATTAGGTAGATGTTTTTTTTTTATTTATTATCTTTTCAATTAAATGGGTTTGGTAGTAAACAGTGCCTTGATAATGAAACGCTAAAAAGGGAATATCGTTGTTTTTCCAGATACGATTGTTTACTTAGGAGCCATCAATATATCTGAATATTGAAAACAAATATTGTTGCATATTTGTAGTAAATCTAAATTACATTTTGGAATTTCTTTAACGAATAGGAAGCAATACCTCTGAATAAAGGCTACATTTTTTCCCGTAAAGGGGCGTTAATGCGGACGATACCGCGAGCAAATTCTAATCGGATATATTTGGTAACTGAAATGCAAATTATAAACTGCATTATTTTGCAAATAGTAAAGCCGATGTTAACTGGAGCGCTACTATAGCAACACTGGCGTGAAAAGCCGTTTTGAAATTCCTTTTTTCAATGGAATCAATATGCATTTAATTTTAAATTCATGATTACGTCTCATGTAGGTACTGACGTTGTGGAAATTCCAAAAAGTACTTCCCAACTTCCTTATTGTTCCTTACACTTGTAATTCTTTTGGTAAAGATGATTGTCTAGATGTTTATAAATGTGAAACACCTACCATCTCCTCCTTTGGTAAATTTAAGGCGCCGCGCATTCCCGAGCAAATGACATGCGTTACGGGAAGGATAATTTTTAAGAAAAACATAGATTCGGTCTTTTTAAAAAAAAAAACTACTTAAATATGTCATATATTGTAGAAATAAACTAACTTTTTTCTATCGTTGTTATAAAAATGGCGGCTTGAATTCTGCTTTAAGAAAGTTTTAGAACTCATTGTCACCAAGAAATCCAAGAAAAATTGCTATACAATTATGATTGAATTATTTATCGTTTGAATGCATCCTAAAACCACGCCCAAGAAGACCTATAACAAAATGGATTGACGTACTCGATTAACTTTAAATCTGCCACACCTTTGTTATTGTAACTGCTCAGGGCCCTTATTCTGTATGATAGTGTAAACGCGTAACGCGGCCGTGTCATGTTATCTTCGAGAAATGTGCGTGGAATGGTATTCTGTAAGCCAAATTTCTATAGTCCTAAACATGATGCGTTGTGTTACGTGCTTGTTACGCACTGTTAAAATAACGTGCGGGATAGAGAATAAGGCCCCTGGTAAGTTCAATTCAGAAATGTTAAAGGACAGGCTGTATGGACTGTATTTCCTTTGCCAGTTTACCAATGTTTTAATTAAGTTATGGCGGGAATTTTGACGGTTTAATCGTCATTTTGTTTTTAAATAATAATTGTTTAGTAATCGAAATTCCGTTGAATTAAATTATTATTTACATGTATCCATAAATTTTATTTTTTGCAGTACTCATCTATATAAAATAAAACTATTTTGCGGATTTTATCATGGTTTTTATGTTACGGTTGAACGCCGTATTGCTGAGGGGACCACCTTATGAATGAACTCTTTCGATAGGTAGTTGATCTCACTACTGTATTGTCACATGGAGCAGGTAAAGTAGGTTTTCTTTTTAGCATGGGCCCGGAGACAGGAATTTAAAATCAATATGACGATGGGATGGAAAACACATTAAAAATTGATTAGTTGCGCCTTCAACCGATGACCGTTGGGGTCGAAAGGTTCTAGAGTGGAGGCCACGTACAGGCAAACGAAAGGTCGGACGCCCGCCTACAAGGTGGACGGACGACCTGGCTAGGGTCGCAGGAAGTCGCTGGATGCAGGCCGCTTCCAACAGGTCGACGTGGAGATCCTTGGGGGAGGCCTATGTTCAGCAGTGGACTTCCTGTGGCTGATATGATGATGATGATGATGATGCGCCTTCAACTAGTAGGATATTTGTATCCGCGGTGATAGCGACCACCGTACACAACGTGTTAAACCCGTGACTTAAATGAGTTTGTCACGTTCCGGTATCAGTTTGTGTATGTATACAGGCCGGCATAATTGTGTCGACTGTCGACGAGATCATCTCTCGTCGGTCAACTTTCTACCTGAACCCCGCTCTGTTTAATATCAGGTACAGTGTGGTAATTTACTATGAAAGTATAACAACACTAGTTTCTCCTCAGGGCTATTAAATGTGGGCAACAAAGCCCCTCATCCATCTTGCTCTATTATTCAACATAGCTTTTGCTCGCGGTTTCGTCCGCCTGATAGATTTGCCCGGGATAGAAGGTAGCCTATATTCTTCCCTAGGTCTCAACTTTCCAACTAACTCCATAGCAATTTCATCGAAATTCGTTGGCTAGTTTTTGAGTTTATCGCGTTCAGACTGACAGACAGAAGCGGCGGGGAAATTTGTTTTATAATATATTTTTTAAGGTGATAAATTCCGTCCTACATATTTGTTGCATCATTTTAACCGTTTACGCAACGCACACAACGGAATCTCTAGAAAGGAATAATTTTCCCCATTGTTACCATTTTCTTATTGATGCTCCACTCCTTTTGGTTATAGCGTGATGTTACATAGCCTATAGCCTTCATAAATAAATGGACTATCCAACACTAAAATTCAATTCGAACCAGTAACTCTTGAGATTAACGCATTCAAACAAACACTTCACCTTATATATTTATACAGCATTCCCATTATTAAATCGTTTATTATCTCACGGTAACCAGTCCATTAGAAAGGGAAGCGGTCACTGCGACCTCTGCCATGCCATTTGCCAAATGACTTCATTAACGAAGTTATAGTTGGTAACGCGGCATTGTGCGCAATCTTACCCCCTTATTCATAGACGTTATTTATCTAAGGATGGAGCATTGCTGTGATAACAAGTCTGTTTCTCAGCTTTGTTTACCTGACAGCTTGCTGTTTGTTCAGCTTTGTTTATCTGACAGCTAACTAGATTAAAGTTGTATCTTAATATTAGCCAATCACAACGGCCCTAAGTCTACGCACTGCGAAGGCTGCCATGCCGTCGGCACTGAAAAACAGACTTGTTATCACAGCAATGCTCCGTCCTTAGATAAATAACGTCTATGAATAAGGGGGTTAGACGTTACCAGCCCTCTATATAACGCACGACATTCCAACTTAAACTCCGCGATGATGCTCTTCGGCGCATTAGGAACGGCTGCGGGCTTCCTCAGGCAGATGTGTCTAAGACCTCGTGCGCATCCACCCCTAGACCTTACCAGCCTTGTATAATACTCTCCCGCTGTTAGGCCTGCATTAATGGAAGGTTTTAAAGCTAATTCCAGCACGTAGACTTAGTAAGGGTTGGTAGACTTTATATACCTTCGAAATCCTTATAGAAACCTGAGGAACAGCGGCGAAGGCTAACATTTTTTAAACGGTAACCCGAGGCAAACAAACATGCCTTAGTTACCATATCCCAGCCAATTTAACAGAAAACAAAAACTAAGACCAACGTTAATAAATGTAAAAGGGAAGCCGGTTGGAATCGGGTTGTATAGACGCTTCGCCACTGCTGTGGAATGACGGTTTTTTCCGTCCTATCGCAATAAGTGAGGAATTAGTCGTGCCTAAAGGGTTTGCTAGCCACTGCTTACTCCTTTGGGAGTAACGAGGAAGGGGAAATGTCGCTGATTTGTCTATTCTTTTCTATATAATAATAATAATAATATCAGCCCTGTATTATATACTTGCCCACTGCTGAGCACGGGCCTCCTCTACTACTGAGAGGGATTAGGCCTTAGTCCACCACGCTGGCCTAGTGCCTATTGGTAGACTCCACACACCTTCGAAATTCCTATAGAGAACTTCTCAGATGTGCAGGTTTCCTCACGATGTTTTCCTTCACCGTTAAAGCGAACGATAAATTCACAAAGAATACACATATGATTTTTTTTTAGAAAAGTCAGAAGTGTGTGCCCTTGATTTGAACCAACGGACATTCGTCTTGGCAGTCCGTTCCACACCCAACTAGGCTATCGCCGCTTAGAGTTTTTCTATAACTCAATAAATTATATTTACTAATAAGTACTGTACATACATACCTACAATTTTATATATATGAATTTTGTTTAATATTTTGGAAGAATTCCAATTACCGATGATTGATGCGAAGTCATACCAAATTAAATTGACGTAATTAGGCCGACGCACTTATCAATAATAACATATTTTAATTGGCTGTATGTTGCTTGAAGATTAAACCAATTTTAGGTAGATGTGGTAATTTTATTTGCAAATATAAAAATGCATGCATTTTCTACAATGAGAGAAATTGTTTCCAAAGTTTATAAATGTATAAAGATTTGTTAAAAGAAAACGCTAATTCTGAACTAAATTATTTTTTATTTCACAAAGATAGGCCTTGTACTGGATTAGATTATTCTTTCTCTTCTCTTCTCTTCTTTTCTGCCAGCCCGAGCTGGTTTCTTTGTTTACAATATTTTTCATTTATTTTATTTGCAATATAAATTGTCTTTGTTTATAAGCTAATTTAATTAAGTAATAATTAAATATTCTCATGTACCTTGACTTATTATAAGTGCAACTATGTTCGCCTACGTGATGAAAAAAGCAATTTATTATTTTATTTATTATTATTATTTTATTTAAGATTGGTTAGCCTCAATTGCGAGACGAAACACATATATATAAAAACCTTTTGGCTGTATTTCCTCCATAAGTACAGACAGAGTATTTGTAAGGTGTATAAACCCCAACTAGAGTAATGTATCTTAAAGGGGCCTCTACGTGTTGGATCCATGTCCCCACGCAAGCCTTCCAAAAGGTCCGACCTTTATGCCGTGATTTCCCGCAGGAAAAATAAAATTACTACAAAAACAGAGATTTTAAGAATTACTTTAAAATGTAGCATATCTGAGTTGCCCATAAAAATATTGTTAGGATCTCTTAAGTAGACCATGCCTATATCTGCATCATAACGATCTGACATAAAAATCTGATCCTAATTGGAAAAACAATATCCAATCGAATTAAAACTACTTACGGATTTTATGGTTTTTATATTATTAAATTCCCGATGCTTGGAAGACTTTACGGGGCGGACTGAGATGTTGATCGTCTTCAAATCAAAGTTACAAAGTATTTACGGATTTTATCGCGATTATTTATATTATTATTTTCTCCCGACATTCGACGATTATAGCCTTCAAATACAAATATAAATACTCTTTATTGTAACCATTGTTAAATAGAGAGACACAAACAAGATTAATACATTTTCTAAATCTATGTTGTACAATGAGCGGTCTTATACAAGCGATTTCGTCAAGGCAACCTTTGTATGGAAAGAAACTAAAATCATAAGTATAGACAGCGGTGTACCACAAGAAGAACGAAGAACGAACTGAGGAGTTGGTTGCCACGTCAATTACAATATCTACCTACATTACACAATACTGTTGACGTTCCAATCTACGCAGAATGAGCTCAGTGTAAAAAAGTCAATTCCTAACACTCAAGGCAATAACTATCTCACATTCCCTAAAATTCTGACATAATAACCACGACAGTTCCCCATCAAAGGCCATCAAACACCTTTGTTACATGGCAGTTCGTGATGCGACCGGCCTTGGAACTAATATCACTTATCTGAAATTAAATCGGTGTTACATACCTTACTTAATGGGTGTGGTTTCGATTAAATGCGGATATAGAAGACAGGAATATCATGATTATATTGAATTGGTGAAGGCAGAGGTGTTGGATATTATTAAGGTCAAAGGGCCCTCTTCAATCTATAGGGGCAAATCCGTCTTTTTGCAATTACGGGCGTTCTATTCGAAGGATAGCTTCGATAGCCGTATATAAGAGAGTCAAAAAATCCTTTATTTACCTATTACGGCTATCAAAGCTGTCCTTTGATTAGAGCGCCCATAATTGCAGAAAGGCGAATATGCCCCCTAGACGGAATACGGCCCCCTGATCTTATTTAGTGTTTTCTTTTACTTATTATGACTGACTTCAAAAATAGAGAAACGTTATCTATTCGACGTATTTTTTATGTTTCTTCAGTGATAATTTTTTTATCGCGTTTTCCGATTTAAATTATTACTTTTTGCTATGTTTCTTACAGTTTCGGCATTGTTTTCTTGGTGTAGGACTTTGCACTTCGAAGCTAAATGGGACACTTCTCAAATAGAGCTAAAATTTGTAAATAAACTAAATGACAACGGAAAAGAAATTAATACAAATATTTTTAAATAGTTTTTTACACCAACGTTCCAATTTACGCTAAAGAAAATATTAAATTATAATAAATTGCATAATAAAAATATACATAAAACTAAATTGAATTATAACTACTTTTTGATAGCATAACACATAAGGAAATGATGCACTATTTATTTTTAATTTAAATAACGTTCCAGCTTACGCTAACATTAAATAAAAATAACGTAATGCTCGCGGAATTAAAACAGAATTTAGAAACAAAAACGGTATTACGGAACAACCGAATGATCAATAAATTTATTTTTAAATATCAAAATGAAAAATTAATATCTAAACTTGATTTATTACAACTAAATGCTTACAAGCCAAATGTCTAGACTGAATGCGGCATCATTTTTATAGTGCCGCGTTAAATACCTAGGTCAAAGACAAAACCTAGATTCAAATAGCTTCACGGTATGACGAGGAAGCTTTTAAGTAAGACAATACACGTCACGCTATGTTAAGTCACGTGTTTTTACGTGGGATGAGTGGCAGAATTGTATGTTCTTTAGTCAGAGGTTTTTTATAGATAAAAAAATACATGAACTACCTCAAACCTATATAACTGAGAAGTTCTCTATATGAAGTCTGCCCGCGCTAGGTCGGCGTGGTGGAGTAATGGCTGAACCGGTGGTCTCTCATATGTGTGAGTCTACCTGGGTAGGTACATCCGCAATGCCTATTTCTGCCGCCAAGCAGCAGTATGTAGTCACTTTTGTGTTCCGGTTTGAAGGACATTGTAGCCAGTGTAAAGACTTAACATTTCATGTCTCAGGATGGCGAGCGCAGAGGAATGCAAAGAATACTTTGCAATTCAAGGTGTTGGATGGTGTTTCTACTGTTTATGGGCGGTCGTCACGCTTACCATCAGGCGAACGACAAGCTCGTCTCGTTTTATCAGTCGTAAGTCCTTCGATCAGTTATCGGCCGTAAGTCCTTCCATCGAACCAACGGACGTCTTTTCCCCTTCAAAATGTATAGTATTCCACTCCAATATGCATCGATGCTACTTATTGTGGAACGAAAAACGGATACAATTTTACTAAATTTTCAAGTTTTGCCTGACTTCCACCTTCGCGCATTCCCAGACAATTTTTCCTCAACCTGCCCATAATTTTATTAGCACATATGATCTCCTAGTCTAAGTTACTTAACCAAGGACAATGCAATTGCGATAAAAACAGCGTAAACAAATTAAGCATCATCGGAAACTATTACAAAATAATTGCTCACATTTTGTATGACGAGAATTGAACCTTGAACCCCGTTATTATGTACAACATGTAATTTTGTGCCGCTGTTTGTTCTTATAGGTCAGGGATCAATTCTGCGGCTTGAAGGTTTTGGAGTAACAAGGCTCTTTGAGGAAAACATCGTGTGGAAACCTGCATAATTGATTGTCCATTTAAAATAGTTTATATATTGATAAAAAGTATATGTTAATCCGAAGCGGCGATAACCTAGTTGGTTGCGGAACGGACTGCCAAGACGAATGTCCGCAGTTCAAAACCCAAGGGCACACACCTCTGACTTTTCTAAAAAAAATATGTGTATTCTTTGTGAATTATCGCTTGCTTTAACTGTGAAGGTACCAGCATACCTGAGAAGATTTCTATAGGAATTTAGAAGGTGTGTGAAGTCTATCAACCGCACTAGGCCAGCGTGGTAGACTAAGGCCTAACCCCTCTCAGTAGTAGAAGAAGCCCGTGACCAGCAGTGTAACAGTACAGGGCTGATATTATTATATAATTATCATTATATGTGTTAATCCAGAACATGGTCAATTCGTCTGCCAAATTCCATCAAAATGTATTTAGCTGTCTCTTTACTTCTAACAAACCAACGTTCCCAATACGCCCGATGGTAAATGAAATGGGGTCCAATAGAATGTCCACTGACGATAGATTACCCCCACAGTCAACACAATTATGCCGGCCTATTGGGACCCGATATACAGGGTGATCCCGGAACGCGACACATGTAGGCCACTATGGTAGGTAACACCTTGTGTACGATACTATTCGGGCGAATATAAAGTATCTACCAACACCGGAAAGACCCAAACATTTTGACAAAATCGCATATTAAATATTTATCGTCAAATGAAGTCAAAGTATCTATAGTATATCTCAAGCTATTGCCTTACAAGATATAATTAATGCAGTAATGCGCATTTCTTTACCTACCTTATAAATCTTACAAACAAGACTATAAATACATTCATAGACGTTAATTAGAGATCCTAAAGGCGGTCTAGTCTTTATATAGGTAATTAATAAACCTACGTTTAAAAATTAATAAAAATCACACACTCACGCCTTTATCCCCGAAAGTGTAGGCAGAGACGCAACTGGCTACAATGTCCTTCAAACCAGAACACAACTGCCATTGTTGTGTTCCGGTTTGAAGAATATTGTAGCCAGTGTAACTACTGGACATAATGAGACTTTACATCTTGCCATCCTGTGACATGTTAAGTCTTATTATGTCCAGTAGTTACACTGGCTACAATATTCTTCAAACCGGAACACAACAGTGACTACACACTGCTACTTGGCGTCAGAAATAGATATTGCAGTGGTCCCTATCCACGCGGACTGGCAGTTGTAAATATCTCAACTCAATATCAACAAGACTCGGTAAATGCAAAGATTTTATAAACAAGAATTTAATTTAAAATACTAAATTTATTTTCGGTGTTTTAAACCAACATATACTTATATATCTTCTCACATACCATCAGATGAGCTACTTGCTTGTTTACCACCCACACAAATACTTTTAAATGTTATAGAAGTAATATAAAAATGATTAAGAATCATGTAATTTCAACAAACTATAAATATTATAACTACTGGATGTTGCTGTCTCGTAAACTATACACGGGGGGTTGACACACAATATACAACTTGTCATGGTAAATAACAGAATTAATTGTGAAAAATATAGAATGCTGACAGTTGTAATAATATACATATTATAATTAAACTTCTATCAAAGAAAGATTGAATATTAACGTGCTTCCTCAGCGAAATGGCGCGCTAATAGTATTTTTAGAAGCTATGTATTCGAAATTTATAAAAATTATAGGAAAAAATAAACATAATATTTTTAAAATATGTTATCTTAACTTTGGTAGTTTTAAATTTGTTAAAATGGGGATATTGTGTCATTAATTTCACAATAAAAATACCGCTAAAATTTAGTACATCTCCTTCTAAAGTACTCATCATTTTAATTTTGCAACCAACACTATTAAACAGACAATTTAATAAGTAATATATTTGTATTTTAATATTTCCAAAAATCTTATATTGTTTTTAAGTAAATCATAAATCTTTGCACATTCGCGCCGTCACTCGTGCGCCGAAAATGTGTGGAATGAATGATCAAGACCGTATGCTCAGGGAAGGATCTTCAACAACCAAAACATCCTGATCTCCTACAAAAATGAGACTTGTGGTCCATTCATGAATTACGAAGGAATTTTGATCTTCTACCGTGAACTGGCTGAAATCGAACCCGTACCTTTAAGTTTTAAAGCCAGCATACCCACCGCGCCACGGCAGCAGTCACCCCACGTAATTATCTGTAATAGACTCTGTAATCACAACAATTGACATATTCCCCACTAATGTTGTGTATTTAAATATTTCTGTTTGGCATTTCACTGGTAATAGTCATTTGTTACTTTCATAAAGTAATTTTTCGTCATTCGTCAATTATTTTGTAATTATAATTACCTGGCTTAGTACTACAAGATCTTATGTAAATTTTTACTTCTGTTCACGCTGGTGGTTATGCAGGGTCATTTTGCATTACTAAATCAAACCACATACTCGTCTTCACCTTTGCTGACATTGTGCCAAAAATCATTCATTAATAACGAATATTTTCACCAAAAAACCTGATTTTAGTTTTCTCATTTTTTTATCATTTTGTAGTTTATTGCGAGTATGGCGTGTGAGTGTATTTTCTGACTGAAAGAATGTTGTTGCCGCTGCGACGAATTCCCTTTGAATAGTAGTAGTGGCATTAGGGCGCGTAAAAGTAAAATTACTTATTATTATTTATTTTGTTCAAAACTTACACTTTTATACCTTACATCTACGGCTCAAGTAACTTATTGTAAAGTGTTATTTCCAAGTAGATAAGTATGTGGCTTCATTTAGTAACGCGATGTCAAAATGACCCTATATTATATCCGCCCGGATAGCGACCACCGTACACAAGGTGTTAAAACCCGCCAAAGTTCCCCAGATATCACGTTCCGGGATCAGCCTGTGTATATCTGGTTCCAATAATCCAGCATAATTGTGTCGACTATTAACGGGTAAAGCTCTCAACAGTCGACATTCTATTCGACCCCGAGCTACTTACCATCAGGTACAGGTCACTTTAATAATAATAATAATAACCGGCGTCATTCCTAAGTCACTCCATGCTAGTCTCTACACCCTCAATATTCACAAACTTATCTTCATCCTTCTACAGAAAGCCGTAATTCTAAATACTTGCCGCATAGTCAGAAAATTTCTATCTCTTTCGTAATTATTTTCATATGCACTTGGCTCAGGCCCGTGTTAACAGTACCTCCGGATAGGAGAGATTTAAAAAATAAATAAATAATAATAATGTCAGCCCCGCTATATTTATACCGTCCCACTGTTGGACCTCTTCTACTACTGAGAGGGATTAGGTCTTAGTCCACCACGCTGGCCTAAAGCACATTGGTAAACTTCACACACCCTCGAAATCCCTATAGAGAACTTCTCAGGTATGCAGGTTTCCTCACGATGTTTTCCTTCACCGTTAGCAAGCGATAAGTCACAAAGAACACACATAATATTTAGAAAATTCAGAGGTATGGGTTTCGAACCTGCGTCTCGGCAGTCCGTTCCACAACCGTCACTTTACCAAGCCTTTAAAAAAAATGTATTATTTATCATGTGTATTATTTTGCAACAACACATCAGTTATTCGAAAAACGCGAACTAATTACATAAGGAGTGACCCAATTGCAACAAATCCCTTCTCTCCTTATAAGGCGCATTATATTGTATGCCTTTCTGGGAGATATTTGTCGTTTCTAGTGGAAATGAGTATTTAGTCTCGATTCTTACTGCTCGGTGGCATAGTTGTTTAACGGTACGGCTGTAGGTCTCGGCTTCGATAACCAAGTTGGGCAAAATTGGATTTATCTACTGAATATCAGCTTGGAGTGTGGAATTTGTGCGAGATATGGTGAAAGGTGGTCGTAAATTTTTTTATTTATTGCTTTATCTTTGTCCAGTAGTGGACAAAGATATAGACTGATGATGATTGATAATTTTGAATGATGATCCACCTATTGCTGAATAGGTAGGTATATACCATCCCATGTGACAGAAGGCGAGTTTATCGCCCGAAAATAAAATAAATTTAATCAAATTTCATCACAATATATTCAACCTGGGCATCAAACCCAGACCCTTATGATCCAAAGCCTGAGTACCTGAACCTTAAACATTCAATATAACACTGTTAACACGCGTAAACACATTATAATTGCAAGATGGAAGACACATAAATCAATCCTAGTGGAGTTTACCTTGTCTACTTGCGTGGTGACAGCATAACTAAATACAGGAAGAATTGTATGCAGATTTCCATTGGTACGTCCTAGAATTTATCCTGGGAAAACATTGACGTATATTCTATAGACACGAACGTTCATATAAACTATTTTTACAAAATCTGAACAAAAATAGCAACCAAAACGTCACTGTTGTAACCTATTCACTTGAACAACAAATAATTTTACTTATTTGACTAATATTTATTCAAATCCAGGTTTACACTTAGACTCGAGTTCTTATATCATGAGCGCCACTCCGTACACAACCACAAGCTGTCAATATTGATCATACTAAAGTCAGTTTGAATGTATTGCAGTTCAAATCAGTTGAACATAGTGAATGTTTG
The DNA here is from genome assembly GCF_014839805.1 of Manduca sexta. Classification (NCBI taxonomy): domain Eukaryota; kingdom Metazoa; phylum Arthropoda; class Insecta; order Lepidoptera; family Sphingidae; genus Manduca; species Manduca sexta. The sequence continues at coordinate 8,212,830 of NC_051116.1, read as the reverse complement.
GAACGCTAAATCTGGTACGCAGTACATATATATCAATGTGGAAAAATGTGTTTTGTACTCGACTGTATAACAGTTACCCACAAAAGAAAAAACTTTTTTTTGTTGCTTTGCATGACGAGACGAACTTGCCGTTCGCCTGATGGTAAGCTATACGACCGCCCATAAACAGTAAAAACACCATCAAAACATTTAAATTACAAAGTATTGTTTGGTATTCTACTGCGCTCATCTGAGACATGAGATGTTAAGTCTTAGTATGTCCAGTACAACACTGGCTACAATGTTCTTCAAACCGGAACATCAGCAACTACACGCTGCTGCTTGGCGACAGAAATAGACATTGCTGTGGTACCAGGCGGACTCTCACAAATGATAGACCCACCACGAGTATCACCTCGACAATACACTTCTTAACATTAATAGAATTGTTGTTGATGAGACCAAGTATAATAATAATATCAGCCCTGTATTATATACTTGCCCACTGCTGAGCACGGGCCTGCTCTACTACTGAGCCTACTACTAGGCCTTACTTAGGCCTTAGTCCACCACGCTGGCCTAGTGCAGATTGGTAGACTTCACACACCTTCGAAATTCCTATAGAGAACTTCTCAGATGTGCAGGTTTCCTCACGATGTTTTCCTTAACCGTTAAAGCGAACGATAAATACACAAAGAATATACACATGATTTTTTAGAAAAGTCAGAGGTGTGTGCCCTTGGGATTTGAACCTGCGGACATTCGTCTTGGCAGTCTGTTCCACACCCAACTAGGCTATGGCCGATAAGACCAAGTAGAATTTTTCATTTGTTCATTTACTTTGGATGCTGATTGCACATAGTGCTTTTATACGTAATAGGAACTCGCTACTTCGGCTAACTACGGCCCTTAGCCACCGCCACACTGTACCACCAAGAATAATCTTCATTACACCATTTAGCCTGACAGTCCCCAAATTAAACATTACCTCAAACCAGCATTTTATTGACAAATATTTCCCCAGCTACCATTAAATCGCTCAAGAATCTCCAAAATACCTCTTTAATAACTTATTACAGCATGACAGCTAATATTTAACGCCTTTCGGATGAGATCCGACCTCGCACTCTCAGCAATTACTATAAAAACTTGAATGAGATACGCAAGGAATGCTCAGAAAGGTCACGGTTTCGCTTCACTAACCGCGTTATTATGTACCACGATGACTTGACTATTGATAGTGAGAAATCCTAACATGCCATGTTGACATTGTTTTAATATTGACAACGGATACGTCATTGTTACAATCCATTTATTCACTTGAACAACAAATACTTATTTGATTAATATTTTTTATTCACATCCAGGTTTACATTTAGACTCGAGTTCTTATATTATGAGCGTCACTTCGTACATAACCACACGCTGTCAATGTTCCGTAAAATGTTATACATTATTTAGATTCCGTCAATATTAACTCTACCACCAGTCCGTGCAGTTCTCACCAGAAGAGAACGGGCAAGAAACTCTGGTGTTGCTCTTTTCAAAATCAGTTTAAGGTATATACTACAGTACATGATAAAGAGAAGAAGAATATACAAATATAGAAGATAATTCAATATTCATTCATTTCAATTTTCCAAATCTACCGCTAGCACTTGGGATGCTTCAAATTATTTGCAGTAATTAGTTAAAAGAGCTAATATCACAGAAGCGAGAAAAAAATATCTTTTCAAAAATAAATCACAAATAGACAATAGAAAAAATGCTATGCTAAGGTTTAGGCATTTGGAGAGAATGGATGATAAGAGACTGACAAAGAGGGTTTATAAGGCGAATGTAGATGGAAGAGCCGGTAGGGGTTGACCGCACCGAACCTTCGAATGTTAGATGACATTCTCAGTAAAGGATAGGTCAAAAGTACCCTGAACCGGCGGGAATGCATGAAAAGATTAATGAAGATAGAGGAAGCGAGAGAAGTATGCCAGAATCGTGCAAAGTGGCAATCCATAATCTCTGCCTACCCTGGGATAGAGGCGTCATACTATGTATGTAGACAATAGAAAGGTACCTCCATTACTACACATAATACCGTCTGGCCCCATTAAAAATTAACCAAACGTGCCAAGGCGTCTGGCGAAAGCTTCATTGTGAATATGGTTCAGAGACAATGGCTTTTGTAACTGATTGTGAAATCGGATGCTTCCGATCTGATTTTGAAATATAGTATTTAATGATCAGCATAGTGTATTTTTTTTATTTATGCTGTATGGTAATGTACCCTTGACAGTACAAACTCCAGTGTACATTTTTGTTTATAAGTTACGCGTAGCACTGCATGTTTTGATCGACAGAAACACTTATATTTGTACTTATAATGTCCCATGTCCCATGTCCCACTGCCGGGCTCGAGCCTCCTCTACTATTAACAAGGATTAGGCCTTAGTCCACCACACTAGCCTAGTGCGGATTGGTGGACTTACATATTCTCAAAATTTTTATACGGAGCTTCTAAGATATGCAGGTTTCCTCACGATGTTTTCCTTCAACGTTAAAGCAAGCAATAATTCACAAAGAATACACACATAGTTTGGTTTTCAATGTGGGGCATTATATGTAGTATGTTTTCGGTTCCTGCGTCGGAAGGGGCTTCAGTTTAATAAAAAAAAATATTTTGACGACGTGAAGACAGTAAATTTAATCCCAGCTCTATCGTGCCAAAGTAAAAAAAAACCGCCATGTAAAATATAGAATTAACTTCCAAAAAAAACTCGATACTATTTTTATTTTATTTCATTCCACAACTAAAACTCAACCGAAGGACACCCGAGCACTGAAGTTGGTCTCGGTAGTTACTTTGTTTCCGGCGATACATTTTGATGGCTTAGTTTATGAATTGAGGATACGAAATCAGATTATCCGTAAAAAATACATTTCAGTTGAATCTCAATTATTTAGAAAATAAAAATATCATAGGAAATTGCCGCTATACCAATATACAAATTTGCATGCTGTGGTCTCCTATAATTGAAGAGGCACGTCACATTGTTAATTGCAAAAATGCTACGACATTGTTTTTATTATATGCCGTGTATCCTTCGTTACAGATCCTTAAATAAATAAATTAATAGGGAATCTTTCAACTGTATAATTTAACATATGAATTTTGAAGGTATGTTAAATCTACCGCAACAGACCTGAGCCGAGGTTCGTAAACCGTTAGTGGGTTGCCCTCAGCATGGTTGCTTAATTATTAAGGGTTGCGAGCGTCTAAAACTCTCACGCAAAAGTCCGGTGAGTTTGTACAAGCCGAACCTTACCAGGCTTACAAACGTGGGGTCTTAAAAAAACTGGTACAGATTTGTAGAGTAAGGTCTGAACATTCTATGTAAAATACATCGATATAGACTTTTTCATTAATATAGCTTTCTGCTTGCAAGAATGGCCGCGGATGTCTGAAGTTGAATTTAACCGTTTTAAAGTAAATTGTAAATAGCTTAAAATAATAAAATTGATAATTTTTAATATCAATTTTGTATGAAACAAAGCCAATATTGTGTTTCGAATTATACTCTGTTCACCTGTGAAAACTACATTAAAATCCGTTCAGTAGTTTCGATAATGTGTGTCAATTAAAAAAAAAACAGAAAATAATTGAACAAACCCTGATGTACTCTATTACTCTTCTTCAGTCACACTATTATTTTTTATTACTTTTCTTTCAATGTGCTAATACCGAGTTCTCCTGTTTTATCAAATGTATAGATGGGATTTGACAAGTGCAACGGGTTGTTGAAGTATGAAGTAAGTACTAAAGGACAATGGGGGATCTATTTGAACAATTGCAACGGGGTTATTGGAGTATTACGTGAGTACTAAAGGGAAGAATCTATGGTTTGCTTATTTGACGTGGGGGACGAGAAAGGTCTGAGCAGTGATTACGTCAGCAATATTTATTTAATTATTTTTTGATAAATAAAGAAATTAAAAAACATTATACCTTAGCATAAGCACTGGGGTGGTAAAAATTTGCTTACTTTTGCTGAAAGCGGGTCGGGAAGTTTAAAAATACTAAAATTCGACTTATATTATACTTGCACAGCCCCAATACAATTTACATAATTAACTCCGTATAAATTGCCTCCGTTTGCAGTCATTCGTTACCATCAGTATGGTATCATCAGAGAGTAAAACACATTCGCTGAAACCATTAATGATGGCGAAATAATGAATTCTACGAAATCGTAATACATTAGAATGTCCACTCTGGTTAGTAATAAATTACCTACTATATTGTGGTGGGAACACACTGAGTTACTGTCTAGGCTATTTATCGCATAGAGCTGGGAAGTAGTAACGTCAAATGTCATTAATTATCGTATTATTGATGACATACGCTTTAGTATTACGCCATAGCGCAGGATCGTGATTCATGGAAGAATCTTAGGGAGGTCTTTGCCCAACATCGGGACATTATAGATTGATACAATACAATATACATGACAATACTTCAGTGTTTTATTTACAGGCCTGCAAAATGATCCCACGACACCTAATGGTTAAACTGCAATGCCTAATTAGTAATTTTTTTATTTCGATTTGTAATATAAGACAATAGTCTAGTTGGGAGTGGACCGGATTACCGAGACGAATGTCAGCAAAAAACCCAGAGGCAGACACGTCTGACTTTTCTAAAGTAATGTGTGTATTCTTTGTGAACTATCGCTTGCTTTAACGGTGAATTAAAACATCGTGAGGAAACCTGCACACCATAGAATTTCAAAGGTGTGTGAAGTCTATCAATCCGCACTAGGCCAGCGTGGTGGACTAAGGCCTAATCCCTCTCAGTAGTAGAGGAGGCCCGTGCTCAGCAGTAAAACAGTTTGTATAGGCCTAATATTATAATTATTATATATAAGGCAATATTTTTACGTAGTCAATTATTAAGTTAAGTCAAGCTAACCTCAATTTATGGCTATAGCTACTGTCGCCTCAGCCATATTATTAGTAAAAGCCCTGTAGCTTTAAAGCCCCTATTAACCCAAACGTTGAACTATAACAGGTGCTCAAAAGTTCTATAGAGCCCCTAACAAATTGGAATACAGGGACCTTCAAGGCTAGCAACACTGTTTCGAATAATTGAAATTAAACAGGTGCTCAAAAGTTCTATAGAGCCCCCAACAAATTAGAATATAGGGCCTTTCAAGGCTAGCAACACTGTTTCGAATAATTGAACTTAAACAGGTGCTCAAAAGTTCTATAGAGCCCCTAACAAATTGGAATACAGGGATCTTCAAGACTAGCAACACTGTTTCGAATAATTGAACTTAACAGGTGCCCAAAAGTTCTATAGAGCCCCTAACAAATTGGAATACAGGGTCCCTTAAGGCTGGCAACACTGTTTCGAATAATGCTATTATTAACGCCAAGAGACGTTAGTGTGGTCCCACCATTACGATAAGGGCGACCTACTTATCATGATGTTTATTTGAACTTATAGAAGCTTCTCAAATTGAGCTTAAAATTATCCAATTACATCAGAACTCTCTCACAGAATATTTGTAATTGATTTTGTACTTTATCTCAAAATGATAAAGGTGTTTTTATTTTGAGACCTAATAGGTCAAGAGGTCAGTTCTAATTGGTACTATTTAGTATTTAATTTAAACTAATTAGAAACGACTATTTTAACATAAAAGCTCATTTATATACGGAGCTTTTGTTTTTGCCATGTATCGTCACCCTGTAGCCTAAAAGAGTAGGCAGAGAGAACACAGTGATATTTTAGATAACGCTATTTCATAAAATGGAATAATCATGATGAAAACGAATGCAGGCATGAACAATAAATATTTTTAGCGACAAAAGTCTAAAAAATAAAAACAAATTCTAAAAAATATATAGCCTATAACCATCTCATAAAAAATACGAATTGATAGACACCTCATTTGTCAAAATCGGTTTAGTAGAAGCGATGCTAGAGTGGAACATAGAACCAGAGATACAATATTAAAATCATTAATTACAGTCTGGTATAAATAAGACCCACGCTGAGAGACGCGGCGTAGACAGGCCCCCCATGAAATGGACCGACGATCTGGCGAGGGTTGCCGGAGTCCGATGGATGAGGGCTGCCCAGAACCGGTCCCTGTGGCGCTCAATGGAGGAGGCCTGAGTCCAGCAGTGGATGATTCAAGGGCTGAAATGATGATGATAATCAATAATAAGGACAAAGTTAGTACAGAACTCGTCAATATGCTCGTGTTAAAGTTTTTTCGGGACGGCAATGTGACCCTACTACACCTGATGGTAAGTGAAGTGGAGTCCAATAAAATGTCGACTGACGAGAGATGATTATCCTTCGACAGTCGACACAATTATGCCGCCCTGTTTAAACTGCAAGCGAGCAAGCATAATTGACATTTCAAAATGTAAACGTGCCTAAAACAAAAATACCGTTTCTTAATTTTTCTACTCTGAGTTCGAATATGAATTTTTAATATTTTTTTAATACTTAATTTCGGAGAAAAAAATTAAAAACCGAAAAATGCTTGATGACGTTACATATACGGTGAATGAAATAGTTCCTTGGTCCACCTTATTATTTATTTTAAAAAACTAAGACACCGTCATTTGTCAATGTCAAATGTCAATATTACAATAGATACGTCACAACTGTCACTTTCAACGAGAGAGACAGAAACAAAAACTGTCACTTCATTTTTTACTGCAAAGCAAAGGTCATTGCGTTTTGAGCCGTATATGTAACGTCATTTGGAGCTTACGTCGTTTTAGAATAAAACAAAATTCAAAGTGAAAATCATGAATGAAAATATCTGCATTTCGAAAAAAGAAAAAATATGGGTCTCATCATTTTAGATCTAGTTTCATAAAATATAAACATTTTGGTATGTTGAAAAAATGAAATGTTGTCAATTTGTGTTGACTGGCAAGGGGTAAACATCACCAGTCAGTCAACTTTAGTTGGATCCTACTCCTGTTACCATCGGGTGCTTTGAGGTACAGTCAGCCTGTAAAGTATATTTTTACAGAGTTACTCAAATCAATGTAAACTTATTTCAAACGCGTAACAATGTAGTTCTAGATTTATATCTTATGGAAACAAAAACATGATTATTTCACACGAGCGTTGCAGATCATTAATACATCTGCAATTTCGTATTATTGCCAAAACTATAATTATGCTTTTTTACACTCAAATATGTACGTAATGTTTTCCTAATTTGACTTATTTTACACACACACAACATCACGCATTTATCACCGAAGAGGTATGCAGAGGCGCAACCAGAGCACCCGCTTTTCACCAAGTGTTCCGTCCCATGATGTGATAGGGGACGAACCTATCGCCATATTGGGCACACAGTCCCGATATGGCGGGCTCCGGGCTAATACTGAGCAGAAAAACCCAAATATCACTGCCCGACCCGGGACTCGAACCCAGGTCCTCAGAGCACTATCGTAGCGCGCTTGCAGTACAACTATGCCATTAAGGCAATCAAGATATATCTAGTTTTGCGTTACATTTACTAATCTGAAATCATGTATTATATGCCTTAGTAATAATGTTTCACCATTCTTATTCTCACCATATTGAGACCTACAAAAGAATAAGGAAAGAACTTATAACAGCAAAATAATTTTTATTGTATATTTGCTCATGATGTCATTATCTGTGGAACTTAAGATAATTTGTTTATTTCTTTAGATATGGTAAGTAGCGTGAGTGAGTGAATGAACGGGTGTGGGAATGAACGAACGAGCTAGAGTAGTTCAAATATGAATCTAAAAATTCAGCTATGCATATTATCTAATCAGTTATAATAACAAACGTATCTATGGAACTTGGGATAATTCGTTTATTTCGTTAGATGTGGTAAGTAGCGTGAGTGAGTGAATGAACGGATGAGGGAATGAACGAACGAGTTAGTGGTTCAAATATGAATCATAAAATTCTGATGATAATATATTATCTAACGTGTTATAACAACAAACTTTGAACATTAGTATTGCAAAGGTATCAAGGCTGTAGATTTATAAGGCGGCCATCAGGCAGGTACAAACGGCAAACCCACACACTTATCGACAGTTCATCTCGGTATTGAGTGTCATAGACTAAACTAATCACACGTAGATCCCACGCTGGGAACCAAGGTTTACGCCGTGGGCTTCGAATACCAAAGACTTTAGTAACATTCGTCTTTAAAAATAAAAGAATAATGAGTTTTTAATCGATTTACTTAAAGATAATAAAATAATGTTCGAATTTTAAAATTTAAGCGGGAAATTATTATCTGTGGTTCTTAAAAAGGTTATGTTACTTTTTCATGTTGCCAGTATAACGAACTGTCTTTGAACATAACTGTTTTAACCAAAGAGTTCTAAAGTAATATGGGGCGGACAATGGGAAGATTGTCATACAAAAATTTTGCGCTCATGCGATGGTCAGTCGATCTAATGTGAAACAGCAAAACACTAGTGTTAATATTGAAATAAAACTAAAACTATTTAAACGGATTTTATCGCGGTTTTTTATATTATTATTTTCTCCCGACGTTTCGAAGACTTTGCAGCCTTCATGGTCACGGGGGGGACTGAGGTGTTGTTCATCCGTAAAGTCAAAGTTACAATATCTACCTACATTTTTCAAATATACAACTTTTTAAAATTTTTATCTGTTGACGGTCCGATCTCCGATCTCCGAATCCTGATCAGACCTTAAGTCATACTGTGTATCGGAAACAGACCCATACTGATAAATATCTGAACGGTGAATCTCACCACCATCCAAAACAGTTAGCTACCGTGGGCAAATCACTGTTTCAGAGAGCACGAGGAATCTGTGACGAGAAACACCTGGCCGCTGAGCTACAACATGTCAAGCAAGTACTGCGAGACAACAAGCTCCAAATTCCACGCCGCCGTCACAGAGACCGAGTGAAACCAGCCACAGTTGAACGTGTTCCGGTTGTACCACCATATGTGAGAGGAGTCACCGACAAGATTGGCTACATCCTGAAGCGTGCTTCAATAAAACCTATTTCAAGCCGCCTAAGAAGATTAGTCAATTTTTACCACCTGTCAAGTGCCATATACCTCTGCAAGAACCGGGTGTATACAAGATAGACTGCAACTGTGGCCTCTCTTATATAGGACAAACAAAAAGAAATATAGGGACCCGCGTAAAAGAACATATAGCTGACGTGAAACACCGACGCTCTACGAAGTCTGCAGTCGCTGAACATTCTGAAGGAGGCTCCAATCATTATTTGCGATTAGACAAGCCACAAATCCTTGCCAAAGAACACCGATTCCTGCCTAGGATGATTCGCGAGGCTATTGAAATTAAAAACACCCAAATTTCAATAGGGAAGATGGTTGGAAGCTTGCACAAGCCTGGGATCCTGTTCTACATTTAATTAAATCGGATCCCAAAAGACCGGCTGCCAGACCTCAAGACACTGTGAGCTCATTCTGCGTAGATCGGACCGTCAACAGATAAAAATTTTAAAAAGTTGTATATTTGAAAAATGTAGGTAGATATTGTAACTTTGACTTTACGGATGAATAACACCTCAGTCCCCCGTGACCATGAAGGCTGCAAAGTCTTCGAAACGTCGGGAGAAAATAATAATATAAAACCGCGATAAAATCCGTTTAAATAGTTTTTAGTTTTATTTCAATGTCTAACATTCGCGTAAACATAAGAAATCATTATACTAATGTTAATACTTATTATTTTTACACATCGTGATTTTAATGAATTTAATATCCCTCCTAGCCGAATTTCAACCACGGCGGCCAATCTCAACTGAGATCAGCCAGATACACAGGATATAGGTATTATAGTGCACAAGTGTGTGCGCAATACACTAGCACTCTCTGTTCCTTCACTCTCATAGTTCGGTGAAACGGCAATCCGACATTACGGGGGAGAGATCAGGCGCAGGACCAACAGCTTTACGTGCTTTCCGAGGCACGGGGGTATCACACCGCCAACTTCCTGGCTCCGAACTGCGACTGAGTATTTTTTTAAGATGGAAAAACTCAGTCACAATTATTTTGACTCGACACAGGATTCGAACCCAGGACCCCAGCGCGGTAGTCGTACTTGTAACACGTATAATTACATCTACGCCACCGAGGCAGTCATTGAGTACTAACATTGATATTATTGTATAAATATTTAAGGGCGTTGTGATATCTTTTACGCGCACATTCCAAATAAGAAAATGACTTATTACCAATTGGTAATAATTTTTAAAGCAAAAATTTGACCCTGGTGTACGACCTATAATTAACTATACTGTTTAATGTCTGGTTTTAACAAACATAATAATTACAGATTAATCTAATAATATTATCAAACAAGAAGTTCTTCTTAACATTTTCCGAAATACCTACTACTTCCATGACACTTACGGATTCCAGATCGCAACGCTTAGAACCAGGTACTATGGCGGATTTTTTTTATATGGGCAGGGCATAGTAGCCTCTAATGCAGTGGTTCTCAAACTTTTTAAATGACGGAACCCTTTTGGGAAGCAAAATACTTGATGGAACCCTACAATAAAACAATTGTTTTTATAAGTGTATTTTTTATTAATCAGCATAATAAAAGTACAATGTCACAGTTACTAATTATTATTGAGAGAGGTGTTTTTTTTTTCTAAATTCTTGCGGAACCCTGACAGAGGTATCACGGAACCCTAGGGTTCCGCGGAACACACTTAGAGTATAGCTGCTCTAATGGTAAGCGGAGTGGAGTCCAAATAATGTGGACTGAGGAGACATGATCATCCCTCGCCAATCAATACTATTATTATCTATTTCTGCTGCCAAGCAATAGTGTGCAGTCACTGTTGTGTTCCGGTTTGAAGGACATTGTAACCATTGTAAGTACTGGATATAATGAGACTTAATATTTCATGTCTCAGGTAGCGAGCGCGGTGGAATACCAAACAATATTTTGTAATTCATGGTGTTGGATGATGTTTCTACTGTTTATGGGCGGTCGCTTACCATCAGGCGAACGGCAAGCTCGTCTCGTCATTCAAAGAAATAGAAAAAAAATATGACGGCCATTTTTCGCCATAACTACTCTTAATAGTACTAATATATTCTAAAGATGTTTAATCCACTCTTATTCGATAATCTTTGTCGCATGTGGCCAAGTGAATAATAAAGTTATGCGATACAATCATTAATATCGACTTAGTGAAGATTTCACAAGAACTAAATACCTCGAAATAATTCGAACTGAATCGAAAAATAATTTATGATTAGGCAAAAGTTAAACGCTTAGTACATCATAAAATACATTAGTTTTGTTTGAAATTAATCAAGTCGCCTTATTATATTAGATTGGTATAATTTTAGAAGTAAATTGCATATTCGAATAAGACGGCTTATACTTTTTTTTCCATAATGAACAGGTCTCGCTTCTAATTTCAGATTGGCTAGTTCTTACAGCAATATGTTGTGCAAGTTAGCTGTAATTTCTTTCACGGTAATAATTGATTGCGGACATCGACTTCTACAAATTTTCTTGTTAATCCACAACTTTCCTTAAGATTAACACCCAAATTACCCATAAATAGTAATAAGAACTTCTAAATTTCAAATACTTACACTGTTCTCTCCGAAGCAAGATGTTTTAAAAAGTTTATAAGTATTTGTGTAAGATAACAGAATTAAAGGTCCTAATTTTCTTACCTAAATCTTCATAAAAATCATTTTTATAAAAAAATATAGAAAAATACTTTTGATTAAATTGCAATATCACTACATAATATAATAAATTTTATTAATAAAAGAACTCACAAAATATCGTAGTACGTTTTTCACTACACCAAAAAATACCAATAACATGACCGATGGGCCTTGTTAGAAAGCGGACCTTTATTCACTACCTTATAACCTAAACAAAATATTTTTCTTTATTTACACTATTAAATGTAAGACATTATTGATGTACCAATGTTCCCTTAACCAAGATCACCATAATACTTTACGACGAAGGTCGAATGCACGTATTCATTTACATTATATCATCAACAATAATAATTCTAAATGAAGACCAGACCACAACAGATTAATGTCCTTGATTACTGAACCAGGCCAGATATTTAGATTACTGTAAAATACGTCAGTGTATTCTTAATAGCATCTTTCTTAAATCAAAGGCTGGTTGATTCCTTTAGAATAATTTCTTATGTTTACGCGAATGTTAGCTATTGAAATTAAACTACTTTTCGGGTTTCATCGCAGTTTTTGATATTATAATTTTCTCACGGCGTTTCGAGGACTTTGGAGACAATTTTATAGAAAAATATCACGATAAAATATGAGAATTCGTTTTAATTCGATTTCTTTAGTTTTAATCACCACGATCATTAGATGACCTACTTACTATTTTGATCTGTCTTATCTAAAAAACATCTTTGGTTGGTTAACATTCGCCTCTAATTTTCTCGGAGAAGACTTTCGGAAACAATTTTATTGAAAAACAACGATACAATCCTAAAATATGGTTTATTTTTTAATTATTTTTAATGTTTATGAGTGACTCAGATTCTCACCATCAGATGACCTACCTATACTCCTTCTATAAGAAAAATTGTCATGACTTCTGCTTGCCAATCACGCGCCGTTTCTACAAACAATAGCAATGGAACATCGACTGGAATTTTGTAGTGTTTAAAATTATAAATGTTAAAGTTTTTAAAATATATCTAACACAGAAACCGCTGAATTAGATTAAAATAGACCAAGTTCTCGATAAATATAAATATAAAGGTACAATATAAGGTCAAGGGTCCTATTTCGTCTACGGGGTATATCCGTCTTTTTGCAATTACAGGCTTTCTAATAGAAGGAGAGCTTTGATAATCATATAAATAACTAGAGAATTTTTTGACTCTCTTATGTATTCGGTTATCGAAGTTGTCCTTCGAATAAAACGCCCGTAATTTCAAAAAGACAGATTCGCTTCTATAGACGGAATAAGGCCCGTCACATTAGAGAAATGCATTTAATTTGAGCACAAATTACTTCAAGAATAAATAGAAAACATACTACAAAACTATTTCCAATTTTCGGTAAAATAACCAGTATGACTGCAATGCTGAGGTGTCGGGTCCAATCCCCGTGTCAGGCAGTGTTAATGGATTTATCTACTCAGTATTAGCCCTGAGTTTGGAATTTGTGCCCAATATAGCGATTGACTCGCCCGTATCACATCATGGGATGGAATACACACGGCGGAAAAGGATGCACCAGTTGCACTTTTACACGTTCGAGGGTGAAAGGGGTATGTGTGTAAATTAACAGTATTAGAAATGAAGTATTTGCTGGTGGTCACTTTATTAAACATCAAAGGTGAAAGTACAAAAATAAAATTGAACTAATAATAAAATTAACACAATAGTATATTGGTGGTCTAATCCCATTCCACGATTTGTTCAAACTGAGAATGGAATGGCCAAGATTTGAGGCATAATAGATATTTTTATTTTTTAACAGATGGTTAATATATCTTCAAGATGACTCCTTACGAATTTTGACTGACTGGACTGTCAGCATAAGCTGACTTTCGCTGATAGTACGATATTTTATACCCGCCCGGATAGCGACCACCGTATACAAGGTGTTAAAATCATAGTGGCCCACGTAAGTTGCGTTCCGGGATCAGCCTGTATATATCCGGTTCCAACCGGCATAATTGTGTCGACTGTCGAGGGTAATCTCTCGTCAGTTGACATTCTATTGGACCCCACTCCACTTGCCAGGTGCAGTGGGGCTATTTTGCCGTATAAAAAAAGAAAAAGATATTTTTTTTTTTATTTATATTTCAATTTTCTTTCCCTACTCCAATGGCATGTGATTTTTTTTTATTTATTATTTTTAACACTATAATAACATAAACTAAAGTTTTAACAATAAACAATATAAGCCTGTTCAATATTTGCATACGCAAGACCTCCACGTTCCTCTTCACTGCGGTTCAGTGAATTATTGATTGCGATGCAACTCAGAACTAATAACTCCATGTTTATGTCAAATATAGGATATATTTAAATTCTGTAAGAGCTTGCGACATCACTCGCTTTAAGGAGCCTGTTCCGCTACAAAAGATCCTAAACATTGCACTACGCTAGCGCCATCTATTCAAACAATCAGATAAAAATTTCCATTATTTCTCATCGGAGTAATATCGGGATAAAAAGTACCCTAAGTGTTAATCCAAGACATGATCTACGCGTGTGCAAAATTTCATCCAAATCCCTTTAGTTGTTTCTACGTTGACTTCTAACAAATATCCAATTGGCATCTAATTGGGTGAAATAATTACACAATATCCAAATATTAAAATATGTATTATAAATTTTAATTAAATTGCTTTAAAAAAAACCGTAAGGGAGTGAGGTGGGAGTTCCTTAATTAACATCTTTGTAATCTACCTACCTCTTTTTATTTAACAAAATAGCACAGAACACAATCATTATACAATACTTAAGCAATAAATTACATTAAGACTAGACTGACTTCCTTAAACCTATGTCTTATTTGAAATTATACTACAGAAACGAACATACAAGAAACAATTAACAACATTAACGTTTGCTTATACTTAAGTGGGTTATATATACAAAAAAATTACGGAAACTAAATTGTACTACCTATCAACTATTAAATTTTCTAATACTACGAAAAACGGCCTGCTCTTAATCATGTCAATGGTACCATGTTTAACATAGAGTTCATTATATAATCTACTCATTCTGATAATAGGACTATAATAGGACATATGATTTAGGAACACGTTTAGCGAAAGTCAAATAATCTTAAAAGGGAAAGACGTATAATATACATCTACGTATCATAATAATTAATGTTTGGTTACACCAGCGTGTCATCTTTACGAGGAATGTCATTTTATGAATATTTATCAGCAATCGGTGCTACCGGCAAATGCCTTTGTTTACTACGTTAACGAGGCTATAGTATATCAAATTACCGTGGGGGTGAGGTCGCAGGTTCGATTTTCTAAATATAAAGTGATATGCTATTTATGGAAAAAAAACAGTGGACTAATAAGTGGAAATAATTGTATAATCTTAAAGATGATATTATCCTTGAATGATGGGACTTAGGTGGTACAATGCAGAGGAAATGGTGTTGATCAATACGCACAATCAAAAGTGGCGATAGCCTAGTTGGGTGTGGAACGGGCTGCCGAGACGAATGTCCGCAAGTTCGAAACCCAAGGGCACACATCTCTGACTTTTCTAAAGTTGTGTGTGTATTCTTTGTGAATTATCGCTTGCTTTAACGGTGAAGGAAAACATCGTGAGGACACCTGCATACTTGTGAAGTTCTCTATAGGAATTTTGAGGGTATGTATAGTCTGCCTATCACTAGGCCAGCGTGGTGGACTAACACCTAATCTCCCTCAGCAGTAGAGGAGGCCAGCAGTAGAACAGTATATAATACAGGGCTGATAATATATATTATTAACTACACACAAGTTATAGAACCTCGGAGCCTTCCCTAATGCGGCAAAATCCCAAGCAAACCAATTTATACTGACATCGCACACCGCGATGTCAGTATAAATTGGTTTAATACAACATCATGAGATCGTTTCAATTCAATAAAAATACAAGCTATCAATCATATTTTAAGACTGCGACCTCAAAAACACAATAAATTCGATACGTAGAGAACAATCGGATATTTTTATACTTCCGATGCGGTCAAGCGTTGGTTAATTCATTTGGTTTGGTTCCGTAATATCACACATACGTCTTCACTATTGACGTATATTCTATAGACACGAACGTCCATATAAACTATTTGTTCAAAATCTGAACTAAAATGGCAAACAAAACTAAGTGTGTATCACGGAACCCTAGGGTTCCGCGGAACACACTTAGAGTATAGCTGCTCTAATGGTAAGCGGAGTGGAGTCCAAATAATGTGGACTGAGGAGACATGATCATCCCTCGCCAATCAATACTATTATTATCTATTTCTGCTGCCAAGCAATAGTGTGCAGTCACTGTTGTGTTCCGGTTTGAAGGACATTGTAACCATTGTAAGTACTGGATATAATGAGACTTAATATTTCATGTCTCAGGTAGCGAGCGCGGTGGAATACCAAACAATATTTTGTAATTCATGGTGTTGGATGATGTTTCTACTGTTTATGGGCGGTCGCTTACCATCAGGCGAACGGCAAGCTCGTCTCGTCATTCAAAGAAATAGAAAAAAAATATGACGGCCATTTTTCGCCATAACTACTCTTAATAGTACTAATATATTCTAAAGATGTTTAATCCACTCTTCTTCGATAATCTTTGTCGCATGTGGCCAAGTGAATAATAAAGTTATGCGATACAATCATTAATATCGACTTAGTGAATATTTCACAAGAACTAAATACCTCGAAATAATTCGAACTGAATCGAAAAATAATTTATGATTAGGCAAAAGTTAAACGCTTAGTAAATCATAAAATACATTAGTTTTTGTTTGAAATTAATCAAGTTGCCTTATTATATTAGATTGGTATAATTTTAGAAGTAAATTGTGTATTCGAATAAGACGGCTTATACTTTTTTTCTATGATGAGACGGTCTCGTTTGTAATTTCAGATTGGCTAGTTCTTACAGCAATACATTGTGCAAGTTTGCTGTAATTTCTTTCGCAGTAATAATTGATTGCGGACATCGTCTTCTACAAATTTTCTTGTTAATCCACAACTTTTCTTAAGTTTAACACCCAAATTACCCATAAATAGTAATAAGAACTTCGTTTCAAATACTTACACTGCTCTCGCTCCGAAGCAAGGTGTTTTAAAAAGTTTGTAGGTATTTGTGTAAGGTAACGGAATCCTTAAAGGCCAAGCTTATTTTAAAATCTTCAACAAATCATTTTATGAAACATAGAAAATACTTTGAATAATTGCAATATCACTACAACTACATAATATAATAAATTTTATTAATAAAAAACTAATAAATAATAGTAGTATGTTTTTTCATTACACCAAAAAGTACCAAAATCATGGTCGATAGCGAACTTTATTCATTACCTTATAACCTAAAAGAAATATTTTTCTTTATTTACACTAAATGTAAAACATTATTGATGTACCCAGGTTCCCTAAACCAAGATCACCATAATATTTTCAGACGAAGGTCGAATGCACGTATTCATTTACATTATATCATCAACAATAATAATTCTAAATGAAGACCAGACCACAACAGATTAATGTCCTTGATTACTGAACCAGGCCAGATATTTAGATTACTGTAAAATACGTCAGTGTATTCTTAATAGCATCTTTCTTAAATCAAAGGCTGGTTGATTCCTTTAGAATAATTTCTTATGTTTACTCGAATAATAGACATCGGAATAAAAGTATTTTCCGGGTTTCATCGCGGCTTTAATATTGCAATTTACTGACGACGTTTTGAAGACTTTGGAGACAAATTTATAGAAAAATACCGCGATAAAAACTGAGAATTAGTCATAATTCGATTTCTTTAGTTTTAATGACCACGATCATTCGATGACCTACTTACTATTTTGATCTGTCTTTCTAAAAAAACATCTGTCACAACTTTTAGTTGCCAATCGCCTCTAATTTTCTTGGAGAAGACTTTCGGAAACAATTTTACAGAAAAAAACAACGATACAATCCTAAAATTAGTTTTATTTTTAATGTTTATGAGTGACTTCTCACCGTCAGCCACCTACCTATAATATACTCCTTCTATAAAAAAACTGTCGTGACTTCTGCTTGCCAATCACGCGCCGTTTCTACAAACAATAGCAATGGAACATCGACTGGAATTTTGTAGTGTTTAAAATTATAAATGTTAAAGTTTTTAAAATATATCTAACACAGAAACCGCTGAATTAGATTAAAATAGACCAAGTTCTCGATAAATATAAATATAAAGGTACAATATAGGTAAGGTCAAGGGTCCTATTTCGTCTACGGGGTATATCCGTCTTTTTGCAATTACAGGCTTTCTAATAGAAGGAGAGCTTTGATAATCATATAAATAACTAGAGAATTTTTTGACTCTCTTATGTATTCGGTTATCGAAGTTGTCCTTCGAATAAAACGCCCGTAATTTCAAAAAGACAGGTTCGCTTCTATAGACTGAATAAAGCCCGTCACCTTAGAGAAATGCATTTAATTTGAGCACAAATTACTTCAAGAATAAATTTTGAAAACACACTACAAAACCGTTTCCCATTTTTCCCAATAAATTAACCAGTATGACTGCAATGCTGAGGTGTCATGTCGGGTCCAATCCCAATGTCAGGCAGTGTTAATAGATTTTTCTACTCAGTATTAGCCCTGAGTTTGGAATTTGTGCCCAATATAGCGATTGACTCGCCCGTATCACATCATGGGGTGAATACACACCGCGGAAAAGGATGCACGAGTTGCACTTCTACACGTTCGAGGGGTGAAAGGGGTATGTGTGTAAATTAACAGTGTTAGAAATGAAGTATTTGCTGGTGGTCACTTTATTAAACATCAAAGGTTAAAGTACAAAAATAAAATTGAACTAATAATAAAATTAACACAATAGTATATTGGTGGTCTAATCCCATTCCACGATTTCTTCAAACTGAGAATGGAATGGTCAAGATTTGAGGTATAATAGATATTTTTATTTTTTAACAGATGGTTAATTATTCTTCAAGATGACTCCTTACGAATTTTGACTGACTGGACTGTCAGCATAAGCTGACTTTTGCTGATAGTACGATATATTATATCCGCCCGGATTGTGACCACCGTACACAATGTGTTAAAACCATAGAAGCCCACGTGAGTCGCGTTCGGGATCAGCTTGTATATATCCGGTTCCAACCGGCATAATTGTGTCGACTATCGAGGGGTAATCATGTCTCGTCAGTCGACATTCTATTGGACCCCACTCCACTTGCCATTAGGTACAGTGGCCTCACTGTATTTGCCGTATAAAAAAAGAAAAGGATAAAGATTTTCTATTTACATTTCAATTTTTTTCTCTACTCCAATGTCGTGTGACATATTTTTTTTTATTTATTATTTTTAATACTATAATAATAAACTAAAGTTTTAACAATAAACAATATAAGCCTGTTCAATATTTGCATACGCAAGACCTCCGCGTACCACTTCACTGCGGTTCAGTGAATTATTGATTGCGATGCAAGTCAGTGCTAATAACTCCAGGTTTATGGCAAATAGAGGATATTTTTAAATTCTGTAAGAGCTTGCGACTTCACTCGCTTTAAAGAACCTGTTCCGCTATAAAAGATCCTAAACATTGCACTACGCTAGCGCCATCTATTCAAACAATCAGATGAAAATTTCCATTATGTCCCAAGGAAGTAATTTACCGGGTTAAAAGGTACCCTATGTGTTAATCCAAGACATGATCTATGCGTGTGTAAATTTCATCCAAATCCCTTTAGTTGTTTCTACGTTGAATTCTAACAAACATCCAATTGGCATCTAATTGGGTGAAATAATTACACAATATCCAAATATTAAAATATGTAATATAAATTTTGATTAAATAGCTTTTAAAAATACGGTAAGCTCGTTCTTTTTTTTGGGAGGAAGTACCTTAAGTAACTTCTTTACAGTCTGCCTACCCCTTAAAAGGGGAAGATCACGAGGAGGTTTCCTGACCTAGCACCCCATAATATACATCTACATATCATAATAATTAATGTTTGGTCACACCAGCGTGTCATCTTTACGAGGAATGTCATTTTATGAATATTTATCAGCAATCGGTGCTACCGGCAAATGCCTTTGTTTACTACGTTAACGACGCTATAGTATATCAAACTGCCGTGGGGCTAAGGTCGCAGGTTCGATTTTCTTACTTGATATACTATTTATGAAAGACAAACAGTGGACTAGTAAGTAGGAATAATGACATAATATTTTACATTATATGGCCCTTGAAAGGTAGGATTTAGGCGGTACAATGCAGAGGAAATGGTATTGATCAACTATTCACAATTAAAAGTGGCGATAGCCTAGTTGGAAGTGGAACGGGCTGCCGAGACGAATGTCCGCAAGTTCAAAACCCAAGGGCACACATCTCTGACTTTTCTAAAGTTGTGTGTGTATTCTTTGTGAATTAACGCTTGCTTTAACGGTGAAGGAAAACATCGTGAGGACACCTGCATACTTGTGAAGTTCTCTATAGGAATTTTGAGGGTATGTATAGTCTGCCTATCACTAGGCCAGCGTGGTGGACTAACACCTAATCTCCCTCAGCAGTAGAGGAGGCTAGCAGTAGAACAGTATATAATACAGGGCTGATAATATATATTATTAACTACACACAAGTTATAGAACCTCGGAGCCTTCCCTAATGCGGCAAAGGCCACCGCGATGTCAGTATAAATTGGTTTAATACAACATCATGAGATCGTTTCAATTCAATAAAAATACAAGCTATCAATCATGTTTTAAGACTGCGACCTCAAAAACACAATAAATTCGATACGTAGAGAACAATCGGATATTTTTATACTTCCGATGCGGTCAAGCGTTGGTTAATTCATTTTGTTTAGTTCCGTAATATCACACATACGTCTTCACTATTGACTTATATTCTATAGACACGTCCATATAAACTATTTATTCAAAATCTGAACTAAAATGGTAAACAAAACGTCACTTTTATAAATTATTTATTCACTTGAACAACAAATAATTTTACTTATTTTTTATTCCAGGTTTACACTTAAATTCGAGTTCTTATATTATGAGCGTCACTCCGTACATAACCACACGCTGTCAATCTTGAATCATACTAAAGTCAGGTGTACGGATTGCAGTACAGTTGGGTCGATCACAATGAATGTATGGAACGCCACATCTAATACGTAGTACATATATATCAATGGCCTTTACATATATTTTTTTATACGTGAACGGCATCCCTTTAAGTGACCTCTGAGCAACTGATGGTAAATGGAGTGAGGTCCAATAGAACGTCGACTGACGAGAGATGATTACCTCGGCAGTCGACACAATTATGCCGGCCTGTTGGTATACACATGCTGATTCCGGAACGCGACACATTTACGTGGACCACTATGGCGGGTTTATTACCTTGTGTACGGTCGCTATCCTGGCGGATATAATATATATGTATCTTACTACTAGCATATACATATACATATTGACACTAAGGTCAGGAGGCCCTATTCCGTCTATAGAGGCGAATCCGCCTTTTTGCAAATACGGGCGTTCTTTTCGAAGGACAATTTCGATAGCCGTATATGTAAGAGAGTCAAAACTACCCTACTTACATATACGGCACTCAATGGTAAATGGATTGGGGTCCAATAGATACCGACTGACGAGAGATGATTACCTCCACACTCGATACAATTACGTAGGCCACTGTGGCGGGTTGAACACCTTGTATGGTCGCTATCCAGACGGATATGAAATATATCCTTCCACCAGCAAAGCAACAAGGCTGATATTCACCTTAACTAAGCGGCGAAGCCCAGTTGGGTGTGGAACGGACTGCCAAGACGAATGTCCGCAGGTTCAAATCCCAAGTGCACACACCTCTGACTTTTCTAAAATCATGTGTGTATTCTTTGTGAATTTATTGTTCGCTTTAATGGTGAAGGAAAATATCGTAAGGAAACCTGAACGTCTAAAAAGTTCTCTATAGGAATTTCGAAGGTGTGTGAAATCTACCAAACCGCACTAGGCCAGCGTGGTGGACTAAGGCCTAATCCCTCTCAGTAGTAGAGGAGGCCCGTGCTCAGCAGTGGGCAAGTATATAATACAAGGCTGATATTTATTTTTAGCCTACGGAACCCAACAGAAGTTGTATAACAATCATTAGTCAACAGTTAACGAATTATTATAACACGGATATCTTTTGTGCTAACTATAAACGATGCAGTAAAGAACCAATTTATTACTTAAATAAATAACTAGTTACTTTCTTTCGATTCTATGAAAGCTTTGATGACGCAATATAAGTTATAATAAAAAATAGTAATTTGTAGAAATATTTGCTTGTTTCATTGTTTTATAGAAGGAAATTTTGAAATTTTGGTTAAAATTTGCATACATAAACATATCGACTCCATATTAATACTTAAATAATACTCAGTTTGTACCTCTCCGCATATTCCGCATCCAATTATCTTTTTGCGAGCAAAAAAAGATCCTCAAACAAGGTACACAAAATGTCACGGATTCAATTTTGTGCTGCCCCTACTTTAAAATATGCTTTCCCTTGGCCGCTTACGTCCCTAAACCTAGACAATCTATCACTGCATTACATATTTAATTACTAGCTTTTAGCTCACAGCTTCGCTTGCGTGTCAAGTTTTTCTGGGATAAATGTTTCGCTTTGTATTTTCCCGGGTTAAAAGTAGCCTATAGCACTCAGTAGTAATATAGCTTACTATAATTAAAATAATTTCAAATTAGATTGAGTCATATTGGTTATACCGTCATGGTACATAATCTACTGCCTTCCTCGATAGATGGGTTATCCAACACCAAAATAATTTTTCATTTCAAACCAGAAGTTCTTGAAATTAACAAATTTTAATAAACAAGCTCCTCAGCTTTATATATAAGTATGGATATAAGCTACATTACGCCGAAAAGTACACAATACATCTTTTAACGCTAAAACCGTCACGCAAACGAAATCGCGAACAAAAGTTAACCATAAAATAAATTGTTCATCTCAGCATAACATCATCCAATCAAACACAAGAGGCTGTTAAAATCAACAAATTAACACTTCATTGTAAATATATACATTGTTAAAAACGAGTTTAAGATGCAGGTGTTTATCGAAGGGCGGGCAAGTGGCTTGATAGAAAATATACCATGATTACAGACCACCAAATATTATCTATTTATTAATTTAATATTTCCCAAATATTCACTACATAGTATAAAACAAAGTCGCTTTCTCTGTCCCTATGTGTGCTTAAATCTTTAAAACTACGCAACGGATTTTGATGTGTTTTTTTTTAATAGATAGTGATTCAAGAGGAAGGTTTATATGTATAATAACATCCATTAAATAATGGAGAAATACTGTTATTTTGTTATGTTATACCCGTGCGAAGCCAGAGCGGGTCGCTAGTAAATAAATAAATAAACAAATGGGTAACTTTGTCATGCACGTATTAAAATGTTGTGTCAACTTCAAACTAGAAAGGCGTAGGGATAGAACACTGGTAAGTAAGTATGCGAGGGTCCATCTCGGTAGGTGACACTATTATGTTTTCTTTTGTACGGAAAGTGACCCCAATGCAGCTGATGGTAACTGGAGTGGGGTCCAATAGAATGTCGACTGACGAGAGATGATTACTCCACGGCAGAATTATGCTTGTTAGAATTAGATATAGGCTGATCTCTACGTGTTCCGGAGAAAAAATATATTTAAAAAATATTAAACGTAATATAATATTAAAAATATTGTTTGTGACATCCTATTATCTATGCCTGTGCCTGTATCATGTCTATGTTAATTGTCTACTGCTGTACTCTATGGTTTTATAACTTATATCTATTAAATTAAAATATATAATAATAATATTAGCCCTATATTATATGTTGTCCTACTGCTGGGCATGAGCCTCTTTTGCAATCGAGAGGGATTACGTCGCAGTCTACCACGCTGGCCTAAAACGGATTAACAGACTTTACATACCCTCAAAATTGTTGGAGAATTTCTCAGGTTTCCTCATGACGTTTCATAAAACATATCCACATTAGAAAAGTCAGAAGTCTGTGCCCTTGGGTCTTGAAGCTACCAAAATTCGTCTGGGCAGTCCGTTCCACTCCCTAATAATCTATCATCATCATCAGCCTATATCTTTGTCCACTGCTGGACATAGGCCTCCTCCAAATGCGCCATTTTACCCTGTCTTCGGCCTGTCGCATCCAGTTCTTGCCAGCGATCTTTCGCAGATCGTCACTCCACCTAGCTGGAGGGCGTCCTACACTACGTTTGCCGAGTCGTGGTCTAAGTGGTGGAATAAGCTATTGTCGCTTCTAAAATCAAACATTATACACGTTAATAAACGGTTCGCAAATGTATCCAAATATAATTTTAACCAAAAGACTTGATACAAAGATAG
This sequence comes from Manduca sexta, assembly GCF_014839805.1. Lineage (NCBI taxonomy): Eukaryota > Metazoa > Arthropoda > Insecta > Lepidoptera > Sphingidae > Manduca > Manduca sexta. The sequence continues at coordinate 8,188,650 of NC_051116.1, read as the reverse complement.
ACGGATAACAAAGCAATCCGATAATTCCTTTTAAGGCATGGACTCTTGAATCATGGAATAGAGACAGATGAAAAAATAAATGAACAAAGTCGTATTTCAAAACAGCTATTTTAGCCAAACCTTGTTCTCACAAAACACGCATTCAAACTGCCACCATATTTTAGGATGATTGGTCGAAATTCACACAATCAAATGTCGATTTTGACAGGACAAAGGTCCTAAACCCCCATACAAATCATGGAGAATTGCATCCATTAAAGCATGTATGATTTGCACTTTTGCGTCGAATTCCATGCGTAAATGTTATAGGGTTAACATGGTCCTAAATTGTTGTTTTGCAATGTGTTTGTTAAATTATAGTATCTTGTATGCTGTATCTAGGTCGGAAACATTTATTTAATACTTGCTTTTGCGGCTTCGCCCGCATGAGCTTTTCTAGGATAAACTGGTGATGCATAATCTATATTTGTTAACAGAACGACGCGTGCAGGCCATTTTTTTTTCTTTTTTTTTCGCGTGGAAAAATCGCGTTGTTTCTAGCACCACTTGAAGGGTCAGCGGAATGGTTACGTTGGTTTCACCGGTCTTACGGCCCAATATCGACACTCGGGAGCATAGCATCATCCGAGCGAGCATTGGACCGAGTCCCTAACTCCTGTATACCCGACACCGGCATACCTACCAAAACCATCGGTGGCCTTCTTCGGCGCATACGGGACGGCTCCGGGGTATCTTGTTGCACTAAGATAGCTGCTCGGAACCGTCCCTGACGCGTGCAGGCCTGCGGTACAGCTTCGTGGCTTCCATTGTCTTGAATCAAGAGATCCGAAGCTTATTCGTTCCCTCCATTATACTATGGAACAGTTTGCATACATGTTTCTTTCTTCCTATAATATTGAGTTTACTGGTGGTACGTCTCTCATATTATGCGAGTGTCCGCCTGGGTAGGTGCCACCGCAATGTCTATTTCTGCCGCCTAGCAGCAGTGTGTACTTGTGTTCCCTTTTGAAGGACGTTGTAGCCAGTGTAACTACTGGACATAATGAAACTTAACATATCACGTCTCAGGATGGCGAGCGCAGTGGAATACCAGACAATATTTTGTAATTCGAAGTGTTGGATGGTGTTTCTATTGTTTATGGTCGGTCGTATCGCTTACCATCAGGCGATTAGCAAATTCGTTTTGTAATTCAAAGCAATATAAAAAAGTAGTTCCTGAGATTAGAGCAGTCAAACAAACTCATCAGCTTTATATAAATATAGATTCAAAAGTAGTCATTGTTAAAAGTAATGTTATACACAATGATATATTCAATTGATATTTTTAGTCATGGTATTTTCTGGGATTGTATACGAACCTTTTATTAAATGGGGGAATATCTCCCCTTACGATAACAATGGACTTCCAAAGGCTGAAGAAGAAGTCAACTTATTAAGCAAGAATTTAGCAGTTTAACACATGAGAGCCATAATTATCGTATTAGGCAACAAACGTCTGAACATACTTTCTCAACTTATTGTTCGACTCAACGACGGACAATCAATTTAATTCGCAAGATTATGACCATTGGCATTATATGCAATGGTTCAAGACACTAATTAGACTGCACTTATAAAAGTACATTATTTGGATTAAATTTGGCGCAGACTTACTTATAGGTCATTTTACTGACGAAGATGCCTTACTATAATACTTTAGTACGTATTCGTTTTAGTATTTGAAGGATTGTTTCACTATGTCTGATTAAACTTTACTCTTTGAATATTATATAAGGCGGCTAAAAACAAAAGTCAAGCTCCCAAATAAATGGTAAACAAAAGAGTGCTTTCAGCTTCAACTGCCTTACATTCACATATATTCTATAGACACGAACGTCCATATAAACTATTTGTTCAAAATCTGAACTAAAATGGCAACCAAAACCTCACTGTTATAACCTATTTATTCAATTAAACAACAAATAATTTTACTTATTTAACTAATGTTTCTTATTCAAATCCAGGTTTACACTTAGACTCGAGTTTTTATATCATGAGCGCCACTCCGTACACAACCACAAGCTGTCAATACTGACCATACTAAAGTCAGTTTGAATGGATTGAAATTCAATTTAGTTGAACACAGTAAATGTTCAGTACGCTAAATCTAATGTCTTATACGTTAACTGGCCCATCATTTAATTTAACATTGCGACACGGATCCTAAGAGTACACTGTAGGAACTAATATGAATCTAACAATGGTTTGAACAAAATTATTAACACATTAACATGTAACAGCTGATTAATAGTTGATTAGTTTACATTTGATTATTTAGTTGACGATAGATTCAACGAATCCTTGGCTAATGCCTATGCAAGTCGCTCAACGTGCTATGGAAAGAACTATGCTCGGAATCTCTGAAGGACAAATTTCGGAACGAAAAGATCCGTCAGAGAACCAAGGTGACCGACATAGATCTAAAAGTTGAAGTTGAAGTGGCAATGAGCTTGTCACATGTTGCAGAACTGATCACGGCTGGAGTGTTAAGCGTGTTCTAGAGTGGGGATCGTGGCAAACGTAGCGTGAGATGTCCTTTGATCAGATGGCAGGACGACTTGCACCAGAGGGCAGCGACTGGATGCATAAAACAGCAGACCGGACTCTGTGGAGTACTTTGGGAGAGACCTATGTCCAGCAGTGGACTGCGACGTGCTAATGATGATGGATTGACCTAAATTGTTAAACGAATTAACAATTGATAAGTTGACTGTTCCTTCAATTAAATTGACGAAATTAAAATCGTTGCCGAAATTGCTAACATTAAAAATGTGTGCGCTGTCTATCGCCGACATCTCTTTGATCCGCCGCTAATCCCATAGATTTCGCCACGCACTGATTAGCTCTCGTTACATGTAATTTGGTAGATAATAGCTCTTATGTCATAAGGCTAAGGTTGTTACGTCACGCATTGTTAGTTTTATGTTACGGTTGGGAAATTACATACTTATCTTGTGTTAACTGTTTTGTAACTGCGAGGGTGCATGATACTAAAGGTCTATCTATGAGAGCCGTTTAAAGACCCTGAAGGACCTTATAAGATATTATACCCAGCGTAATTACTGTTTTTATAAGGTACTTAATAACCTCACTGCACCAAATCGAAGTGGAGTCAAGTTAGACCCTCAACGAGAGAAAATGAACCCTCGACAGTCACAAAGCCAAATAGAAGTTCTGATAAGTGCTAAGAGAGGAAGTTACCTTATTTATTTCAATGTACATAGCATATATATTCTTGGTAGCATCAGCTGCGGTATATATACTCACAAAACGCTATATGTTAACACAATAAATTACAATTTCTTCACGGTCTTGTATTTTCTCGATGTGAGTAATCGGTGTCCATAAATCCAGTTAAATCTTTTTTTGGATACCGGGTGTTCAATAAAGCTTTTGCATTTTCACGATTCGTATTGTATTGCTTTAGTTGTGTTTGTTCAATGAATATTTTTAGTAAAATAACGATTTATTATTATTATTATAATGGGTCATTTTGACATTGCATTACAGAATGAAACCACATACTCGTCTTCACTTTGTTGACATTGTGCCAAAAATCATCCATTAATAACGAATATTTTCACAGAAAATCCTGGTTTTAGTTTTCAGATTTTTTGATAATTTTAATTTCATTTCATGGTGTGTGCGTAAGTGTATTTCTGACTGAAAGTATGATGTTACCGCTGCAATGAATTGTCTTAGAGTAGTAGTAGTAGCTTTAGGGCGCGTAAAATTAAAATAACTTTTTATTAATATTATTTTGTTCGAAACTTACACTTTTTTTTAACATCCACGACTCAAGTAACTTATTAGCAAGTGTATTTCCAAGTAGTTAAGTATGTGGTTTCATTTAGTAACGCGATGTCAAAATGACCCTGTATATAGCGAGCCAAAAAATCGCGTCACCGCTTATTTTTTGCGTTATGCGATCTTACCACTCATCCGATATTACCCGTATGCACCATACTAAGTAAATTTGACCATTAACCTACAAACCTATCATGCCTTTTATCTATGCCACGTGCTACTATGTAGTTATTTATGCCGGCCCAGTATGGTATTATCGTGCATCTGCCCTAAGCTAGCGCAATACCTTAAAGCACACGCCGTTACCTTGAAGGGTAAGGCAGAAGCCCAACTAATGAACATACATCGCGATCGATCGGGCGAGTAATGTAACCTCATTTTAACACAGGAATAGTAGAATGTCACGGTTTCACAGGCCTACAACGATTTAATAATAATAATATCAGCCCTGTATTATATACTGCCCCACTGCTGCACGGGCCTCCTCTACTACTGAGAGGGATTAGGCCTTAGTCCACCACGCTGGCCCAGTGCGGATAAGTAGACTTCACACATCCTCCTATAGGGAAGTTCTCACATATAACTTCTCACGATGTTTTCCTTCATCGTTAAAGCAAGCGATAATTCACAAAGAATACACACATCATTTTAGAGTAGTCGTAGATGTGTGTCCTTGGGTTTTGAACCTGTTATCATTTGTCTCGACAGTCCACTCCACGCAGAACAAGGCTATCGCCGCTTACGCTTTTCTATTGTACTTACACTGTATTTTCTTGTTACAAATATATTACTATTTTCCTTTCCATAATATATCTCTGTATATTTATTGCAAGATATGGGTGTGAATGTCTTTATATTAAAAATAACAATTTAGTAACAATCTATCTCTATGATTGCTTTGGTTGTTGTACTGCATGCGCGGTATGGCAGCGCTCTGAGGTCTGGGGTTCGAGTCTCAGTTCGAGCACGGTGTTATTTGGGTTTTTTCTGCTCAGTGTGAGCCAGGAGTCTGGAATTAGTGCCCGATATGGCGATAGGCTCGCCCCCTATCACATCATGTTAAAGAACACACTTGGCTAAAAGTGGGTGCCCTGGTTACGCCTCTGCATACCCCTTCGGAGATAAATGCGTGATGTATGTTTGTTTGTTTTGTTTTTTCTATCTCTATTAATCTCATTATTGTTTGAGTCGAACTAAATATTTCTATATTACTTTTTTATGAATAAGTAACTTATTACGATGATATTTCTCAACACGCAGTTACCTTTTAAATGCCTACGTATATGACAATTATATATTATGTTTACACAACATAATATATTATAATGTATGTGATTAATATTGTAAGAATGCTAATGACGCTTCCTTGTGATAAATAGAATTATTGTGATTGGGATAGCACCGTATTGAAGATTCTTCATTATCAACCCTCTACTACTGAGAGGGATTACGCCTTAGTCCACCTCGCTGATCTAGTGCGGGTTGGTAGACTTCACACACTCTCAAAATTCCTACAGAGAACTTCCCAGTTATGCAGGTTTCCTCACGTTGTTATCCTTCACCGTTAAAGCAAGCGATAATTCACAAACAATACACACATATATTTTTTTAGATAAGTCAGAGGTGTGTGCCCTTGGGTTTTGAACCTGCGGACATTCATCTCGGCAGTCCGTTCCACACCCAACTAGGCTAACATTTTTAGGGTATTAATAAATGAAACTTACCTTTGAAAAAGATCTCAAGTAGGCATTTATTGTACGAATTAGTATTAAGCTACTTAAGAGCTTCTTCTCAGCTGATACGACGCTGTTAAATAAACAGAATACTATCAAATTCCATCATATGTTGGTACTTAAGTTATCATTTGAGATGTTGATATATGTTACTAAATACGCTCTCAAGATTGTGACTTTAATTTGACAGCGTCTCAGCTGATATTGCACTTGAGAGTGTAATTAAGTTGGTCAATACGGTCCTTTTTTTTATAAGAGTAAGTGTTCATTAAAACGGCGATAGCATAGTTGGGAGTGGAATGGATTGACGAGAATGTCCGCAGGTTCAAAACCCACGAAGACACCAACATAACCGCCCATTGGCTCCCCACGAAAGCTGGACTGCAGTCATAAAGAACTGTCTCCATGAACATTAAAATTAAACTATTTTTCGGATTTTATCGCTTTTTTTTTATATTTTAGTTTTCTCTCGACGTTTCGAAGACTTTGCAGTCTTCATGGTCCTCCCCAAATTTAAAAAATAATTTAATTTTAATGTCTAACATTCGCGTGAACATAAGAAATCATTTCTCCGTAAAACCAAAAAACAGGGCACGCACCTCTGACTTTTCTAAAAAGTTATGTGTGTATAAATAAATAAATGTAAATGACTTACCACTTAATCATATTCAACTTATTTCTTTTAACGGGGCTCAGAAAGATGTCTTCACTGCACCTGATGTTAAGGGAAGTGAAGCACATAGAAGGTGCCGTCCGACCAAAGATACAAGCAACCTCGGACGGACGTCACAATTTTGCCGGCCTGTATAATTGCTTCTTCACACTCCGCTTGAAGGATCCCAAGTTATAGGAAGGCCGTAAACTAAATCAGAATAAAGATTTAAAATTAAACTACTTTTCGGATTCTATCGCGGTTTTAATATTTTAGTTTTCTCCCGACGATTCGAAGACTTTGGAGCCTTCATGGTCACGGAGGGTGTGAGGTGATGCAAAATGAAGATGCATAAAATATACTTCTCAAGCTATGTTCAAGAGCATGACGCATATGCCACCAAGCGGATTCTTTTCTATGATACTGCCATTATTTATTAAGTAATTATATTGTTAACCTTATAATATGGAATTTTATAACAATGTGGCTACACACCTGATGATAATTAGTGCAGGTCATATATGTATATATATATTTTTTACTGCTTTGATCAAAATCGCTTTAGTAGTTCCCGAGATTAGCGCGTTCACAGAAACAAAGTCTTCTTACATATTAGTATAGATTAATAAGTCTCTGTGAGTATATTACAAACTTTTTTCTTTACGGTCTTATCTTTTTATTGCTTTAAATGAATAAACGTGCTTGTCGTTCGCCTGATGATAAGCGATACGACCGCCCATAAACAGCAGAAACACCATCCAAGACCTTGAATTACAAGGTATTGTTTAGTAATCCACTGCGCTCATTATCCTGAGGCATGAGATGTTAAGTCTTATTATGTCTAGTAGTTACACTGGCTACAATGTTCTTCAAACCGGAACACAACAGTGACGACGCACTGCTGCTTGGCGACAGAAATAGACATTGCGGTGGTACGTACCCAGGCGGACTCTCACATATGAGAGACCTACCACCATTTTTTTTGTTATAAATAATGGCACGTTAACTATTAAAGGTTCGCCATCTTTGCTACAGGACATTTAATATGGTCATAACTTTACCATGTTTTAGCAAACTTCATCAAATTTTATAACTTAATAATAAGTAACTAGATGCCCATAAAATATATTGATATTTAGTATTTTAAGATTACTTGATGTTGGTCACGGGTTCGCTAGTGTAACAAGGCTTTCCCGCTATAAAAGTCTAAATAATTGAGACGTTCTATAGCGCCATCTGGACGACACTAGCACCATCTATTATAAATTGAAAATAATAAATACAAATATTTCATATGTGGGTTCATCAAAATAAAATAAAATAAAATGCTTTATTCATCCCGTAGGCGAACATAGTTGCACTTATGATAAGTCAAGGTACATGAGAACATTTAATTATTGCTTAATTAAATTAGCTTGTATAAACAAAGACAATTTATATTGAAAATAAAATAAATGAAAAATATAGTAAACAAAGAAGCCTGCTCGGGCTGGCAGGAAAGAAGAAATAAAATGATGTATATATTATGTAATTTTAAATAAACAATAAGGGAGAAACGCGTCGCGATCCTCACCGGTGAGGACAATAAAAGCCCTAACCTAGCTAACCTACCAGCCTTCCACTAACTACCTAAGCGATGACTACCCGAAGAAGAAAGGCAGAAAGAAACTCCGGGCTTTATTTTTTGTATCAGGATAAAAAGTATGTAGTATTTCAAGACAAGGTCTATCCCGCCTTCCAAATTCGATCCAAATCCATTCACCTCACCCTTAAGACTCGATAGGCCCAAGGCGATTTATGACGAGGATACAGTCGCAGAAGTAAGCCCTTGTGACCTTAATGGATATATTAACTATTTCATAAGATCGAGTAACGTCTTAAGAAAAAGTTCTCTTCACTACCCTAATATATATAATATTAGCCCTGTTATATACTGACCAACTACTGGGCACGGACCTCCTATACTACTAAGAGGCCTTGGTCTACCATGCTGGCCCTAGTTCGGATTGGTAGACTTCACAATGGTACAATTTTTATACAGAATTTTTCATGTATGCCGGTTTCCTCACGATGTTTTCCTTCACCGTTAAATTCACACATAACTTTAGGAAACTTGGGATCTGAACCTGCGGACATTCGTCTCGGCAGTCCATTCTACTCACCACTAACTACCTTAATGGTAAGATATAAACCCATCATAGAAGCCCACGTAAGTGGGTCTCGTTTCGGGCTCAGCCTGTGTATAATGTTCTAACAGGCCGGCATAATTGTTTCGACTGGCGAGGTACAATAGGTACTTTATCTCAACGCCACTCAGCTTACCATCAGATGCAGAAAAATCACTTTACCTTGCCTCTACGAAAAGGCAAACGCAATAAAAATATTACCATAATTATAGTTCTAAAACAACGTCTGTTAATGATAATCAAGAAATGTAATTTGTGCATAATGATGAGCAATGTACACTGCGACCACACTTCTAGTATTTCGTAAGACATTTTTAATGGTCTAATCTATGATACAATTGCGGCCACAATTAATGGAATATTTAAAGCATTTTTTTCTCTAGTACAAACAGGTGTACTGTAATCTTTGGTATTGAGTGTCTAGTGGCTTGTTTATCAATAATGGATTTCGATGAAATTTGGCACAAAACATGTACTGGATTATAAATAAAATAAAAATAAAATACTTTATTTATCACATAGGCGAACAAAGTTTCACTTATGATACGTCAAAACAATGTTTAAGAATAATTATTATTACTTCTAACCAACTATTAAAATTACTTATATAACTATGGACATTTAAGCGGCGATAGCCTAGTTGGGTGTGGAACGGACTGCCGAGACGAATGTCCGCAGGTTCAAATCCCAAGGGCACACACCTATGACTATTCTAAAAAAATCATGTGTGTATTCTTTGTGAATTCGCTTCGTTCGTTCGCTTTAACGGTGAAGGAAAACATCGTGAGGAAACCTGCACATCTGAGAAGTTCTCTATAGGAATTTCGAAGGTGTGTGAAGTCTACCAATCCGCATTAGGCCAGCGTGGTGGACTAAGGCCTAATCCCTCTCAGTAGTAGAGGAGGCCCGTGCTCAGCAGTGGGCAAGTATGCAATACAGGGCTGTTATTATTATATTATTATGGACATTTTAAATAAGGGACAAATTTTATAATGATATATGATTAATAAATTAGAGGCTACTAATTACTAAATATCCCAGAAAAATACACCTTTTGGCCCGAATTTTAGAAGGTCACGCACGCGAGCCACCCTGCGTACAATACCTAGTATCAGGGGCGAACGGTCCCTATAGCCCGATTCCTACCGCCTTCCCTTTCGTAATTAATATCTAATTATCAACAGAACTTCTGCATTTGTGCGTATTAAACATATGTTTTATCTTTCGGCTTCTCTTTCGGAACATTTAACTCTTCGCCACTTTATCAAATAATTCAATGATCTTTAAGTCAACCAAAACGAATTTTCTAATTTCTAAGCAATGTTTTTACACTTTATTACGAATGTCTATTCACATTAGTAAATAAAACGCGTACTAACCAAATACTGCATGCTTTCACTGTCCTTTGCATTTCTATATTTGAAAATATTTAATTAAAAGCCGTTGTTTATACATTTAAAAATACCAATTTCTCCCACCACTCATTATTCTTTAAGAATTATCGCTTGTTTTAACGATGAAAGAAAACATCGTGAGGAAACCTGCATACCGAAGAAATTCTCTATTAGGAATTTTAAAAGTGTGTGAAGCCTACCCGCACTACAGAGTGGTGGACTAAGGCCTAATCCCTCTCAGTAGTAGAGGAGGCCCGTGCAGTGGGACAGTATTAATACAGGGCTGATATTATAAATTATTAAATATAACATGCCCGATTCTCTAGGCCGACTTCGCCCAGCATTCCACTCGGGTCGGCTTACTTGAACCTTGCTTAATAATGTTTTTCGTAGCAATAATCGTTGTTTAATAACAAAACATGATATTAATTACATTGTTGGCCTACAGTGTTATGATTTATTACGCGTGAATTTTGAACTTTCACTTTTGACTTCAATCTCTCGCATTGAAGATATATTTTATAAGGACAGGTAAAGCTAGGGTTTTTGCAACTGTGTATGAATATGCAAATTGCTAGTTTGTTTTTATAAACCAGTAATAATAGCGATATGAATGATTGAATCCCTCCTAGTCAAATTTCGGTTACTGCGGCTAATCTGATCGATGAACGATCAGCCAGGTGTAAGCAAAATATTATAGTTCACAAGTGTGTGCGCAATATTTTTATTTTATTTTATTTATTAAGGATCACCAACAGAATATACAATATTACATACAAATAACTAAAACAAAAAAAAAACATCTGGACTAATTGCAATTCTAATTACAGGCAACCACAACATGCGCAAGGTTAGAAAAAATAATTTAAATATATAAAAATAAAAAAAGAGAAATATTTAATAATATAAATCTATATACTATATACCTAATAACTAATATTAAAGTTTATTATTATCAGAATGCATATTATACCTCATCAATATTTGCCAAAATAGCTTGTTTGAATGTACATAAGGAATCATGGTAAATGTCATTTTTTTTTACTTTAATAGACAGCCGGTTATAGAGAGCTGACAGACGAGGGATGGGTGAATGTCTTCCTACATTGGTTCGACAACGACGGACTTGTAGCACAGGACGAGCCCGCCGGGGACGGCGTGAGGGTACACTTAAACAAAATATACAGGTGCACTCTGTTCTACTAGCTACGACACGAGCGGGGAGAGATCAGCCGCAGGACCAACGAATTATTTTCGAAATTATTTTTTTATTGAAACAAAATCCTTTGCAGTGCAGTGCATTGGAGTGCTAATACATTGACAGGCCGGACAAAAAAAAACAACATACGAATGGGTTTTTTTTCGTGAAAAAAAAATCGGTTTTATTCTAAGGATCTCACGAGGAGCTGTAATCTACTGAATAATAGTAAATACACAAAACAAAAACGACCTCGTAAAGGAATGCCAAAAATGCCCCGTCTGAGAACAGAACTGGTGATCTCAGCGGCATTGAACTGTCAATCGTAATGTGCAGTTAATGTGGTCCATTGTTAAACGCGAGTGAGGCTATTTGTCAGCAATTGTTAGTTGCATTTCGGACGGAGCCGTTTTCATAAAAAAATATTTTTTGACCTGTAGTAATTCGGGCAGGCCGGCATAATTGTATCAACTAGAGATAATCATCTTGTCTCTTGTCCATCGATACTGTATTTCAAAGCTACTCGACCCCTTAGGCGTATTGGAATATTGTTCTTTGCCCGTATAAAAAAAGAGGGGAAGCAACGGTACGTCAACCCATAATTCCTTCCAATTCCTTTTTAATAGAGGGCGAGTGTATACCTACTTTCCCGACTAAATTACTGAGCAGAAAACTCATCACTTTCCTCAACCCAGGGTTCGAATCCACAGCAATTGTATCTTATAGCTAAGCAACACATCATCTATCTATATCTATACTTATAATATATCTGTAGAGAGGTCAATTCTGTACATGAAATATATTTCCAAAATAACTATCAGGGGGTCATTAGGGATCGATACTGATGCCAAAAATGCAATTAGTAAAATTTTTGTCTATCTGTCTGTCTGTCGGTCTGTCTGTCTGTATAACCGTTATAGAAACAAAAACTACTCAACGGATTTTAACGAAACTTGGTACAATTATTTGTCATACTCCTATGCTGGTTATAGTATACTTTTCATCACGCTACAATTAAAAGGAGCAGAGCAGTGAAGGGAAATGTTGGGAAAACGGGAGAAGTTACTCCATTTTTTAAGCTTCCGTCGCGTGTGCAACCTTAATGGTTAAAGCTACGCAGAAATCATGTATGACGGAAATGTTCTCCTTCAAATTATGTAAAAAATATCCCACGACAGCATATGTCTATCTTTATGGTTGACTCACAATAACACGTGTAACTCCCGATAGCTTAGCAGTTCGAAGCTTTCTCATTATATTTGTCTACTCTTACGTTTATAACACACTCAGTCTTCCCTAATTAAAAAAGTTAACATTATTAAATATTCCATAAAAAAAAATCATAGAAATCGGCATAGAAACACCAATGTTATATATGAAATACACTAATAATAAGCCATCACGCGTGAATACTGAATCATGCTATAAGGATTATTTTTGTATATATATATAAGGTCGCGAACGCACAGGCAGGCGGCTTGCTTGGCACCTAGAGGCTAGCGAATCACGTAGCGAGTAGCTTCGTAAAACGAACATTCTCGAACGTTCGCAACCGGCTCCATTTTTGAAGTCCGAAATCCACGCGGGCGAAGCTGCGGGCGGAAGCTAGTCGCTAATAAATTCGATGCACCTTGAAATATTCTAAAAATAATTTTGTATGAAACCGCATCGCCTGGAGGCGTTCGTCAATAATCATTAAGTGAACAAAATAAGTGAGTAGACGATGTGTATCGTGAGAATGCGTCGCCCACGCGTGGGCAATTGGCCCTTGAACACGCTAATGTGAGCACAAAATCTTTTTTAGAATGGTGGGGAAGCCACTCGCCTGGTAAACTACGAATGCTACAAACAAAACTAATACGTCACGCTCTCTCAAAAGGGATAGGCAGAGGTGCAACCAGGGCGCACCGCCATTTGTGTTCCGTCCCATTCATAGGTGAGTCTATTGCCATATCGGGCACAAACCCAGACTTAAATCAGAAAAACCCAATAGCTCATTCCCCGAACCGTTTTCGAAAATCAGAGCGATCTCCTACAACGCTTTTAACAAGTAATCTTTTTAATTTGACGAGCAAGTTACTCGTATCTCGCCTGACGGTAAGACAGAACTGGTAACCAGGGTACTTTTAATTACGCTGTGTAACATTGCAATAGTCATTCTGAGATATAAATATTTCACGGGTACCCAGAAGACTCGCTCGGGGCAGGATTTTTGTTTCCGCCATGTTGACGACCGCTATACACAAATAAAACTATAATAAAAAACAGAGTACCACGTTTCGTGATCTCTATATATCCTCTCAAACAGGCAGGCATAGTGTGGACTGGCGAGTATTCGTCTCCCATTAGTCAAATCTGATCTAGGACTGCCTCGGTGGCGTAGTTGTATTGCATGTCCGGTACAATAGCGCTCTGAGGTCCTGGGTTCGAATCCCGGGTCGGGCAAAGTGATATTTGGGTTTTTCTGCTCAGTATCAGCCCGGAGTCTGGAATTTATGCCCGATATGGCGATAGGCTCGCCCCCTATCACATCATGGGACGGAACATACTTGGCGAAAAGTGGGTGCCCTAGTTGCGCCTCTGCATACCCCTTCGGGGATAAAATGCGTGATGTTATGTATGTATGTATGTATTAGTCAAATCTATCTGGACCCTACTGCTCACCATCAGATTTTTCTTATGCGTGCATGGCAATGTGACCCCTATGGTAAGTGGAGTGAATTTCAATAGAATGTCGATTGACGAATAATGATTACCCAACGACCGACACAATTATGCCGGCCTGTTGGTAGATATGCATAGGCTGATCCCGGAACGCGACTCTTACGTTGGCCTTTTCGGGTTTTAACACCTTGTACGGTAGTCGCTATCCGGGATATAATATCCTACCACCAGCAGAAAGTGCAGTGGGATTACTTTCCCATCACGTATAAACATAACTTCACATACCTAGCTGAATGCCTGAGAGGCTTGACTGTATTCTCATTAGCCTATGGCTGTACAGTGTACACTGCTGAACATAGCAGCATAATTAGGCACCGACTCCAAAATTGGTATCCAATATATACTTGTTATATGAAATTATTTTTTGGTTTTCAGTGGTTTTTGAAGGCGGTTTAATTTTTTATTAAAATTATTTTTATTTTTTGCTTTTTTGTGTTAGTAAAAAATAGACCGTCTCAATGGCATAGTTGTGTTTCGCTCACGATACGACTATCGCGCTGAGGAGTTACACCTCTGAGTACCACTGAAAAGGGAAAAGGTGTGATGCTATATATATGTATGTAAGAAGTAGATTCAAGCAAACCTAACGCAAAAACACAACTAATGTGTTTCGCACGCAGTACGACTATCGCGTTGAAATTATACGCCTCTGCCTACCTCTGACACGGGGAAAAGGTGTGATGCTATATATTATATGTATGTAAGAAGTAGATTCAAGCAAACCTAACGCAAAAACACAACTGATATATTTCGATCATACTATAACTATCGCGCTGTGGTGTTACATCTCTACCTACCCTTAAAAAGGGGAAAAAGTGTAATGCTATATACATATATGTATGTATGTAAGAAGTAGAGTCAATTAAACCCAACCCAAAAACACAACTGATATGTTTCACACACAGTACGACTATCGCGATGAAATGTTACGCCTCTGCCTACCCCTGACACGGGGAAAAGGTGTTATGCTATATGTATAAGTATGTGAGAAGTACAGTCAACCAAATTCAATGCAAAAACATAACTAAAAACTGTCAGCCATTGACTGAATGCGCGCTGCAAATCCATAGTTAAAACGGGATAACGTCTGTCGGGACGGGACGCTAGTTATTATTAAATTTATTATTATGTCACTGCGCGTTGTGTTGGACGGTGTTTGTCGAATGTGATTAAGCAGAAATTATGACTAGGTTTCGAGTGCGGATTTTTTTGAATTACAATTGAAATGAAATACTTTATTTATCACTTAGATGAACAATGTTGCACTTTGATACGTTAAGACAATTTTAAGAATAATAATTATTTAAATTAAACTGTTTTACGGATTTTATCGCGGTTTTAATATTTTACTTTTCTCCCGACGTTTCGAAAACTTTGCAGCCTTCATGGTCACCGGGGGACTGTCGGAAACGTCGGGATAAAAGTAAACTATTAAAATCGCGATAAAATCCGTAAAATAGTTTAATTTAAATGTCTTACATTCGCGTAAACATAAGAAATCATTATATAATAATAACTAGCTTTTGCTCGCGGCTTCGCCCGCGTGAAGGTGTTTTCCAGGATAAAATTCCACTGTTTGATAAAAGTCTTGCTACATATTTTCCCGGTACTTATAGGTTCAAACTAATTTTATCCCCAATCTATAATTTCAGTTCAATCAGTCGAAAATCTAAGAACATTTATACAAACTTTCATCCCCTATTTTTATCCCCTTAAGGGTAGAATTTATCAAAATCCTTTCTTAGGGATGCCTACGTCATAGTAGCTTTATGCATGTAAAGTCTTAGCCCGATCCGTCCAATGGTTTGGGCTGTTCCTTGATATATCACTGTCAGTCACCTTTGAGTTATATATTATATTAACAACTGAAGTTAGCTAAAATTGAGTTTCTCGAAGCCGACCACTATTTATGTACTATGTATTTTGAGACTATGCAATTTTATCGCGTTCGCGATTCACTTTCACTTTTGTTGAGTTTCAGAACGCGATATTAGATCCTCCAACGCGCACGCGAATTTGAACTTTATGTAGCGGTAATAAATTACAAATTGACTCTCCATTTTATTTAGAAAACGTTTGTATGGGAAATAGAAAAATGCTGTTTTGAGGATTTTCCCGGCAATTATTCGAATTTTTCTCACCTTTTAAACCTTCCCTAGACCTCCACGAATAATTCAAGACCAAGATAAGATAAATCCGTTCAGCCGTTCTCGAGTTTTAGCGAGACTAACGAACAGCAATTCATTTTTATATATATAGATAATGTTTATTTATATAAAAAGTAGACAGCTTGGGTTAGCAGGTAGGGAGATTTGAGTTGGGGAATTGAAACTGAATTGGGGTACTTTTAGTAATTCGTAGCCCTTACAAGTCACGCAGTTGTTATAGTTTTTGCCAACAAAAGAGCTTAAATCTAACGTAAATATTAAATTATCCTTCGACACTAATCAATTACCTTATTTCAAAATATAAAAAATACCTAAAATTCTTTTTATTACAATACTCTCAGAAAGTTGTATCAACATTTTATATCACGTCTACATTTATAATAATAATAATAATAATATCAGCCCTGTATTATATACTCGCCCACTGCTGAGCACGGGCCTCCTCTACTACTGAGAGGGATTAGGCCTTAGTCCACCACGCTGGCCTAGTGCAGTTTGGTAGACTTCACACACCTTCGAAATTCCTATAGAGAACTTCTCAGATGTGCAGGTTTCCTCACGATGTTTTTCCTTCACCGTTAAAGCGAACGATAAATTCACAAAGAATACACACATGATTTTAGAAAAGTCAGAGGTGTGTGCCCTTGGGATTTGAACCTGCGGACATTCGTCTTCGCAGTCCGTTCCACACCCAACTAGGCTATCGCCGCCGTTACATTAACATAACTCAAAATTCTTTAATACACACATACACACCCCTCCGAAGGGGTAAGTAGAGGCGCAACTAGGGCACCCACTTTACGCCGTGTGTATTCAATCCCATAACGTGATAGGGGGCGAGCCTATCGCCGTATCAGACATAAATGCCAGACTCTAAGCTGATACTAAGTAGAAAAAGTCATTCACTGCCCGACCCTAGAATCGAACCCAAGACCTCAGCACTTCAGTAGTACCGTAATATAATACCACCGAAGCAGTATCTTTCACATAATTTACTAGCTTTTGCTCGCGGCTTCGCCCGCGTGCTATTCCGCTTCTTTTGATCATAGCGTGATGATATATAACCTATAGCCTTCCACGATAAGTGGGCTATCCAACACTAAAATATTTTTTCAGTTCGGACTAGTAGTTCCTGAGATTAGCGCGTTCAAACAAACAAACTCTTCGGCTTTATATAATAGTAAAAATTATCCTTTGTCCGTCTCCTGGTTCTAAGCTACCTTACCACCAATTTTCAGCCAAATCGGTTCATCCGTTCTTGAGTTATAAATAGTGTAACTAAAACAACTTTCTTTTATATATATAGATTTATGTTCAACGTACAAACTGACAAGTCTACATTATAGATGTAGGTTGAAATCATCTCTAAACCTGCTGAGTCAGATGTTGTGACTTAGACCTCGTCTAACAGATTATGAAGATACCATAATGACGTATTGAATGTATTAAATCCGTGACGAAATGTTGAATAAAGGAAGATTTAGCTCCCGCGGTGTTTGTTTATGTTGTCTTCAAATATTATATTATACTAGGTTTTGCTCGCGGCTCTGTCCACCTTAAAAATGTTTTTCCATGATAAAAGACCCGCTTTATATTTCCCAGGATACTGAGTAGTAGGCTAGTGGTATACCACTAAGGAATATAGCTTCTTATTAGTGAAAAAAAATCAAAATGGGTTTAGTAGTTCCTGAGATTAGTGCGTTCAAACAAACATATTCTTCAGATTTATAAATTTGTATATTACTACGCCTTATGTTTGATTCAAACTTTGTTTTATTTTTGTATAATCAAAAATTGTCCTAGATAGCAGTGGCGTAGGATAACAGTTTCCAAAAGGGAACACGACACAATATATAGGTACTACTAATATGCATAAATGTCGTTTGCAAATTGTTGCAATGATAATTAGATTTTAAATAAGTTATAAAAGTGAAGCCAACAGGAATCGAGTTATATAGACGCTTCGCCACTGCTAGATAGAACACCTAAATTGAAAAAGCGACGATGGCCTAGTTGGTGGTGGAACGGACTGCCGAGACGAATGTCCGCAGGTTCAAAACCCAAGGGCACACACCTGTGACTTTACTAAAGTTATGTGTGTATACTTTGAGAATTATCGCTTGCTTTAACGATGAAGGAAAACATCGTCAAGAAACCTGCATACCTGAGAAGTTCTCTATAGGAATTTCGAGGGTGTGTGAAGTGTACCAATCCGCATTAGGCCAGCGTGGTGGATGAAGGCCTAATCCCTCTCAGTAATAGAGGAGGCCCGTGCCCAACAGTGGGACAGCATATAATACAGGGCTGATATTATTATTATATTATTCAAATACTTGTAATATGCATACTTACTGCATAAACCGGTCCTTGTAACGCTTGCCCAGTGACCGCGCGTCCCCGACCCACACACGACAAAAACTATGCAATTTTGATCATTTTATTTAATTACACACAATCAACGTATTGAATGTGAAAAAGTCTTCATGGGAACTATTGGTAAGGCTTAATAGTTTTGGCTGAGGCTGACGCGTGTACAGCCAACTTGGAATAAAAAAAATAGATTCGGGCTGTATTAAATAAAAAAAAAAAAAAGATTTTTAATAAAACCGTGTAATAAGTAATTATGGCAAATTGATCCTGTACTTTGTAAACTATCTCGACAGCGAAATTTGCAGTTTGCGGTACGGCTGTCGCGCTGATGCCCTGGGTTCGAATCCCGGGTCGGACCAAATGATATTTGGTTTTTCTGCTCAGTATCTGCCCGGAATCCGGAATTTGTGCCCGATATGGCGATAGGCTTGTCCCCTATTATATGAGACCAAACATAGATGGCCCTGTGTGTGTTACACCTCTGCTTACCTCTGAAAAAGGAAAAAGGCGTGATGCTATGTATGTACTTGGTTGACTTCGAATCTCCCAACATCGTATTTAGATCGTCGCAAAACAAGGCACCTAAAAAATCACGTGATACGATTCTAAATATCTTACCCGAACTTTTTTTAAAGTTATATTTTTAAAACAAAAATGTATTTTCTGGAATTGTGGCTAAACAACTTATGATTCCTTCGCCTATTCGAAAAACAAAAACTATTCTAAATAAGGTCAATAATAATAGACGTATAAAGATAATAAGACAACAAACGTATTTATCTATATATATAATAATGAATCCCTATTTCCCTTAATCACGCCATCACGCGTGAACGGCTGGACCGAATTCACATATTTTTTGTGTTTGTTATTGTCAGGAGAAGGATCTTATGAAAGAAAAAATTAAGAAAGTTGAGCGGAACGTTAGAAAATTTAAGAAAAGTTAATTTCATCGATTGACAGAATACGCGATGCAAATTCATAGTTAAGACGGGACAACGTCTGTCGGGTCAACTAGTATTTTTATATTTTAAAACAAAAACTCAACAGACAGTGAAAGTGTAAACTCAATTAATAATTTAATCGCTCGATTCTCAAAAGTTCAACGTGATAGTTTCCATATTTTATTGTAATCGTTCTTTTAACACATCGTTAGCGTCAGAACGAGGCAATCATCAGTTAAATCTACTTTATTGCTGTAATGGAAGCAACTTTCATGAGTACTGTTCTTCTCGCGTGGTATTTGTGATTATTTTGTATTGCTCGCAGATTCGCCTGCGTAAAAGATTTTTAAAGGATAAAAGTCCCGCTAGCATTTTATGACACCGAGCGGTGATGCTCGGCGAGTCTCAGGGAGAACTAATATGTCATTATCCCGTAACGACATTAATCAAATATGAGAAGTTGGAAATGCTAATGGTCCGCTTCCCTCCATAGCAAAGCCGGAGACAAAATAATGAACTAAGAAGGCATTTTAACCTCAAGGATAGGGACGTTTATAACTAGATAAGCTAGTTATAAAGCACCACGGATAAAATGAAAATATAGGGTCCTACGCATGAGCTTACAATAGGCATGGAAAAATATATATATAAGTGATGTTATATATACTATAAATAATAACATCTGCCCTGTATTATATACTTGCCCACTGCTGAGCACGGGCCTCCTCTACTACTGAGAGGGATAAGGCCTTAGTCCACCACGCTGGCCTAGTGCGGATTGGTAGACTTCACACACATTCGAAATTCCTACATTGAACTTCTCAGCTGTGCAGGTTTCCTCACGATGTTTTCCTTCACCGTTAAAGCGAACGATAAATTCACAAAGAATACACACATGATTTTAGAAAAGTCAGAGATCATGGCAGTCCATTCCACACCCAACTAGGCTATCGCCGCTTGTGATACTATAGACTTCGTTGATAATTGGGCTATCCCATACTAAAAGAATTTTCCAATTCGAACTAGCAGTTCCTTTGATTAGCGTGTTTAAACATACAAACAAATTCTTCAGCTTTATATAATAGTATAAAAGTATAGATTAACATCGAAAAGTATAACGATGTTAAGTAAACTAAAGCTCTATAAAAGAGTCAGACAAGAAATGAAAGCATTCCTTGATGATTGGTACAATTATGCCGAATTCTTAATGCTACTATCAAAGAACCTTATGTTATTGAAAGACCTCGCAAGCTGCTTTACTAGTTTTACTTGATAAATAATTACTAGTTTTACTAATTAAGCTTAATAAATAATATTTTGTATTACTTCTCCCATCTTCTTCCCATTCAACTATGCTATATATACGAACTAAAACAGAACGGACAAATAAATATTTTTTTGTGTTATAATAGTTTTAGCTACATTATTAGCTAACGCATATAAACGATAACATATTTTTAGATTACAAATTAACTATTTCATATAACATAAATTCAACCTATTTAGCATTGCATAATCTATTTGTTAACAGAACCACGTGTGAAGGCTTGCGGAACAACTTTGTTACTTCCATCGGCTTGAACCAGTGGAAAGCTTATCCATTATTATATATCTGACAAACATAAAACTTGTAGTGCCGGATAAAACAAGTAAAAAAAAAAACATATATTCTATTGATTGTATTGTAGGTGTAAATATTGTTATGGGCCCTTTATTACCTGAAGTAAATAAATTATGCTGTGGAACAGTTTGCATACGTGTTTCCTTCTTCCTATATTGAGTCCTGTAAGAGCATGTTTACCTCTTGCCAGGCCAAATTTTTTAAACTTCATTTATAATCAGGTACAGTGAAGTTATTTTCCCGTGCCTTCAATAAAATTTGCATTAGCAGACTGAGTTATTCTAATCTTAAGAAATACCGTTCCGTATAAAAAAATCTTTCCTAGAATTTCGGCCACGATGGCTAGTGTCAACGGGGATCAGGTACACAGGAGATATTATAGTGCACAAGTGTACGCAATACACAAGTGCACTCTGTGTTCCTTCACTATCATAGTCCGGTGAGACGGCAATCAGACCTGACCGAAGAGATCAGGCGCAGAACCAATGGCATTACGTGCTTTCCGAGGCACTGGGGTATCACGCCGCGAACTTCCGGACTCCGAGCTGCGACTGAGTAATTTTTAACATGGAAAAAATCAAACAATTATTTTTTACCCGACACGGCATTCGAACACAGGGCCTCAGCGATATAGTCGTACTCATAGTACGTATGCATTAGAACTACGCCACCGAGACAGTCAAATTGATGCATAATACCTATTCGACAAGTTTATGCAACAAAATCTGTAGAAATCTGTAGAACGCTACTACTGCTCACAACATCCGTCCTGTAGACACAAACGAGTCAAGTAGACTTCATAACTACCTCATAATGCTCTTGATTCTCTAGACATTTGTGGGCGATGCTCCGTGACCTTGCTACCATGGAACTGACAGGTTCAAGCAGTGAAGTACTGACATGGATTGTGTAAGACTGTCTACCCACGTAGTACATTGTTTTACACTGCTGACTTCGCAAACTTTGAACATTGGTACACTTTTTGTATTTTTTTTTTATTTACCGAAACCAATTACCACTCGTGTAGAGGTAACCAACACGACTACCCATTAGTAAAGATGCTCCATCTGAATTTAGAAAGAAAAAAATACTTTATATTCTGTTAGTCGTGAATGTTGTGATAGCCTTTAAGTGGTTGTTACACGTGTTAATAGATCCAAATAATTTAAATAGAAAGATGTGTGAACATCTGTTGGCTAACCTTAAATAAAACAATACTCCGGACCTTAGTATTGCACTCGTTGCTTTGGGACATGAAATGTTAAGTCCAGTCATAATAATCAGTGGTAGGATATATTTTATATCTGCCCGGATAGCGACCACCGTACAAGGCGTTAAAACTTGCCATCAGCCTGTGGTCCGTTAGTCAGATCCGGTTCCAACAGGCCGGCATAATTATG
The DNA here is from genome assembly GCF_014839805.1 of Manduca sexta. NCBI lineage: Eukaryota > Metazoa > Arthropoda > Insecta > Lepidoptera > Sphingidae > Manduca > Manduca sexta. The sequence goes on along the minus strand of NC_051116.1, from coordinate 8,166,414 downwards.
TCGACTGCCGAGGGGTAATCATCTCTCGTCAGTCGACATTCTACTGGACCCCACTCCACTTACCATCAGGGGCAGTAAAGTGACATTCTAGTGCCCGTATAAAATTGTAAAAAAATCAAACAACCCTTGCTCTCAGGCAGAAATAGACATTACAGTAGAAGTAGAAGTTTACCATTTACCATAGCTTCCAATCAAACCTGGCATAACATCAACCTATTAACCATAACAGTAAAAAGAAATGTACATCCTTCCATAATTCATAACAAAACAAACGAGAGGATGTGTAAAGTAACTTATTGGATTACTCATCGATTTGGCGCCAAAAAAAGAATTGGTAACACTCTAAGGTCGTATCGATGATGGCATAGATTATAATTGACCTTGGCAAAGACCTTTGATGTGCAAAAAATCGATAGGCTGTGACCCCCAATTATTGTACTAGGAGTTGCCCGCGGCTTTGTCTGTAAAAGTGTTTTTAAAGAATAAAAGAATTCTTCTGCAGTCAGACAGAAATTAATAAACTTGCTATGCAGGTGCCATTTTTGCCTTTTCGTTTTAAGTTTACCTTTATTAGTATAAGAAATTGGATCGATATTTTATCGCAATATGGTGATGTTTTCACAGAATAAAAGTTTTTTTCCGTAGTCTGACCTGGAAGTTAATAAAGTTGCTATGGAGGCGACATTTTTGATTTTTCGTTTTAGACTTAAGGTTATCGGTACAAAAAATGTGCTCCAAATTTTAACACAATATGGCGAAGTATTTTATTTTCCTGGTCAAGCTATAACTACCCTTATTTCACCTGTCAGTCAGTGAGATAACTGATATACTACAGTTCTGTAGCTGTACACCTGTCATACAGAAGTCTCGGATACGATTCGAGGCTTGATTAAAATATTTTTATAATCAGCTTCAGCCCAGAGTCTAGAACTTCCACCTAATATAATAATAGGCTCGCCCCTATATCACATCATAAGCTGGAATACGTGGCAAATAATGGGTACATTTACTATACCTCTGAATACCCCTTTAAACATAAAAGGTCTGAGTGTCTCTCTCTTTCTCTCTCGCTCTCACTCTCTCTCTCTCTCTGTCTTTGTGTGTGTGTACATCCCAAATCACTATAGCAATGTATTACCAAACATATCACCCAGTTTAGCAAACGATTACATCCTCCTATGGTCAAATTACGTCTCTCAGGTCACGCAGCATCATTCAACCATCATTCCTTCACAATAAAGTTGCAATACAATTGTCATCCATCACGATTTCAATACAATCAATTATTGATCTCTCATGGTAGTACAACTGTTTAGTCGCGCGACTGTTACGCGATTAATATTCTAGGAAAGTGTGCAGCAGCCTAGTGTGTTGATAATTAATTAATGTTTAAAGTTCAAATGACACACTAATTTTAAAGTTAAATATACTTTTGTCACAGATGTACATAATCAGATTTAAAAGCGAAAATGTTCATAAAAATTACTTTAAACATTTCGTTTTCCTGTGATATTTTTTCAATTTATTTTTAAAATAAATGTTTGTAATACTGCGCTCGGAGACGTAGGAATTAATAATAGTAATTACAATGGTTTTAATAGCACACAATACATGCAAACTGATGCTTAGCATAAAAAAGAAATTATGGCTTTCTCAGGCGAACTTTGACATACCAAAGACTAACTGGAATAAAAAATGTATTATCCACAGTAATATTATAAAGAAATTAGTCACATAATCACGCCTTTTTCTAATCTTAAGGGGCAGGCAGAATGTCTTGTTTATATTGAGTAGGCGATGTTTTAACCTACTGCCCTTAAAAAAAACACTGACAAAATACATTTTCTTTGAGTGCTATAATTCTTTTTAAACTATGAAGACTTATACATGTGAAGCTACCTTCCTTTAATTCCCAAGGATCTCCAACATTGTTATATTCAAATATTAGCATTTAAATTAAAAACGATTATAATTAATGTTCAAGTAAGGATTTAATTAAATATACATAGACGTGGACAAGTTACAATAATATGTATAAAATAAAATCTGCATTACGATGCAGTTTCACAAGTCAATATTTATGATAAGCTTATGAGAAATATTAACGATAATAGTTATTAATTTGTCAACTACTACTTCTGCTTTTGAAGCGGCGATAGCCTAGTTAGGTGGGGAACGGACTGCTAAGACATATATCTTCAGGTTTAAATTTCTAGTTATGTGTGGATTATTTGTAAATTATCGCTTGCTTTAACGGTGAAGGAAAACATCGTGAGGAAAACTGCATACCTGTGAAATTATCTATTGGAATTTTGAGGGTATGTGAAGTCAATCAATCCGCACTAGGCAAGCGTGGTGCACTAAGGCCTCATCCCTCTCAGTAGTAGAGAAAGCCCGTGTCCAGCATTGGGACAGTATAATCGTCAAATAACAGTAATAATATGTTTATAATAATAAAACTAAAACCAACCGTAATCTAATGGATACGACAAAAAATCGCGCGACAAAAAGTCGTCACAATAACACCTGCCTATCCTTCGTAAGGGCAATAAAATTAATGAACAAATAGAAAGGTTTTTAAATTACTATAATCTATTATCAAAACAATGAGGAAGTCATTTCGGAAGCTATAATTACAGTAAGAAAAAATTGGATAACATTTGCGTGAGGTCTTCATAGTAGTTTCATCATTTGACATTTACTGTTACTTATCTATTTGATTACAGGGTAGGCAGAGGTACTAGTAGTGTTGATATTACTCTAAGCCTATTTGCTTGCTTATCTTATCGCCGTAATTTATTCTAAGTCGAATCATAAATCATTATTATTCTAAAAGCTCAATTTCGACTGCCCGACCTGGCGATGGAACTTAAGCCTTTGCTATCTCTATAGCATGCTGGCAAAACTATGAGGCTATTTCAGATACCTACCACATAATTGTACTTGACTATGTTGTCGACATAAGGATGTATAATGTCGGTTAAAAACAATTGAGTTATTTAGTCATATTGAGTTATTGAGTCATTAATTTGGAAAAACCTATAATGTGTTGCTTAGTAAACTTTAAAATAAATAATAATATATTTATGTAGTGTAAATAATACTTGTGTAACTCACATTTATTAAAACAACATGGGGATGAATTATTTTCGACGTAGATGAACAAATTTATTAACATATTAAGTGAGTTAGTAAATCATTTAAAATAGATCCCCTAATTCCCAATTTAAACCGATTAAAAAACCGCCCTTTATCACACTTGACACACACGGCGAAAAGTAGGTTACCTGGTTACACTTCTGTGTACCTGTTCAGGGTAAAGGCGTGCCGGTATCTTTGAAAATAAAAACTAATATTATTCATAAATATGGCATTATACTGATTTTTTTTTATATAAAAGCTGAGCAAAGTGGCATTACTGCACCTGATGTTAATAATTATTACAATCGAGTCAATGAGTCAATTGTGAGATATCGAGTCAGTCATTAAAGCTTTAGTTCAAAGTTTATGCGTCCTAACATTAAGAACTTGTAGAATGTATTCATTCATCAAAACAACACATTAATTACAGTTGTAATCTTTTTGCTGAACACCGAGCATGTGTGACGCCTCTTATGTTGCAATCTATTGTATCCTCGCGCTGCGCCTTTTTGTGGGTGGACAGCGGTATATAATTCTGTTATACGAGTTCTCAATGGCTTTGTATGATGATTGTTAATGATTATTAATAGTTAATAGCTTCTTTAGCCTTGCAATCATATAGGTATTCAAAGTTGATTTTAGATTGACAGGTTATAATTTAAGTATTAGATAGCCTAGATTTATAACAAGTGATTAGAGGGATGTAGTATCTGGAGCTACAATACTGATTAAAACTTTACTCAAAAAAGTTGAATGCTTCCTAGCCATGTTTGGACCACGACCGTTAATCTCAACGGAGATTAACCAGGTACGCAGGAGATATTATAGTGCACATGTGTGCGCAATATACAAGCACTCTTTGTTCCTTCATTCTCATATTTCGGTGAGACAGCAATCCGACATGACCGGAGAGAGATCATGCGCAGGACCAACGGCTTTACGTGCTTTCCGAGGCCCGTGCCTCGGAAAGCACGTAAAGCCGTTCGTCAGCTCGAAGTCAGGAAGTTAGTGGTGTGATACCCCCGTGGGTATCACACCACTAACTTTCTGACTTCGAGCTGCGAATAATTTTAAGATGGGAAAACTCAGTCACTAGAATTTGACTCGACACGGGATTCGAACCCAAGATTTCAGCCATAGTACCGCATACACAACAACTTCACCACCTAAGCTAATTAAAAGATTATTGTTATAATAATTAAGACAATATTAGACAATTTCACAAGCAACTATAAGCGTGAAATACTAATCAAAATCGTCTTGCAATCGCTAGATCGATGGTCTAGGGTTCAAACCCGAATGGGGCCCAGATCGACCCAAAGGTTGAACATGATTTATAATATCAATGATTAATAGAGAGCTCACTCGGTAATAAAATTGTAAAGCCTGCTTTTACACTTGCAATCGATAGTTTAACAGTCGATACTTTTTTTGACTGCTTCAGTGGTGTAGTTGTTGTACATGGTACGAGTAGGCCTACTGCGCTGAGGTCCTGGGTTCGAATCCCGGGTCGGGCCAAAATAATAGTGACTGGGTTTTTCCATCTTAAATATTACTCAGTCATAGCTCGGAGTCCGGAAGTTGGCGGTGTGATATGGATATCACACCGCGGGGTATCAGGCACGGGGGCGGGCCTCGGACAACGTGTAAAGCCTTTGGTCCTGCGTCTGATCTGGCTCCGGTCATGTCGGAATGCCGTCTCACTAGACTATAGAATTGAAAGAACAGAGAGTGCTTGTGTATTATGCACTATAATATCTACTGCGTACTTGGCTTCGGATATATATAATAATGATATCAACCCTATATTATATACTGTCCCACTGCTGGACGCAGGCCTCTACTACTAAGAAGGATTAGGCCTTAGTCCACCACGCTGGCTTAGTGCGAATAGGTAGACTTCACACCCCCAAAATTTCTATAGAGAACTTTCAGGAATGCAGGTTTACTCACGATGATTTCCTTCACTATTAAAGCAAGCGATAATTCATAAAAAAATACATAATATATGAGTTTAGAAAAGTCAGAGGTGTGTGCCCTTGGGTATTGAACCTGCGGACATTCGTCTCAGCAGTCCATTCCACAACCAACTAGGCTATCGCCGCTTTCATTGAATCGGATAGTTTATTAAACGGACGTAAAACTATACAAGTTTTTTTATCTATACTAATATTATAAAGAGAAGTTGGTTTATAGAAGCTAATCTCTAAAAATACAGAACCGACCTTCCAAATTCTTTCACTAATAGGAAGCTATATTACTCCTGAGTGGTATAAACTACGTTTTTAAAAAATCTTTTTCAGGCTGGCGAAACCGCGGGAATAAACTATGCTAATAACCCAATAATCTAATTTCGATTATTGACGAACAAAAGACGTTGTCCTTCGATTATTACTCATCTTTTTTTTATTGCTTTGAATGACGAGACGAGCTTGCCGTCCGCCTGATGGTAAGCGATACGACCGCCCATAAACAGAAGAAACACCATCCAACACATTGAACTACAAAGTAGTATTCCACTGCGATCGCCATCCTGAGACATGAGATGTTAAGTTTTTATTATGTCCAGTAGTTACACTGGCTACTATGTCCTTCAAACCGGAACACAACAGTGACTAAACACTGCTGCTCAGCGGTAAAAATTGCGGTGGTACCTACCCAGGGGGACTCTCACATGTGAGAGACCTACCACCAGTAAATCTGTCTAACCTACAAGTTAGGTACACACTGACTGACTCGAAACAAGCCACTATGTCTCGAAAGTATTAACCAGTCTAACTCTGCCTAGTATATACAGGCCTTATATTGTTAGAAATTAATGCGTAAAACTGATATGATTCAAAATAACAGCCACGCCTGTAACGAAGGTAGACAAAGGTGACAGGTCATCAGCGGGTTACCGAAAAGCAATTCCAATCTTAAAGTATTTCGGACTTTAAAGTTTCAATTTCCTTGCAGATGTTCATAATTGATCAAGTTCTATTGGATTACTATTTGAATTGAGTATTCTATCGAGATTATTATAGAGAATATTCCAATAAGTCTGTCTCGGTGGCGTAGTTACTGCATGCGCGTATGGTAGCGCTCTAAGGTCCCGGGTTCGACCGGGTCGGGCAAAGTAATATTTGAGTTATTCTGCTTAGTATCAGCCCGGAGTCTGGTATATGTGCCCGATATGGCGACAGGGGCGTCCTCTATTATATCATGGTAGAAAAAAAGCAATAAGCAACTTCGTCCTTCTAAAATTGGAAAAAAAAATTATAACATTATTGCATTCGTTGTAGCATGCGATCTGATGTCAAATTTTATTTGCAGTTTATGACTAAGTACCGTCATTAAACGAAGAAGGTGATGATTTTATAAGCACTTTTAATCCAACAGAAATATATTAAATAAAAACTATAACCTTGATGAAGGACAGAGTCCTTCTAAAGCTAAATTTTAGTTACTTTTAATTTTATTATAAATACAATTTATTACTATTAATACCAATATTTTAAATATTCTAACGTAAAATAGAATCTTTTTTGTCGATAAAAATACTTGCGACATCAAGACTTAAAATAAAATACAAACCAATATCCGGAATATGTTATTTTAATTAAAGTAGCGTCAGAAACAAAAGCTAAGTGTTTTTTTTGCATGTCAGTATCTAACGGAGAACAAAGGCACGACCTTTCCCTACCTCTGGAATAATTACCGAAAATTCGTTCAATTAAACCGAAAACCCGGAAACGTCCCCACTACAGCGCATCCTTGCTTGCCCAACGCAATGATAGAAAATAAGATCAAGTATATAAGCTGAGCGAACGTCTTGCATTCCCCAGTGCGGTGGCATCGCGTTCAGTGACCGTAGTGTGTGTGAAGTGTCAGAACTCGGAGTTGCGTGCACGAAGGTTCATATTCTTTTCTTAAATTTTCAAAAAAAGAACGTCAAATCATTTTCACACGTTTAAAAAATGTTCGTTAACGGATGAAACAAATTCAAATGTAGAATGTTTTGTGTTTGGGATAATTCAAAAATGGAATGCGTTTTTGTGTTTCGTGTGAAATGGAGTTGGTGTTTTTCTTTTTAATATATTAATTATAATTTGGTTTGCAAATGGTTGGAAAATGGTTTTTTTGCTAATTAACATTCAAATTTATTTGCTAATTTTATTTCCATTAAAAACACAATAGTGTATAAGTCATTGAAACTAATAAGATTTAAATGAATAGTGAGATATTAAAATCTTAGTTACTAATTTAATGTTCGAATAAATTCTTTAGAACATAATTTATCATGCAGTTGTTTGGTTTTATTAATGGAACCTCATTTTATTATAAACTTAACCCTGAAAGGCGCAGACAAATCACTCGACTGCAGTAGATTAACATATTGTAAATGGGAATATTAATGAAGAAGTAAAACCAAAATATTGCGAAAATATGTTATCAGGAAATAAAGATTACATGATTTAGGATGCACTCTAACGTTTTTTGTTCTACGTAAACTCCATTATTTAAAAATCGAATTCTAATTTTGCGATATAAAAATATATTTTTTTTTAAGTACGTACCACTTAATAAGTTTTATCTTAAAATAATACCTATGGGAGGAAGGTAGAGTTTATTTGTATAGAGGTTTATTTTGACATTACGTTACTAAATAATACAACATACTTATCTTCTTGAAAGTAACACTACAATAACTTACTAGAACTGTTGAAGTAAAATAAAAACTATAAGTTTCGAACAAAATAAATATCATTAAAAAGTAATTTTAATTTTCCACGCCTTAATGCTACTCTAAGAGCATTCGTCGCAGAAGCAACATCACACTCTCAGTCAGAAATATACTCACTGACAAGCGGTATTCGCACTAAACTACAAATTGATCAAAAAGTCAGAATAGTAATACTGGTCTTTTTGATGAAAATATTTGTATTCATGGATGATTTTTGGCACAATGTTAGCAGAGGCAAACACGAGGATATGTTTTCATTTATTAACGCAATGTCAATATAACCCTGCATACTTTACGATTGCAGTTCTCAAAACTCCTCCACGAAAAGCTTCATGAGCTAAGTAGTAAATAAAAGCTTTAATATAAATATTTAACACTGTGCATGAACAGCGAATATTGAGCCCACTGTGAATGAGGGATAGCGAGTTCTACCTACTACGACAAAACACATATCATATATATGATAGAGAAATAATACTACTTCCTACTCAAGGTAATATTTATATTAAAATGATACAAATTATTATACTATGACTCTTGGAAATAAATGCAGAAATAATACGAATAATATGAGCAGTTGAGTAGATTTTTTTTTATTGCTTTGAATGACGAGACGAGCTTGTTGTTCGCCTGATGGTAAGCGATATGACCGTCCATAAACAGTAGAAAAACCAACACCTTAAATTACAAAGTATTGTTTGGTATTCCACTACGCTCGCCATCCTGAGACGTGAAATGTTAAGTCTTGTTATGTCCAGTAGTTGCACTGACTGCAATGTCTGCAACAGAGGACCTCCATTGTTTTTTTATAAAGATATTTATAATTAATAAGAAGCAGTAGTGACGTAGCTTGCCACAAAGCTGCTAATCTCTGGCACTACTAAACTGATTTTGAAAATTATTTTACTAATAAGAAACTATATACTTTTTATCACGAGAAAATATTTATCGTGAAAAAACTTTTTCAAGCAAACAGTTGTAAATTTAATGGGACACTTGGCGTATTTGAAGGAATATTTGAGTAATTTGGAAAATCCAATATAAATTTTGTACTCAAATAATTCAGTCTATATTGCTTTGCTCCAAACAGCAAAAATCCAAGCAAAATGTTATCCCATCATTAAACTATTGGAGTTTTGATAGCTATGAAAATAGTCTTCTTAGTTTTTTTTTACACGTGCACGCCAAAGTAACCCTACCCTACCTAGAACACCTGATGGTACGTGAAATGAGGTCCAATAGAGTGTCGACTGACGAGAGATGATAACCTCTAGGCGGTCGAATTGTTCCGGTCTGTTAGAACCGGATATACACAGGCTGATCCCGGAACTCAACACTTGCGTGGGCCACTATGGCGGGTTTTAACACCTTGTGTACGGTGGTCGCTATCCGGGCGGATGTAGAATATATACTACCACCAGCAAAATTTAATAGACCATCTTAAAATATCCGTGTATGACAAAAACTTCTCTAAATGTATACAAGTATATAAAGCTGAGGAGTTTGTTTGTTTGAACGCGCTAATCTTAGGAACTACTAAACCGAATTAGATTTTTTTTCACTTATAGGAAGCTACATTACTCCTGAGTCCTTTTACTATTATGAAGACTTATTCCGAAAGAAATTCATCACGCGAGGAAGCCACGAGCAAAAACTAGTCTTAGATAAAGTTTATCTCGCGGCCTTCTATTAATATAAAACAGACGAGCTAACATTCAGGGTCAAATCAAATGCATTCTACCATCTTCAGATGGCACGCAATATCAAAAGCAATTAGTACCCGCAATGACTGAATTCTTTCAAAATACAAAAACTGGCAGATGACTTATGCAACTTACCTTTTAGAATGTCTTCTTGGTCGTGTTCTTCATTATTGAAGGTCGTATCCTTGAAAGGCTTTCGTGGTTGTTCTCTTTTAGGGCAGTCACAATAGACAGTCCAGTGAGGGCAGTCACTTGATCTACTCAAGGTATAGGTGTTTTAGAAGGTATGTATTAAAAGCAGAGATTGCCTAGTTGGTTGTGGAACGGATTGCCGAGACGAATATCCAGGTTCAAATCCCAATGGCACACATTGACTTTTCTAAAATTATGTGTGTATTTTTTGTGAATTATCGCTTGCTTTAACGGTGAAGGAAAGCATCGTGAGGAAACCTGCATACCTAAGAAGTTCACTATAGGATTTTCGAGGGTGTGTGAAGTCTACCAATCCGCTCTAGGCCAGCATGGTAGAGTAAGGTCTAATCCCTATAAGTAGTAAAGGCCCGTTCCCTGAAGAGGAATATATAATACAGGGCTCTTATTATTATTATATATATTTAAAATGTATGCCATCCAAAATCTAACAGAAAAAGCATTTTCTAAATCTACGCAATAATAAACAAGTAACAAGGCTTTGAAATTTGGTGGATAGTGTAGTTGTCAACTAACAGTAGTAGCAAACTGTGACGTCACCGATTATCACCGGCCATAACGCTTCGTGCGTGTGAAAGAGAGCGCGATCACCCCACACGCCTTCACTTTTGCTCACAACTATATTTTAAATATGAATAATTACTTTATTTTACAACCAATTTTGATACTGATTTAACATAAAAATATTTGTAGTCTTATTTTACGTTACATATAAAATAATTTACAAAATGAATGATTGGGAACTACCTCATTGTGACGTCATCGTCAACTACGCGGTAATGCACTATCATAGAAGATAATCTTAAAATATTATAACCAAAGAAACCCATAGGAGTCAACGACTATTCAGCTCTAATGGCTTTTTGATTCGTACTTTTGATATTAATGTAACATTTGCTGGTAGATGACATGAGGTCGGTGATTTAGTGTTGCAACAATGACCCTAGACATTCTCCAATTGGAATCAGCAAAAAATTTATTTGACAAGTAGAGTCTATTATATATCTTCTTGGATTTCTTATTTAACGAGACATATATCTACGTATTTAAACATGATGCAAAATTAAACAAACTCTTAGTACTTTAACCTGATTTTTTTTGTACGGGCACATAAATTGGACCCTCTGCACCTGATGGTAAGTGGAGTGGGGTACAATAAAATGTCGGTTGACGAGAGATGATTACCCCTCGACAGTCGACACAATTATACCGGACGGTTGGTAGATATACACAGGCTGATCTCGGAACACGACACACTTACGTGGGCCACTATGACGGGTTTTAACACCATGTGTACGGTAGTCCCTATCTAGGCGGATGCAACATATAGCTTACCACCAGCAAGAATTAAGGTTAGGGAGTTAAATTCTATTAGGTTTAATATATTTCAATATACTACATTTTTACCGCCATAACTTTAAATATTATCGATTCCCAAATGAATGAGCAAAGGAATCACACATACAGCCACCTCTATAATTTCCGTATTGTTTATAAATATTTTATAGGAATGCTATGATGTTTAATTAATTTAATTTCTATACTATAAATTCCAGAGTCTTACGGCAAAGTTGACTAACCGCATAAATACTTAGTGCAGTAAGATTCACACCTTTTGAACCCATATTCATAATTTAGGAGCCCGTTTTAGCAAGTAATATGCTAGCTGTGCTACTAGCGGCACATTATTTTATGTTTCCTTTGTAAACGGCAAAGGATTTAGTGTTATACAGCCAAGTTTGACATGTAATAATTATAAATCTTGAAATTGCTCACATATTTAAAATATTTTTTTTATGTTTTAAAAACTAAATATATATTGCAAAAGTATTATTAACTTTGTTGAAAATGTTAAGATAGAACAGAAAGATAAATTTCTCCAAAATAAATTTTATATTTTCAATAAAAAAAAAATAATTAATAAACGCACCTATTCACTAAACATGTGTGTGAAATGTCAATTTACAACTACCATGATGTCGTCGTGGTGAAACTTGAAAAATTATTTTAATGTAACACAAAAAGACGAAAAATATATTTTCTGTGAAAACATCAAAATTGGAACAACCAGGAAGTCGCAAGCAAAACTAGTATCAATATAAATTGAGATTCATTGGCAACATTCTAATGAAACAAACCAGAGCTAGAAGTTATCTTCGCTAAGCTGACCTTTTGCCGTGGAAATAATCTACTGAACAACATTAATAAATTGTCACGTTGAAATTGCATAGTAATGGCATAGGTCGAGGGACAAACTGGTTTCCATTTTTAGTTTTTTGAAATGCCCTTTTTAAGAATAAAAATACGAAGAAGTCAAAGGATTTAGTATGGTACAAATGATTAAGATTCGATTCATAGTTTTTTTTTAATAAACTATTCCTTTATTTAAATATTAGTATCTAGATGGCGTAATTATAAGCAAAGGTCTCACGGCCGTGCTGAGGCCTCGGGTTCGATTCCCGGATCGGATAAAGTAATTGAGTATTTTTGGTCTAATCTGGATTACATACATACATACATAACATCACGCATTTATCCCCGAAGGGGTATGCAGAGGCGCAACTAGGGCACCCACTTTTCGCCAAGTATGTTCCGTCCCATGATGTGATAGGGGGCGAGCCTATCGCCATATCTAATCTGGATTAGTTCCCGCTAAATGATAAACAGCTCTCCCTCCATTGCATTTAACACATCTGGAGATATAAGAAAATGTAACCCCACTTGCTCTTAAAGAAAAACACTTGTAGAATACATACCACTGTACACAAGGTGTTAAAACCCGCCATAGTGGACCACGTAAGTGTCGCATTCGAGGATCAGCCTGTGTACATCCGACTCCAACCGGCATAATTGTATCAACTGTCGAGGAGTAATCATCTCTCGTCAGTCGACATTCTATTGGACCCCACACCACTTACCATCAGCTGTAGTGGGGTCACATTAGCGTGCACTTATACAATATTTCTGCTAACAGAGGCATAGTTAAAACACAATTTATAACTAAATTCAATATAACGTGGCAAACGCCGTTTCCTCCTCGCAAATCCTTCAAGATAACTGAGTTAGTTGCCAAACATTCCCACGCGATACAATCGTGCTGTTGGTCAACTAACAATCGTTCGCTACGCGTGTGACCGGTTGGATTCGATTAAACTATCTTGTGATTGCGAGCATTTTGCTGTCTAGATCGTTGCTCTATCACGTCAGAAGACTACATAGAGCCGAAAGTGGATGCGCCAGTTACGTCTCTGCCTACTCTTTTAGATTAATGTATGTGTGTGAGAGCGCATGTCTCTCTCCCTGTGTATGTGTGCGTGTGTGCATGTGTGTGTGTGTGTTAATAACTTCCGTTCATCAATCACCTCACATTTAACGTTTTGCAGTAGTCATAAATCTAGATGGATTCTCAAATCTAGACAACATTTAAATTTTATTAGTGTGAAAGTTTTAAATACTAATATTTTCTAGAACTATAAATAATAAACAATAATATTTTTATGAATAACGCTAAGTATTTATGTTGTATTATTATACGGAATAACTATCAAATGTATTAAAATTATTTGATGACATTGAATTGTATGTCTGTAATCTCGAAATAATTGCTTTTAAAACTTTTATTAAACACAATTATTCGCACACAATACATTCACGCGATATCTATTTTCAGTGTAACATTTTTTCCGAACTAAATGTTAGTAACGGCTGAACCGATAATCAAAAATCTTAAATACATTATACGTTTTGACAAACACTACAACTTTTAATAAATTTTATGCTGTTTTACACCTGTATTAGTGAGTAAACTTGTCCATAACATTGTAATTTTATTTGAGCACTAGTTGACCCGACAGACGTTGTCCCGTCTTGACTATGAATTTGCAGCGCGCATTCTGTCAATCGCTGACAGTTATTTCAAACAATTGACAGTTATATAAAATTAATATTTTCGTTAAGCTTTCTTAAATTTTCTAATTTTTCGCGCATTTTTTTCTTTCATAAGAACCTTCTCCTGACGATAACAAACACAACAAAAAAAATAATGAAACCGGTCCAGCCGTCCACGCGTGATAGATAGATAGATATTTTGTCAATTAACTGTTTGTGTACCATCAAATAAATAAATAAATAGCATTGTTATGGTTTGAATAAATACTTCATTTAATTTCAGTATCGCAGTAGCACAGTGTATGCACAGTTTGCATCTTCAACAACATATAAATGAATAGACTATTATAATAGAATAAAGCCAATGTCATTGAAATTGCAACATTCATGATTCATAAGTTCATACGTGCACGGCTCGCGACCGCAATAAGATGCATATCGCGAGGTGATGCACTATTAAATATTAACTCACGACTATACTAAGGCGTAGGCAGAGACGCAAGTAGTATACCTCATTGTATTCAAAACCAATTGTTAAAATTAATGCCAACTTTGTCTGTGTAATATATTACTGTAATTGTTAATATGTTTCATATAAATAATAAAAACATTCCATTGATTTCGTGAGCTTGTCGCCTTATCCGCCACAAATTCGAGATTCCCCGCTGACATTGAAGAGACATTTGACATTGTTGAGAGAGGAATTGACTGCTGAGACGAATGTCCGCAGGTTCGAAACCCAAGAACACGCATTATGAGCAATACATACATGTTTTTTTTTTTAAATCATGTGTATATTCTTTGTGAATTATCGATTGCTTAAACGGTGAAGGAAAACATCGTGAGGAAATCTGCATGCCTGAGAAGTTCTTTATAGGAATTTTGAGGGTGTGTGAAGTCTGCCAATCCGCACTAGGCCAGCGTGGTGGACTAAGATGATCTACACACTGCACATTTAATCCGCCTGCTACTAGACTTAAATGCTCGCGTAGACCAAACTTAGTTTAAGACTTGCAAGTCTGTTCACTAAACACTTTTCTGCGTAATTGTGTCGACTGGCGAGGGATAATCATCTCTCGTCAGTCGACAGCCTATCTGAACCCCACTCTACTTACCATCAGGTCGATTAAAATCACTTTGTCTAGACCAGGTAAAAGTATACTCGAAAACTCCTCTGCTCTAAAATTAAATTCCCATCAAAATAAGTTCAGCCTCTTCGTAGATTACTCTGATAAACAAAAGACTACACAATTTAAAACGCATTGTGTGACCATAATGACGCCATTAAGTCTAACCAGCTTTGAGATCTTGTTAGTATTCCTATTTGAATGTTTTTTGTGTTCTAATAATGCATGTACATGTGTGTGTTTTTATATTATGTATAATTCAATCAACTATTTCTTTACAGATAAAAAATACCATGATTTCATCAGTTAATAAGGTAAGATTCATATCTAAATAAATTATTAAATTATCTTTAAAGTAATTAAACATGTATATAATATAATCTCTCTCTCTAAATCTAAGACTCTTAATATTACATTTTTTCCTCACGAGTGCGTTGAAGTCTTTTCTTAGGAAAAAAATTAAATAAGAATATTACTTTTTTCAAATATGCGATGGTCTAGCCTATGGTTACCTATATGCAAAATATCCAAATATATTAAACGAAAACATTAGATGAAAGAAATAATTAATAAAAAAAAAAACAAACACTGGCCATAAATCCCATTCTCTATAACTCCTATATCAGACTAATGTACGATTTCCGCATAGTCCAATTCAAATATAAATAAAATTTGCTTCAACAGTTTGCAAAGGATTCTTTAAACAGCTTTTAATAAGCAGGTTTACTAACGTTGCCAACGTTATGTAATTAAGGCCCTGACCGTCGTATTGGATGTTGTTATGCAAAATTGAACCAAGATGGATATAATATTAAGTATATTGAAAGATCTTGAATTGTGTATATAATAAAGCATTACCCTTGTTTTAAGAAAGGAAGGAAAAAAACACAAACTCGATTTTTTTTATTAAATATAAAAGGATATTATTTGTCTTGTAAATATGCGTGGAATACTTAATTATCTTTATTATCATCCCATCTTGGTTCTCATTTGCATTACTTAATCGAACTGGACACTGTTAAACAATAAGGAGTCAAACCACAAAAAAATATAATATCTCTTAGGACTAGTACGATCCGCTGACCTCACAAGAAAACCAACTGACGTTATACATATAAAAGCTCTTAGTACCGACAGACGACCTATAGCTTTAATCAGTTACTATGGGGTTAAAACAAGAGCTTACATATTCAGTCTTACTTATAAACTTGTTTTATCGTTAAGTGGTGGTTAATATTGCTTAATAGCTGTCAAAATCATCGGTTTCCTTGTTTAAGCCTTATTAGGAGGCACGATGGCGTCTTTTGACTTACAGCTGATCGAGTAAATTTGTGTTTTAACCAAGCATAGCTTTGCGAATTTTTTATAAGTAAAACTGATTGTAAATGACCCGTAAGGTCTTGAATTTTGTTTTCTTTATTTTTAACCTTATTGATAAAATACCCGCATCGCAAGCCATCTTAAATATATCGTGGACAAATCAACAGATAATATACTTATTTATTATATTTTGATCCGAAAAAATCAATATAGAAACAAACTATTGTTTTATTATAACAATAATACAATGAGTATAAGATGTATTTTTTTATAAGTGCTCAATGAAGTGACTCCACGACACCTGATGGTAAGTGGAGTGGGCTCCAATAGAATGTCACTAGCGAGAGATGATTACCCCTTGGCAGCCGACACAATTATGCTGGCCTGTTGGAACCGGGTACACACAGGTTGATCTTGGAGCGCGACACAGCTGCCTGAGCCACTACGACGAGTTTTAACACCTTGTGTACGGTGGTCGCTGTCTGGGTGAATATAAAATATACCCTTCCACCAGGAAATATATACATGTTTATGTAATGCTATACTCATTCTGCACAGTGACAGAAATAGACAAAACGACAGTACATACAGTACTACGCAAGACCTAATAGTACCTAGTACTAAATACAAAACTTATTCGTATGAGAACGCATACGAAGTTTCAACTTATTCAGAATTCTATTAATTTTACAACGTACCTTCCAAGCCTTAATTACAAACACAACCTGTATTGTACTTTACTACAATAGAAATACGGTTAAAATTAGCCAATCGATTACACTAAATTCTGTTCATTAATTATGCCCATAGAACTCTAAATGTTAAGACTATAAATAGAGATACTCGTAGTGCAGCAAATTTGTTTTCGAATATATCTAACAGGCTCTCGCTTTAACGAAGGATTATGTAGAGACTAACTGTGCCCACGGCTTTGCCCGCGTGGAAATCAGTATGGCACAAAGTTTTTTCGCGCAAATCGCGACCCACGAGCTTTTTTATAACCACGCGACCTCAACAGTAATCGTTATATTTCAGTCAATTTACATAAAACCGTAATGTACTATTAACGTAAACCTTCCCCAAAAATTGCACTCTCTTTTAGTAAAAACCGTACAAAAATTGGTTCAGTAGATTTTGAGAAAATCGATCACATACAGACACACATCTTTAGACTTTGTTTTATAATATGTATAGATTTGATTAGTGCCAAATTCGTCAGGTTTCACCCATGTGATAAAGGCGAGAATGTCACTTTATCGTACACAAATTCCATCCGTGCTGATACAGTTAAAAACAGTACAATATCTAAGGATTCCAACAAACATCCAAACATACGTAAACTTAGCATTAACATAATTAATAAGATAATTGTAAATAAAAAATATTTTTTAACGATTACTTTGTGTAAGTAATTGCGATTTTATGGCTATTATTTTAAAGACTTGTTTTCTTAGTCATCTTATATATAACCATTGATTTTATTAAACATCAAACAATCAGACATATTTAATAGATGCTCTACTAATATATAGAGTTTACGAGTATTTGTTTTGAAACTGACAGAAAAGTAATTAATGGCTTCACATTTAATGTGACGTAGTAATTTCGGTTTATAATTCATATAATAACGTAATATCAAAATATAGTCTCTCTGATTTCTAATGTCAGCCAGTTAGGACTGAATAAGACTCTGAATTCTAATCCATTTTGATAATAAAACTTTGAAATATACATATCTTTAATGTATTTGTAATTTATAGTTGATAGAAGCTCTAAATTGACAAAGCACCTTTGACTTTTTTAAAGACATGTTTGCATTCTTTGAGTATTATCGTTTCCTCTAACGATGACGTAAAATATTGTGAGAATCTTATATACCTGAAAGGTTCTTTATAAGAATTTTCAGGGTGTGTGAAGTCTGCCAATCCGCTCTAGGCCAGCGTGGTGGACTAAGACATAATCCCTCTCAGTAATAGAAGAGACCCGTGCTCAGCAGTGAGACAATATATAATACAGGGCTGATATTATTATACCAATATAAAATCATTTTCAATAATATTTCTACGATATTTTGTGTCACAGTCGACTTATATCCTACTGTACTAGAGCGACTCAAAAAAATCTTTATTTTACGGCTTTAAAATAAGAAAACAATATTTATTTCCAATAAGTTTAACTAACCCAATAATGTCAGGAATTTACAAATATTATGATATCTAGCACAAACGATCGCTGATCTTTGGAATCTCGTGGTGTAATCACACTAATGTATGGAATCTAAAATTACCAGTTCGACAGAATTTATTGGATGGAATTGCACGCCATGTAAGGATTAACATGGGTTTGGTATCTGACACGGCGCCGCTTCTAATTGAACGAATTTCAAAACTAATCACTAAAGAATTTATAATTAGAAATTCATCTGTTTTGAAAGCCGTTTTTGTTAATACAGGCTTTACAAAATGTCAATTTGTTAAAATTATCGGGTATTTTTGCCGGAAAGAAAAATAGTAGAGATTCATCTGTTTTGAAAGTAATTTCTTATTAATACGGGCTATACAGAATGGTGTCATTATGTAGATAGGAAAAAAATGGGTATTTTTGGCGGGAAAAATTGCTATAAAAATGGTTTGCCATAAAAAATAAATATTTAACAAATTTCTTCGTGCAAATAAACAGCCGTTTCCTTAAATAATTTAGAAACTTAGATATTATGGTCTTAAGGATAAAATATTATAATATCAGCTAGGCCTGCCTAATGTGCATATTTGTGCTATCTACGATCTCTTACGCATACGTTTATGGCTAACATGATGGTTATTAACTTTCTAGAACCTAACAAGATTCCCGCTACTTTTATTCATACGCCGAACAAAATATCTAATAATGATTTATTATGTTGCGAATGATAGACATTGAAATAAAACTATTTTGGAGATTATATCGCGGTTTTGTATTATAATTTTCAGCTGATATTTCGTAGACTTTGCAGCATTAATGGTTACGGAGAAGAGTGTGGTGTTGGTCATCCGAAAAGACAAAGTTACAATCTACCTACGTTTTACCATGAAACGTGATTTTACAATTAAATTGAAAGGTCGGAAGAAAATTAAAATACAAAAACCGAGATAAAATCCGCAAAATAATTTTATTTTCAAATATCTAACAGTAAACAGTAACGGCTTCACCCGCGTGAAAAGGTTTCCACGATGAAAACCTTGATGTACTTGTTGCAGGATCTAAGTTAGCATACGTCCTTTCATGTTGCAAGCTGTACCTTATTACATCAAAATCGGTTCAATAGTTTAGCCAAGAAAACTTAAGAGACAAAATTACATTTACATTCATAATACACACACTTACTTTTTATCACCGAAGGTGTGGGCAAACTGATGCACCTACTTTTCTACGTGGTATTCCGTCCCATGTCATAGGAGGCGTATCTATCGCCATATCGAGCACAAATTCCAGACTCCGAGCTAATACTAAGAAAAAAATCTAATGTCACTGCTTGATCCAGGGCTTGAACCTAAGAACTCGGCACTGTAGTCCTACCGTAATATAACTATACACTGAGATAAGCAGCATTTATAATATTACTAGCCTTTGCTTGCTGACTTCGCCTGTGTGAAATAGTTTCCCGAGTTAAATTCCCGCTATATATCTTTCCGGGATAGAAAGTCACCTATGACCTTCCCAGGTTCTCAAACTATCTTCATACCAAATCTCATCGAAATCCGTTGGATAATTTTTGAGATTAGCGCGTTCAAACTCTTCAGCTTACTTTGTAGTATCGATTATTAATTTACTTTGAATATCGCCTCGTTTCATTGGAAACATAACATTTTAGACATTATAGTTATAACTTACTGCTAATTTCTAGTAGCGTACACGTTTTATTATTAATTTAAGGTTTATGTAAAGTACCTATATAATTTTAATAATGTTGTTATATTACTTGTCATGTTCTCAAATACATCGCCATTTCAATAAAACTACAATGATCTTTTTATACGGACACTGCAGAATGACCTCAAGGGACCTAACTAAATGGAGTAGAGTCCAATAAAATGTCGACTGACGGGAGATAATAACCGGCAAACGACACAATTATGCCGGCCTGTTGGAACAGGTTATACACAGGCTGATCCCGAAACATGACACTCGTGGGCCAATATGGCGGGTTTTAACTACTTGTGTACGGTCGCTATCCGCGTGGATATAAAATATATCCTACCACCAGCAAAAGATAAACAACAAGAACAATTCATAGCAATATTTCGAGAAATAATCAACTGTTTTGAAAAATGCCGCATCGCATAATTTCGTTTCTTTTTCATAACACAAATTATATTAGGATTCTTGCTAAGAGCTACTCGGTACACCATTACTTCTTTCCAAATGACATCTTAAACATTTTCCGCATTGCCACTCATCTAAAACGTATCTTAAAAACCTATTTCGCGTAGTAACTAGCAGTTACATCACTACGCGTAACCACTAAATGCCTATTGATTTAATAAGATAATGTTGTATTTAACATTTCTGATACGGCTCTTGATTTAATTTGTATATTTGTTAGTAGTTTTGAATGGTTTCATGTTATGTTTACGTTTTATTTCACATAAATCTATACGTATTATAAAACAAAGTCCCCTTTTCTCTCTGTCTGTATGTTATCGAATTTCTCAAAATCTAATGAACGGATTTTTGTGAAATAAGTTTAAGACCCTGGCAAGGTTATAGGCTACTTTCTATCCCGGGAAAATATATAGTGGGACTATTATCCCAGAAAAATTATTCACGCGGGCGAAGCCGAGTAAAAGCTAGTACAGAATAAAGAATACAATTAGTATCCAATACCTACTTGTCACAAAAAAAATAGTTTCGTTTGGGGGCATTTTTTATTCCGGACACAACAACAAGCGGAGTGAGGTCTTGAATGTCGACTGACAAGATTACGACAACTGGGTTATCCCTTGCTAGTTGACACAATTATGCCGGCCAGAAACGTAAATTTAAATTAGTCTTCACTTTCTACTTTGATTTTTTCATCATCCCCAATTTAGTAAAATGGAAGAACGTCAGTCATGGAAATGTGATGCGAAACCAAATGGTGTTGGACTATTTTGAGAAACTTATAAAGTAAATTATAAGCTTGAAACAAAACTATCAAACAAGATTCGTGCAGCTTTCATCAAAACAAATTACATATCATAATTGTTGTAAATATGGTCATTAATTAAAACACTTCCAAACATGTTGACTACAAAATAATTTTTAACTTGAAGCCGAAAAGGAAGTTGTTAATTACAACTAAGTTAATTTTAAATACTTTACACCTTTAAAAATATTTGTAAATATGGAAAAATTTTACATTTTCATCAATAAACTTTTACTTAGGTCATAAGACTATTTTAGGTGTAACCAGAACGATATCAAAGATGCAAAAGGGTACAGGTTTATTTGTATTTATAATTTTTTTTAACACAATACAGGAAGTATTGGCATGTTGTGTGCGAATTTTATTGGTGTTATATTCATAATACTGTTCCTACTGGCCTACAGATCTCAAGTAATTAGTATAACTATTCATTTAAGGTATTAATAAATATTTAGACGGCTTCCCTTTTGAAAAATTTCGTCGCTGGTGACGGGTTTCTACTATGGCCAATTTTATTAAGGACTTTACTATTTCTGCTTGCACCAATAGTGAAGGGTCCATATAAACGAATTCCTGTCAGCTTCTCTTTCGTAATTTATGTAAAATCTAATTATTATAAAAACGATTTGCATGCATATAGTACCTAAGTATGTTGTGTTGGTTGTCGGTAAATTTCACCCTTTGCCACCAGCTTTCACTATGTTATAAAATATATTGGTAGTGGTACCGTGTAGCTCTTAGGCAAAAATCATATCATATTTATTTTAATGGAAAAGAAACGTAATTATGCGATGCGGCATTTTTCATAGGAGTCGATTATTTCTAGAAATATTGTTAAGATATTTTCTTGCTGTTTATCATTTGCTGGTGGTAGAATATATTTTATATCCGCTCGGATAACGCCTACCGTAAAACAAAGTGTTAAAGACTAGTGACCTATGTATTTGTGTCGCGTTCCAGGACCAGCCTGTGTATACCCGGTTCCTACAGGCCGGTATAATTGTGTCGACTGTTGAGGGGTAATCATCTCTCGTCAGTACATTCTATTGCACCATTTACCATCAGGTGCAGTGGGCCCACTCTATCCTGCCCGTATAAAAAAAGAGGAAATGCCACTTCACTAGCTGACGAAACAAAACATGTCGAAATGTAATCACATCAAGATGTCACAGTCTTGAGTTAAAACAAATATGGAGAGTAGACCCAAAAGGAATGGAATAATGTTTGCTAATTAATTTATTCCTTATGACACGGACCGGTGAGCGTGTATAAAATCTTTAATAGACTTATTTTATACCAAAAAAGGTTTGATTACTAAACGAAGTTAGTGTTTAATTGGCATACGTATTAGATAGGTGACTTCTTATTCAACACCACGTATATAAAAATTACATACAAACATAATATACCACTCACTTTATATAAATTAAACTATATTCTGCGTAATAGTAGTTACTAGCACCGCGATATAATAATTCAATATGTAAACATAAGAAATCATTCTTTACTATTATCAAATATTTACATAATATAAATTATAACACAGAAGGAATTATTAAAATCCGCTAAAAAATCAACAAGTTATAAGTCTTTTGATTTCGGTGGAAGGGGTAATTAACAAGAAATAGAAAAGAGACGAAATACCCACATTTACCGTCATCGGGAATAACAACGCGTGCGAAAGAAAGAGATGAAGCGATATCCCCACATCGCGCCCACTTCTGCACGTTACTATGTTTGAAATATGAATTACTAGCCCATTTTTTAACCAATTTTATGCAGTTTTCACATGAGTGTTTCTTTTTAATATTATTAAGCATTACATATAGAATAATACACAAAATCAAACATAGGCCGGTTCCCTATTAAATACATTTGCCGCGGCCCTAGGCATACAATTCAATGTGTATACTTCACGTTTGTACACATTGAGGCCTAGGAGGGTTCGCGAAAAAATCTTAACCTTCTCCCCTCCGCATATCCTGAGGGTGTTCCTGTTCCTGCCCTCACATTTGCCTTCCTCAGATATCTCCTCCCAACTTTCCTCCAGGCCTCTGCAGTCACTAAGTATAGGAATTCCAGTATCCCATTACAGATTTCCCCCGCTATTGCCTGCGGGGTCAAATACACAAGACTATAGCATGAAATCATTTCTTGCGAGAAGTTGGAATGTGGGTGTATCTCATCTCATCAGCCTACAACTGTCCACTGCTGAACATAGGCCTCCCCTAGAGCGCGCCACGTTGCTCGGTCCTCCGCTCTCCTCATCCAGCGTCCACCGGAGATCCTGGGAATGTCGTTGGACATTATTCATATATAATTAATAAATAACATATAGTAAAACACAATAATATTATATATACAATAACTATAATGCACCGGCCAAAGCTGCAAGCATAGCTGATGAAAAAACAAAACACGTCAAGCCTTTATTCCCGTAGGGGTAGTCAGAGATGTAACCCTTTCGCCATGCGTGCTTCATCCATGATGTAGAGAGCGAGCCCGTCACCCCATCAGACACAAGTTCGAGACCAGGTTAATACTGAGCAGAAATATCTGATATTACTTTGCCCGACCCGAGATTCGAATCCGAGACCTCAAAGAACTTTGTACCGCGTACGCAAAACAACTCTGCCACAGCGGGCACTTAGAATATACAATATCAATGCCGAATTATATCAAATATATGACAGTTGGTGAGCAGCGGGAACCCCATATACTCCGTATTCAGATAGTCAGCGATTATACACAAAATATACGCCATATTGGCTCGTTCCGGGTTCAAACCATTTACCTGAAAGTTTTTATATAACTTTTTTTATAATCTTGAATATTTTTATTGTTACAATTACACAAATTTGCGAATAATAAAGTCGCCATAAATGACCGTTGAGGCTGTCAACACGGCTGGTGCAAGGCATAAGCGTAAAGATATTAAAAAAACGGAAAAGAATAACATAATTTATGTTAAAAATATATAAGTTTATGTGATTATTACATATATTTTTTACAAACCAATAGAAAAAATAAGATACTTTAATAAATCCCCGTTTTTAAGGTGATTAAAATTTCCTATCCTTCCTTCCATGTCCTAAATCCTTACAAATTATAAAACAAAGTTCCCCGCCGGATCTGTCTGTACATACGCGATAAAAAAAATAGTATGTTCTTCCAAGGGCCTCAAACTACCACCATACTAATTTCAAAAAAAAATTGTATGGTGGTAGTTTGAGGCCCTTGGAAGAACATAGATTACATTTATCTCTTTAGAATATGTAACATGGGTCTTTTATCCCGGAAAAAGTCCTTCACGCGAGCAAAAGCTAGTATCATATAAACACGCATTCAAGGTGCAGTGAATTAGTTCATTATAATTCAAAATTCAAGTGATATTGTTAATTCTACACTACAATCTTTCTGTTATTCGTTAATTGTACAAAAAATAATCAAACAACAAATCTAAAGCATTCCTCGTGATATAATCTACACATTCCAAATGTCACTTTCTAGAATTACGATCCGACTAAACTGGATTTGACAATCAAGTTACGCGACATAATGATAGCAATCAATATAGTAATAAAAAACTAGAATACTTTTACTTTACCCAGTGAACTGTTTTTATTCATGGTTATGTTTAGTCGTATCTCTTAACTAGTAAATATGAATTAATTGAAGTTGTTTTGTCAGAAATATTGCTTATTATTAATTAAAGCGAGTTACGGCTTGGTACAAAGTCTTTTACCACAATGTCTAAGATTGGAGGGACGATTCTATTTATTTTTTATATATGCTCAACAATGTGACCCCACTGCACTTGGTGGTAATTCAAGTAGTGTCCAATAGAATGTCAACTGACTAGAGATGATTACCCCTCAGCAGTCGACACAATTATGCCAACCTGTTGGAACCTAATTATATATCCCGTTCCAATAAGGTGGCATAATTGTTTGTGAATTGGTAGACTTCACACACTCTCAATTTCTGTAAAGGTCTTAGGTATGCATGTTTCCTCACGATGTATTCCTTCACCGTTAAAGTACGCGATAATTCACACATGACTTTAGAAAAGTGAGAAGTGTGTCCTTGGGTTTTGAACCTGCGGACATTCGTCTCGGCAGTCCGTTCCACAATCAACTAGACTACCGCCGCTTGTGATGTTATCGCCATATTGTCATGCAATACCAGACTCAAGGAAGTCAAGTACTCGTGCCCAGAGAATAAATAATTAACGCGAAAAGTTTGTATTTTGCGGCATGAAACCAACGGGCATATGTATAAAGTCAGTTCAACACAGGAGCGGTTCAAATTCAACTTTCATTCAACAAGTTTATTTTATGATGCGGTCAGTGATACAGATAAGAAATCGTATTATGATCACTAAAATCCGGTGGTGCGAGAAATTTAAAGAAATATCTGTCCTTTTAACTTGAAATTCCGCTTAGGCTCGTCTATAGTGAACACTATATACATAAATTAATAATCTATACTAATATACAGGGTTATATTGACATTTCGTTACTAAATAAAACTATATACTAATCAATTTGGAAATAACACTACAATTAATTACAAGGACGGTAGATGAAAAAAAAGAGTAAGTTTCGAACAAAATAAATATTAATAAAAAGCCCTGATGCCAGTACTACTACGCTACGAGAACCCGTCGTGACGGCAACATAATACTTTCAGTCAGAAATATACGTACGAACACGCCATATTCGAATTAAACTTTAAAATGATCAAAAAATCAGAAAAAAACCGAGAATTTTGATGCTAAAATTCGTTATTAATGGATGATTTTTGGCAAAATGTTAGCAGAGGTAAATACAAGTACGTGGTTACATTTATTAACACAATGTCAAAATGACCCTGTATATTGCGGAAAGGTCCTAAAACCTTTTATAAACTGTTTACGGACGAAGACAGTTACTTTAGTTTTAATAATTACATAATTCAATCTCTAACGACTTCGCTGATGTATGCTCGCTATAATTTTTTATAGGACCTCGTTCATGAATAATCAGATCACGACTTTCTACTATGTTAATTGTATTTTATGACATCCAATGACAAAATGATGAGGATGGTAAGCACCATAAGTAACCATACAGCAGTGGCAAAGGTTCCATATAACCAGATTCTTATCGGCTTCCCTTTATATAGAAATAGCTTTTGGTCGCGACTTCGCTCGCTTGAAGAAGTTACTCGGAATATTTTTTTCGAACTTACTTGATATGTACTTTTTATATTATGACCAAATTACACAAAATCATTATAAATTGTAGTCTATGTGTTATTCTGATGTAGTTCTATCTGTCCTAACCAATATTAATGTTAAGTTTCATCCAAATCCGTTCAGTAGTTTTTTCGTGAAAGAGGAACAAACATACATCCTCACAAACTATTGCATTTATAATACTAGACCGCATTCATATATATTAATACCTATATGTTATGTCGGGTTTCCTTAGAGAAAATTGTATGTTTCGCCACTGCCATGCAAACGGAGAGGCTGCTCCAAGCGCCAAGGGTTAGGGGGTATTCTCGAACCCTTGGTGGCGAAGGCTTCTAGATATCCGCGGTGCTCTTAGTGTCTGTAAGGTGGGTGAGCTGAAGAAGGACCGGTCCACCAACCCCTAGTAAAGGCGACAAACAGCCTACAGAGTTGCCACGCATATATACTTGTGCCTTAAAAACAAAAATAAAAAAAAGGCGCCAACAAAATATTTCGTTCAGGGTTCCCGAATGCCTAAGGCCGTCCCTGTGACCATAAATAGCAGCAAAACAGTCCTTCGAATTAGAAATCTTTTCTTAACAACAATCTGAGCGTCTATGGTCATTGTGATTTACGATGTTGTCTCTGAATGCCTAATTTATAACATAAAAAACTCCGATCGTATTTACGCATGTCTTGGTAAAAATCGGACGTAGAAGATTATATCAAATTCTATACAACATCATTCTAGAGGCAGAAGATTTTTTTTTTTTTTATATAATAAAACCGCCATATCCACTCTTCAGAGAAGCGGATTTAGCCTCACCTCCTCCGATGCGCAGTCCATAGGATCCTTATGTACACCGTTGTCAACATCAGGAGGCCCTGCTAACGTTATACAGGTACCTCCCGGCTTAATGACAACGGGGTTCCAGAGGTAGAAGGTTAACACGCTCGGCCTAGCATCCTTCTCGTAATATATAAAGCTAAAGATTTCGAACGCGCCTATCTCAAGAGCTACGGAGAGATTAAAAAAGAAACACTAATAGGAAGCTACATTACTCTTGAATGCTATAAGCTAGTTTTATCCCGGGAAGGTAACCCGGAACAAAATTGACGCGAGCGGAACCGTATGCTAATGAGAATTGAGTATAGACTACAATGGTGAAAGTTACTGTTAAAAAAAAAAAACAAAAATTATTATGAATGTACGGTTTAGCTAAAATTGTACGTGAACCTAACTAATCGAATAAATCTCAGCTGACATATAACTCACGCCGAGGTTTATTGCCATTTCGAATGGCTTAATTTCGACACCGCCATCTTGGTAATAGATTCTTGTGTTCGCAAATGCTGAATATAGTTTTTATGTCATAGCAAAATATACTCACTAAGTACACGCTGCAAATAATCACGCATTTATCCCCGAAGGTGTACGCAGAAGCGCAACCAGGGTACACACTTTCCGCCAAATGTGATCCGCCCCATGATGTGATAGAGGGCGAGCCTATCGCCATATCGGGATATCGATAATGAGGTTGCTGATTATAATTATTGTCTTATATAGACCGGTAGTCTCGGGTGGCGCCACTGTTCTTCAGAAAACATTAAAAGCAAGCAAAGGAATCTCAGTTCATACTGCCATTAACGTGGAATTTAGTTTTCTATGGGAATATTGAATATAATTTACCTACCGTAACGCCAATATACACATACATTTTCTTTACAGCACAGTACCTTAAGAATCACAAATTCAATTTCATTCATGTCATTATTGATACTTATCAAGAAAGGTCATAAATATTATGGTGACTTTTATAGAAAATAATCTATATAAAACCGTTTCAAAGCAAGCAGTCTATACTACTATAGTATATATTATATACAGCCAGATACCTACTCAACAATGCAAACTACAAACCTCTACGATACAAATCCCTGATCACTCCAATCAATGTATCCACTTTCACATTGGCTGTAAACATTCACTTCCTTGACCATTTAATTTGTTTTACTCCGATGTACAGATGTTTTCTTTGTAAACGGCTTGAGTAACCTTTGTATAAATTTTATGCGTTTTGGCGGGAAATACGCGTTACATAATCGTATAATTTAGCTAAAGGAATTCTCCAGTCTTTCTGTTTTAGAAAACTAGTAAACCTACATACTGTGTGCCTAATGGAATGTTTTAATTAGTCAAACAAGCATAAAATATAGGTTACTTAATAAATTATTACCACTCATATAAGAATTGTTGATATTTTCAAGATTTTGATGAAATAGGTACGAATTACTACAGTTTAGCTATCTAAAGTGGAACTTATCTCAAAACGTAGATAGTTTGCGAAAATAGATAAGTATCTAGCATAGGTATGCTGCCCTTATTAATGAAGTAGACTTACAAAATCCCCATGACATACCATCACAGACTTTATGTTAACCTCCACGGTGAAGGGAACCTAAGTATGTACGCAAATTGCAGATAATTGAACATAAAAAAAAAAACAAATATCCAATCACGCAACAAAAATATCCGACACGCTATCACAAAATTACTAGATAAGTTTTGTCTAAACAATCTGAACTCTAAAATGGGCGAAAAGGATAATGAATCAACTATACTAGTAGCTTATCCTGCGACTCCGGCGTAAAAAGTTTGTCCGGGATAATTTTTTTCCCTTGATAAAACTTAGCCTATAGCATTCAAGAGTAAATCAGCTTTCTATTAGTGAAAGAATTTTAAAAATCAGTTCAGTAGTTCATGAGATTACCCACTACAAACTCAAAAAATTTTCTGCTTTATAATATAAGTATAGACGTAGAACTCAAAGGCATTTCTTTAATTCATAGCCTTGATATGCACTATCTAATCACAGAAACTTCGAGACAAATCCGTTAGAAGTGGCTCCCTTACATTCTACCTCATTCCTTCCTAACCGAATTAACCGAATTTTAGCCTCGGCAATCTCAACGGAGATCAACCACGCAGGAGGTATTATTGTGCACAAGTGTGTGCAATACACAAGCACTCTCTGTACCTCCACTCTCATAGTCCGGTGAGACGGGACATGACCGGAGAGAGATCAGACACAGGACCAACGACTTTACATACCATCTACCTATAAATCTATCAGCCCTTCGCTGTCCACTGCTGAACTTAGTCCTCCCTAAGTATCCATTTCACTACCAGCCTTTTCCCAACTTGCTATCCACTTCTAAATTCTGTTAACGAATAATTTAAAACAATCGAGGTTAAGACACAGCTAATGCGCAATTTAATTCTTTATATGGCATTAATGGCACATTGTAATGGATAAAAGTGATTGTCGATCCAATGTTACATGCGTGTCTATGGGTATTGTGAGGTGCTTGTTTTTTGTATCTATGGATAGTAGGTTCAATGTTTAGTCAGTAGTGTAGGGTTATCAGGGAGGTAGGGAGGGCCTATTTTTAGGGGGGAGAAATGTGTAAAATAAAAACTTTAAAAAAAATTATCGGTTCATATTTTGTCGCATACTGTCAACTATAAAAGTAGATCTTGGCATGTTTTGCTAATAGTATAGTATCAAGTTAGGATTAACTGCTTGTTAAATATTAATAACCTATTGGTAGGGTATATTTTATATTCGCCCGGATAGCGACCACTGTACAAAGTGTTAAAACCTGCCATAGTGGCTCACGTAAGTGTATCGCGTTTTGGGATCAGCCTGTGCATATCCCGCTCCAACAGGCCGGCATAATTGTGTCGACTGCTAAAGAGTAATCATCTCTCGTCAGTCGACATTCTATTAAACACCAATCCACTTACCATCAAGTGCAGTTAAGTCATTTTGCCGCACTCATAATAAATAAAACAAATAAAATTGATGAGTAAGTTTTTTTTTTTAAATTACTGAGTTCATTTGATATATTATATAGACGTAAGAAGATACATATTTATGCCTATACAAAAAATACAAGGTCTGTATGGCGCTAATACTTTTTATTTGTCATGTTTACCAAATTACCCATTCTAGTTATACAATAAACTATTACAAGTTTGTTCGACGGAATATATTATTTGCGATCAAAAGAAATGTAATATCATTAAATATAACTAACATCAGCACCTTTTTAGTCACATTATGTCATATTATGCTATTGTAACTATGAATGGACCACAGATACAATACCGGCCAAGGAAACGACATTGAAAGCCAAATGTGTTCGCAACACGATTCGATGCGATTTGCGGCATGCGATTTTAGCTTACTATATAAAAAGATGACAGTGAATTTTTGTTCATAATGCTTTAGAAATTGGGATGATTTTTGAAAAAATACTACACTGTTATATTTTTAAATCACAAATTAATATTAATTATTATTAATTTAATAAATGTGCTCAGCGCACCTATTTTTATCAAAGACAAATTTATAGCGTAATATCGAACATAAATTGTCATTCGAATGTAAGTTTTAAAGTTTCGATAAATACGGTATAAATATCATTTGGCAGATTTAACTAATAGGGAATAGACAATTTTTTAAGAATGACCGAATTAAAGAATCGCATTATGCAATACTGCCTATTTTTGAAATCGGACGCAGGCCAATGTTGGCAATCTTTCTGATTGGCTTATTGAAAGCATATAATAATAATACATCGTTAACATTATTAGTATTGAAATGTTTTAATGGAAGCTAATTGCATGTTCCTTTCCGGTCTTATTGTGTTGAGAATAAGTAATGTTTAATTTCATATAATTATCTTTTCGTCGCTTCATCGGTAAGATCTTCATAATCGTTACGAGATTTGATGTGAATTCTGCAACAATAAAAAAAATGCTATTGCCCAACAAGAAACCTTAATGAATTAATAAATAATTTACAAATCCACAAAAAGCATCACGAATCATTTTCCTCAACGACGGAATTATTGATTGCTTTTCGAGCCCTTTCCATTTTGTCTAATAACCTATTAAAAAACTAATTATAAGCGTAATGACGTGACATTAGCTTCTTCTGTACCAGACCACCAGCAAACGACTAATGAAAACCATTCAAGAACCATTTAAAATATTTCTAAACATATTAACCTTTGCTAAACATCTTTAAACTATTAAAACATGATTACTCTTCGTAAATGTAAACTAAACCGTGAGAATGCATAACGATTATTTAATTACATTGCCCGCGCTAAAAGTTCAATGTGTCATAATCTTGTGTTTTTTCGTTTGAACGCTGTTTGAAAGTAATTCGTGACCGCGGGCACGTTGGGGGCTAGTGATGTGAAACTAGGCTGTATGATCTACGATTATACGTATACAATACTTTATGGTGATGTTACATGAACTCGTTTGATTTCTTGGTTTCCAATTTCGTATACAAGCGTCTTTAAGCGACTTTATTTAAGTAATAATTAAATATTCTCATGTACCTAGACGTATCATAAGGGCATATATGTTCGCCTACGTGATGAATGAAGAATTTTATTTAATTTAGTGGTGTTTTTAATTTTAATTTCGAAGGTTATGCGACATTGCTACATTTCATTTCACACGTTTCAAATCCTTTAAATTTTTTGATGTTGCATTTTAATTTAAATTAAATATAAGCTATGAATCTATACTAATATATAAAGCTGAAAAGTTGGTTTGATTGTTTGATCAAGCTAATCTCAGGAACTAATAACTGATCTTGATTTTTTTTCTCTAATTGGAAGCTACATTAATACTTAGTGTTATAGGCTACTTTTTATATTGGAAAAATATTTATCCCTGAAAAAATTTTCGCTGGTGGACCTGGCAAAACCTAGTCTTTTATAAAAGCATCTTAACGATTAAAAATATATAAACGTTTACTAGGGTCGAAAACTTTACCATTACTTTCAAATATTTTTCAAACAAAATCCTAAATGTCATTGTATATCTATCGACATCTTCCCTCTCCAACCCAATGCCCGCGTGTTCACATACAATTTTCTTGTCACAGCCAACTCATGTTTTGTAGTATTAAATTGATTAATGTCCACCTATTAGATGTCGCAATAGAACATTGCTGTGTTGTAATAACGGTTTTTCATCGAATTATGTAATATTATGCAATATTCTGATATGACCTTTAATTTTTTGTGCATGAAGGTAAAGATCATGAGGGCTTTACCGATTAGACGCGCTGGAACCTTTACCGCAATTATTTGCATAGTGTGCAGGAATTAAAAATAAATGCCACTTTATTGTATTCAACCAACGATTTTGAAAATAGAATGTATGATTTTTAAATCCATGGATATTATGGCCAGTACGCTGTTTGGGGTAATTTGTACTTTTTACGGTTGATGAGGCTGTATAATATTTAACCTGTGCTATGAGTAATAAAAAAAATATATTTTACTGTTCTAAAGTGTCCGAAAATAATTTAACATCTGAAATTACTTAGAAACAACAATAAATTAATAAGTTAAAATAAAACTTAGTTTGCTTTTTAAACCTATAGCGATGCGTGTTTCCTGAAAATTATAATACACTCAAAGCCATATCTACCTTCAAAATGTTTCATCTATGAACCACTATGTGTTGGTCGCGGGTACGTCCGCGTGAAATGCCACACCCGCCATAAACCCGCTAAAAGTCCATAAAATACTGTAACGATTTAAAGAGCCACAAATACGACGCCAGCGTCATTTATTAAAGAAATCTGATTAAAAATCTCATATTTCCCATGGTAGCAAATTACCGCAATAAAAAGCCGATGTGTTAATCCAAGACACGGTCTATCTGTGTACTTTATTTTATCCTAATCCGTTCAGCTGTTTCTTAGTTTACTTCTCAACATTTTCACATATACAAGATTTTTTTGAATGACGAGACGACTTGCCGTTCGCCTGATGGTAAGCGATACGATCGCCTATAAACAGTAGAAACACCATAACACCTTGAATTGCAAAGTATAAGATGGCCATCATTGATGAGTTTGGATTTAATTTTACTGAATTAACTACGTGTACGTGTTGCCGTGGCGTTGACATTTCAAAAATAACTAGGGTTGTTACTACAGCCTTGTTAGTGCTTGTATTGAGCAGATTCTCACAACCCTATTACGGTAATCTTATACTTAGAGGTTCAGCAAAGGTGATTCTTGTTATTGCTTACAAAATCCTTGTAGATTAGCCCCGAAATTGGTATAACAATTTAATAAAGATAATTATAACAAGCTATTGTACAATATTCGCTTGTTATGGTAACCTCTGTACACTACAATATTATACATTAGCGGTTTAGGGTTGGCGAGCAGGGCTAACTCAGTCCCTCATGCTTGCAAAGAGCATGAATAAAGAGTATTAGCGACGTTCAGCATTCGGGTAAAAAGGCCTCCAGAATATCCACCATTCAGAGCTTCACGTTGCGTAAGGCCACTAACTAATAATGCCTAGCCCAGGAGGACGAGGTTCGTATTAAATAACGGGAACTCGTCTTCCTCTAAATT
Source organism: Manduca sexta (assembly GCF_014839805.1). Lineage (NCBI taxonomy): Eukaryota > Metazoa > Arthropoda > Insecta > Lepidoptera > Sphingidae > Manduca > Manduca sexta. The sequence continues at coordinate 8,132,451 of NC_051116.1, read as the reverse complement.
ACAATCACAGCAAATAATGTGAGCCAATACACGATTGATCACATGAATAATAATGCCTTTTTTATACAGTGCAGGGCAAAGTGACCGTACTGCACCTGATGGTAAATGGAGTAGGGGTCAATGGAATGTCGACTGACGAGAAATGATTACCCCTCGGCAGTCGACACAATTATGCCGGCCTGTTGGTACCCGGATATCTACAGGCTGGTTCCGGAACGCGACACACTTACGTGAGCTATGACGGGTTTTAATATATTATGTACGGCAGTCGCTATCCGGGCAGAAATAAAATATAACATACTATATTTCCACCTTTTATCCCAATGTTGGGCTCGGAAATCCTCTAAAACTACTGATATACTCTACTAGATACATCTACGACGTAATTTACGCAAATAAATTTTCGTTTCGTAACGCCAGTACACAGTAGTGAAGATCCTGCAATTTACTTAACATTACTGCAATAATTTCATCCTGAGACATCAGATATTAAGTCTTATTTACATTAACAATGTCTTTCAAATCGGAATGCAACAGCTCAAAAAATTGCGTAATTTTTAAGAATTTAAATGCTGCCATTAGCAGTGGCAGCCTTAGGGGAGACAAAACGGATAACTGCCCAGGGTCTTGCGCTCCACAAGAAGACCCGCACTTATACGGACTCACGCAGTACCTCAGCCAGGAACCTTTTTCAAACCACCAACCAGTATAAGCATCGTATTTACTAAATTCCTGACCGGGACCACGCGCCGGTCGCCATTGCTTACAAATTCTCATAAACAGTAGCAAGATCTAAAAACTCTGAGTTTAATTTTTAGGTGTTCCAAATTAGCCCTTTCATTTAATTTTTATCCGTGGTGCTTTACAACTGGCTTATCTAGTTGTAAACGTCCCTGTATTTAAGGTTAAATTGCCTCCTTATTTTTGTTTTCTTGTTTCCTCTGGTGGTACCAGCGATTTTTGTATTATTTTTAATAATTTATTATATAATATGTTATGGTTGTTTTCTACTTATCTTTATCTTATTATTTTACTGTCTATAGTTCATTATTTTGTCTCCCGCTTTGCTATGAAGGGACATTGAATATTTCCTACTTCTCCCTTTTTATTTGATTCATTTAATTGCGGGATAAAGACGAATTAGTGTTCCCTAAGACTCGGCGAGCTTCACCGCTCGGTGTCATAATGCGTGCCACTGCTTATCCTAGCTTACGTAGTGGTGGATGCGAGGGCGGGAAAGTCTGTACTAAGTTACCCAACTGTTTTTGAACTAGGTATAATTTAGTGTTTAAGATAGCATTCTCAGGTAAAACATTGGGTAACGGAGCCATTGGAAAGCATTGTCGTGTAACACCCCGCCCAAACGATTGTTAGTAATGTCGCAAGAGTTACACTTTCGTTAAATTTCTTTGCAACCTCTTTAGTATTTTAAAATCTTTGAGTGCCTCAGTGGCGTGGTTGTTATGCGTACCCGGGACGAGTAAGACTACGGCGCTGAGGTCCTAAGTTCGAATCCCGGGTCGGGCCAATAATAATTGTGACTCGGGTATTCCATCATCACTTATTTCATGAAATGATATGCGACAGATATACTTTTTTGTCTTCGTAAACCCAATTCTCTTGCAGTATCTGTAGACTGTTGGAAAACTTCAAATGAAATACTTATTTCCAGTTATAAGTAAAATTACGCAGATATCTATGGCAGTGTAGTATTTGATAAACGGATATCCTCACTTACCATCATTTTTTGGGTGCTTAATATCAAAACTGACGTATAAATACATTAAACATCAATAATTATAATAATATTCAATTCGTTTCATGCATCGCTGGTTTTATAATTTTTACTAATATAAAAAGCTGAAGAATTTGTTTGAACGCACTAATCTCAAGAAGTACTAAACCGATTTTTGAGATTTTTTCACTAATAGGAAGCTACATTACTCCTGAGTGATATAGGCTACTTTTTATCCGGAAAAAACATTTCACGCAGGTCGGTCTGCAGACAAAAGCTAGTCAAATATAGAAATTACATATATTTCCAAAAACGCGTTTAATTATACTAATATTATGCAAATGCTTTCTTCCCACGAAACCCGCGAAATTACAAAACCGATCGTATCAAACAAGAACAAATTAACAATACAACAATGTGTGCGGTCATCAATATAATTTAGTGTGAAATTGTTGCGACATCAGAGTCAAGCTGACATTATCCTTAAGACTTCTTATAACTGCAACCATTGACGTATATTATATAGAGACGAACGTCCATATAAACAATTTGTTTAAAATCTGAACTAAAATGGCAACTAAAAAATCACTGTTTAATCTATTTATTGACGAATAACAGATAATTTTACTTATTTGACTAATATTTTTTATTCACATCCAAGTTTGCACTTAAACCAGCGTTTTTATATTATGACCGCCATTTCGTACACAGCCACAAGCATAAATTTTAACACCATACTAAAATTAGTTTGAATGGATAACAGTTCAATTCAGTTGAACACAGTGAATGTTCGAAACGCTACATCTAGTACGTAGTACATATATATCGATGACTGCAACGGTTTATTTTCAAATTCAACCGACATAAATAATGACGGAATAAATTGGCGAACGTCATTATGCATTTCCTTGCACAGAATTTTACCTAATATTTATTGTTTTCACTCTACGACTTACATATACGAAATTAATATTTCTTGTTAATTTATTTAGAAAAACATTTATATTTTATCACATTAGTTCTGTCAAACATATTAATATTTCCACCTATCTCTGATTATGACGAATATAAATATCTATTTTTGAAAATCATTACTTGCTTGAACCTCACTCGTCTGTGTCATAATAATTTAAAAGACACAAAAGAGGTTTAATGTAGTAACGAAATACATAATCTCTGATCATCCACGTGGGAATATTTCATATGCAAACGTACCCAAGTGATTCATGACAAAATTTATAGAACGCTTTACATTTTGCAAGTGAACGCAACGGGTCGTCCACTCGATCGCTTCATTCCCACGAGAAATAGATTACCAGATAACTAAGATTTATCACACTGGAAACATAATAAAATCATCCATGTAAAATAGCATTAACACTCTTTCGAAGATAAATATAGAGACTCTATCGTTTACCAACATTAACAAACTAAACGTGCTGTATTGTTGACAATGTTTTAGTTCTCGAAATAGGGAGCTTGTGTATGTGTCCAAAAAGAACAATTATTTCACAGCTGTACTAAAACATAAACCTAGACCTCAGGCACTGCAATAAACCAATCCGTTATATAATTATAATATAAAATATTTCTCGACAAATAGTCGGCCATTTTCAATTAAAAAATTAAACGAGTCAGCCAATAGAAAGCTGAATCGAACATGTTCTTAATTCAAATACAATATCCCTATTAAATGTCACATTAGTAACCAATAACAGGCTCGAATAACATATTCCAAATTCAAAAAATAATTGTTACGCGACTTGCCAGTTATATAACAAGATAATAGCCAACCAATTATGGACAAGAATCTAGTTAGCAAAATTCTACACTGTCAATTACTAACAAGATTGTTGTATATAATCCTCATCTCCTGACATGATGTATTCTCCTGTGAGAGGGACGGTGTCCTTGCACTATCGAATGGAGCGCATTGTCGCCTCGACGGCATTGTCTTTGGCTAACGCAATGATGTAGGGTTAGCATGTTTGCTCTCGATATCAGGGTCAGAATTTATGAAGAAAGATTTATCGAGTTATTTTTAAGGTATCGATTCTTAAGGTACAAAAATACATATCTACATAAAAAATATACAAACCACCCAACCCGTATTTAATTATTTATTTAGTTTTACGTCAACGCAATTGATCTAAAAACGCTGTTAGTAGATGATATCTGTGTCCAGGACTGGGACAGAAAGGGTCTTATTAATTGATAATGTAGAAAGAAAAATATCTATAGTTATAGTTTAAAATTTTCCGTCGATTCCCAGTCTAATGTTGCATAGAATTGGCGCGGGACACTTTCTTAGCATATAAAGGACTAGCTTTTGCCTGTGGCCCCACCAGCGTGAAAAAGTTTTTCCGGGATAAAAAGTAGCCTATAACACTCAGGAGTAATAAAGCTTCACAATAGTGAAAAAAAATGTAAATCGATTAAGTAGTTCCTGAGATTATCGCGCTTAAACAAACAAACTCTACAGCTTTATATATTGGTATAGAATTATGTTACTTTCCACAAGCGTCTTCGACGTCAACCACTGAATAGAGTTGCAAGTTTAGCACACGGAAAATCGATAACATTACTATCATCCAAAATACTTTTTTTATCACAAAAACGTGCAACACTTCTATTTCAGAAAAGGAAATTCAAATAAAACTTCAAGAACGTAGTTATAAAAAATGAGACTACTAAATTAAGGTCTGATACAATTCAATGGCGAATGTTATGTAGGTATTTGTTGTTCATGTCATTGACTATAATACTATTTTATCTATACTATTATATAAAGCTGAAGAGTTTGTTTGTTTGTTTGTTTGTTTGTTTGTTTGTTTGTTTGTTTGAACGCGCTAATCTCAGGAACTACCGGTCCAAATCCAAAAATTCTTTTTGCGTTGGATAGCCCTTTGTTCGTGGAGTGCTATAGGCTATATATCATCACGCTATACCCAATAGGAGCGGAGCAGTAATGGCTCATCTCAGGAAATACCGGTCCAAACTGAAAAATTATTTTTGCGTTGGATAGCCCTTTGTTCATGGAGTGCTATAGGCTATATATCATCACGCTATACCCAATAGGAGCGGAGCAGTAATGGCTCATCTCAGAAAATACCGGTCCAAACTGAAAAATTATTTTTGCGTTGGATAGCCCTTTGTTCGTGGAGTGCTATAGGCTATATATCATCACGCTATACCCAATAGGAGCGGAGCAGTAATGGCTAATCTCAGGAACTACCGGTCCAAACTGAAAAATTATTTTTGCGTTGGATAGCCCTTTATTCCTGGAGTACTATAGGCTATATATCATCACGCTATACCCAATAAGAGCGGAGCAGTAATGGCTAATCTCAGGAACTACCGGTCCAAACTGAAAAAATCTTTTTGCGTTGGATAGCCCTTTGTTCCTGGAGTGCTATAGGCTATATATCATCACGCTATGACCAATAGGAGCGGAGCAGTAATGAAACATGTTGCAAAAACGGAGAAAATTATTAGTTTTGAGAGATTCCGTTGCGTGCGCTGCGTAAACGGTTAAAGTTATGCAACAATGATGTATGACGGGATTGTTCCTCTTAAAAAGTTATACAAAAATTTATTATAAAACAAAGTCCCCGCTACATCTGTCTGCCTGAACGTCTTAAACTCAAAAACTACCCAACGTATTAAGATGAACTTTGGTATGGAGACAGTTTGAAACCCTGGGAAGAACATAGGCTCCCGGGAAACTACTACTTTTATAATGGAAAACTTTAGCCTGAAAAACTTTATAACGCGGGCGGAGCCGCGAGCAAAAGCTAGTCTACCTATATGTACTAAATAGAGCAGTGCTAATAAATAAATAAATTCAAAAACAACTCAAATATTTTACGTAAACCAAGTAAACTGCCTCAATCTGCTATCCGTACTAAGTTCACATAAAACGCATTGTATGCAAGATTACGTAGCTACGTTCAGAGCTATTCGTTTTGTATCGCACGTCACAACATACTTCATTTGTATACAAAAGAATTATATTAGGGCGTTAAATGAATTCAGATGTACAAACCATTGTTTGAAATGATATAAAGTCAATATTGTGTTACGCGTGTTTTCGCAGTAAAAAAACCTTGCATAAATTCCCGGTAAATGTCTATAATGTGTTAATTAAAAGATATACCCTCTTATTTGAATAGACCTTATTTATCTAAGGACGCAGCATTGCTGTGATAAAAAGTCTGTTTCTCAGCTTTGTTCATCTGACAGCCAACTAGTTCAAGTTTTATCTCAATATTAGCCAATCACAACGACCCTACGTCTACGCACTGCGAAGGCGGCCATGCCGTCAGCACTGAGATACAGACTTTTATCATAGGAATGCTCCGTCCTTAGATAAAAAAAAGTCTATGAATAAAGGGGACAGTCTATGTAAGATAAATTAAAATATACAGCAAAGAAAAAAATAAAGAATTAGAAATCATGCTGTGATCATGGGATTTCATACATTTAACTGATTAATTCAAAGTAACTTGCATAAAAAAAATACATATTTATTTTTTTTTTCTGAAAATCAACCGAGCATATTATGATCAAAATAATCTATATATACAAAAATTAATCTCTATTTCCCTTGGTCATCGCATCATACGTGAACGGCTGGACCGATTACACTATTTTCTTTTTTGTTGTGTTTGTTATTGTCAGGAGAAGGATCTTATGAAAGAAAAAATTAAGGAAGTTGAGCGGAACGTTAGAAAATTTAAGAAATGTTAATTTCAGCGATTGACAGAATGAGCGCTGCAAATTCATAGTTAAGACGAGACAACGTCTGTCGGGTCAGCTAGTATATAATAATACTCACCTAATATTAACACATAAAAGTATCAAAATAATTCGTTTTAATTCTAACCATCTTCTTCTTTACAGATGTGGGTGTCTCTGGCGGTGGTGTCCTCACTGGTTGCCATGGCAACGTGTGCGAACAACGAATACCTCCCCCCCAACAGCGGGTACACGTACGACAAACCTTCGATACCGTTCCCATCGGGAAACAACGGAAATAAGGTAAGCAAGTTGCACTAGAATATTATTGGTTGGTGGTTAGGATATTAGTATTCGCTCGGATAGCGACCACCCTCTACAATAGTGGCGTAAGATCTTTAAAATCCGATTACTGCCGGCTTTCCTTTTGTAATATATACATATACATGTAAGCAAACTATTAAAATAAATTATATTATTACTAAATAAATAATTAATATTTATAGCTAAAATCTAATTATAATTTATATTAATACCTACACTTCATGTCGGATTCCCTTTCGGAAAATTTCACTCTTCGCCATAGGTATACAACATATAAAACCCGCCGTAGTGGCCCACGTGAGTCACATTCCAGGATCAGTCTGTGAACCTCCGGTTTCAAATAGGCCGGCATAATTGTGTCGACTAGCGATGGGTATCTCTCGTAAGTCGACACTATGTAGACCACACTCTACTTACCATCAGAGCAGTGAGATCAGTTGTGCCCCTATAAAAAAAAATTGCAATCATCTCTATGCCTTACCAACTGAGGATTATAAGATTGAAAATTGGGAGAAGGGGTAGAATTAACAAATGTCTTCTCGAAAAAAATATGGCTTCGTCTGGTGTATTAGGTGTGTCTGGAACCCAGAAATATCATTGGCAAAGTCGATTGGAAAATTTGGGAAATCACTTTATATCATCATCATCAGCCGCGTATTATATACTGTCCCACTGCTGGGCACGGGCCTCTTCTACTACTGAGAGGGATTAGGCCTTAGTCCACCACGCTGGCCTAGTGCGGATTAGTAGACTTCACACATCATCGAAATTCCTATAGAAAACTTCTCAGGTATGCAGATTTCCTCACGATGTTTTCCTTCACCGTTAAGCTAGCGATAATTCACGAAGAATACACACATAATTTTTTAGAAAAGTCAGAGGTGTGCCTTGGTATTTGAACCTGCAGACATTCGTCTCGGCAGTCCGTTCCACTACCAACTAGGCTATCGCCGCTTACTTTATATAATTTTAGCAAATTAAAAACATTTTGGACTTAGTCGTTTTAAATTACTAACTGTTATTTTATATTTAGCACGTTATTATTTTTAATTCGTTCCGTTTCACAAAATAACATATAAAAATGATAAATATTTTTGACACCTATAAAAATGTATAATAAATAATAAATTAAAGTTTCTATTAATAGTTTTCGATTCTAACGTTTTACCAATGTCGAAGCTCCGCTAAAATCGAAATTAAAGCTACTATTCTAGATTAAAACATATCTACTATATTTATTAGCATAGTTACTATATTACTACTCACTAATAGATCCTGAATACATAATCGTATTTCAAAGTAGCTTTTGCCTGCGACTCTGCTCGCGTGAAAAAGTTTTTCCGGGATATTTAACCACTCGAGATATAAAGTAGCCTTTAGCAGCTAAGGAATAAAGCTTCCTATAAAAAAATATACGTAATTGGTTAAGAAGTTCCTGAGATTAGCGTGATAAAAAAAAACAAACAAACTTGTCGGCTTTATTAGTGATAGATAGTTAAGTAAGATTGCGAGACGGCAAATTGATTTTTTATTTTTATTTATTAATTTCATTTACTGATTATAATAATAGTTACTCATTTAGTGACATTTTGGCAATTATTAACATTACAGTTCACATCTACACTTTTATTCAATAAAATTATAAACTTTGTAAGTATGTAAGGGGTATCTTCAAAACTTGATACAATTCTAAAAATTCTTTTACAAATTGGGACTACTTTATCCTTAATAGGTTTCAGACAGGCTAGCATAACTGCATTGACTGGCGAGGGCTTATCTCTCATCAGTCAACACTCTATTTGACCCCGCTCCGGTTACCATGAGATTCAGTGAACACTCAGTTTGCCATTGCCATACACAAAAAAAGAAACTTTATTATCCTTGAATTTAGTTGGCATAGCTGCAGTCAGAGTCTAGTAAATAAAATTTCAATCTGCCTTCGTAAAAACTACCAAACATTAAAACATAAATCTCTATGCATCAATTAAATAAGAATCCCTCGTACCCGAATTTTGGCCACGACGGCCAAACTCAACGGAGATCAGCCACAAGCACTCTCTGTTCCTTTACCCTCATAGTCCGGTGAGATGGCAATTCGACATGATCGGAGATAGTGGCGGCCTTAGCGGACGCGAGGCCCCAAGCGAAATCAAAAATACAACGCATTGCCCCGGACGGCGCAAGAGAATTCCCCGTTATAGTTTGCGTTATAGTTTAGACGCGAGGCCCTGGGTGGTTGCCCGATTCGCCTAAAGCCGCCTCTCATCGGAGATAAGGCGCAGGACCAACGGCTTTACGTGCTAAACACATAGCATAGTCAATTAATATTCAAGGCATCTTGGGGCATTTGTTATTTTCAACAGATATAATTACTCGCCAGCACAGAATGGTAGCTTTACTCGTAATACTCAACCTTGCCACCTCTTATCGTATTCTTTTGAATTATTAAAGTTTGATGCGCGATTGATCAGATGTTTTAAGTGTTCCGTATTATTTTTATACATTTTGCACAGATATATATAATAATAATATCAGACCTGTATTATATACTGTCCAATTGCTGGACTCGGGCCACGTCTTCTACTGAGAGGGATTAGGCCTTAGTCCACCACGCTGGCCTAGTGCGGATTTATAGACTTCATACACCCACAAAATGCCTATAGAGAACTTCTCAATACATGTATGCAGGTTTCCTCGGGATGCTTTCCTTCGACGTTAAAGCAAGCGATAATTTAAAAAGAATATACACATCATTTTAGAGAAGTCAGAGGTGTGCCCTTGAAATTTGAACCTACGGACATTTGTCTCGACAGTCCGTTCCAAACACAACTAGGCTATCGCCGCTGTAAATGAATATTAAACATTTTTAATATACTAAGTTCTTTGACTAATTCGTATTTTTATTGTTAAATACTGGAGAGACATACTTAGTATTTTATTGTCTCGTTTATTGTCGATTTGTATAGTAGCTTTGTGCTAAAGTAAATATCTTTATCTTTTCGTATGTAAAATCGAGAACTCGATTACTGTAGACACTATAATTTAAGCAAAAAGCGGCGCGAAATGCCTTTATCGTCGCCTTTTGTAAGTACTTTTAGTAAAACAGCTATAGACGTAATAAATTCTATATCTGTATTCCTATTAGCAACATCCTCGTTATTCTTGAGACGGTGGTCGATCATGGCCTATGCTGACCACTCACTATCACGTGGCCCATCTGCTCCAATGTGTACCTAGTGCCATAACAACCAACAAAACGATTGCAATTCTGTGAGATGTTATTTTGTTAAAATAAAGCTCTTAGATCTTAAAACAACAAAGCAACAAACAAAATATTTCATTTAGCTATTCTCATCGATACAGATATCCTTCGAAATATTACATTAAGTTTATAAATTATCAAATTATAATGTAGTGTTTTCAGCTATAAATAGACTATAGAAGTTCCTTCGCGAAACCTTCTTTATTTAACAGAATGTTATATTTGCATTAAAAATAATAGATACCTTCCCAACGTTGCTTCGAATAAGTCTTGCCTAAACTGAGTTCATAAACTCTAATTTTTTAAAATTTTGGTTAACATCCTATATAAAACCGTTACTGTGGAGTAGCATAATAAAATTACTTACGGAACACCAAAATAATTGTAAAACTACTAAAATGACGAATGGGAAACAATTGGCCATGAAGCTAGTTATTGTTATGTGTTACGTCATCGGCTGTTGCTCATTCGGAATGTGATTTGATGTACAATTTGAATTATTCTTGCATTTTAGGTTATTTTTGAGGTTATGTTGAGATTTGTGTTTGAAGTCTTGCGTCTCGTTTTGACAATATTTAGGTTAGGTTGGGTTAGGATTGAGTTAGATTTTTTCAGTCCTTTCGTTGGTAACAATATGACTAATAAAAGGTAACAACTAACATGTAAATTCTAAATTGAATGTAGGAAGATACTGATTCTGATGTGCAGTGGTAAATAGAATTTCAGCGTTCTCGTTTGAATCCAAACCATGCATTCCCAAAAGTGAATTTACATGATACTACAATGTAAAATGTGCTTATGCTTGCGTTAAACGAGATGATTTTCATAGATATCCAAAAATTATCCATGAACATTTTTAAATTATGAACGTCTACCAAACCTTTAGTCGGCTTCGTTGCCTCCCATTCTTCTTTCATAACTATTTTTTATTTAATGAAAAGACTCACAATATTGATGTCCACTTTTTTATCTATGTAAATTTTGCAATTGGAACTTAATCTTTGAATTCCTAGCAGTAATACCAACATTATAAAATATCGATGCGTTCGGGAACTTTATAAAAATTACCATACTAATACACAATTTTATCGTTTTTCAGCAACCACCGTTCAGACAGCCCACACAGCCTACGTACAGGCCTACGCAGCGGCCGATCTACGTACCGCCACCGGGCCCTGAGGTGAGATAAAAACTACCATATTCCCTTCAAGTACAGTATAATGGACAGACGAAGAGTCTCAAAACTTTAGCTCTATCATCCATGGTGCTGGTGGTAGAATATTTATATCCGCCCGAATAATGACCACCGTAAACAAGGTGTAACATCCGCCATAGTTGCCGACATGGCCGACGTAACGTGTCGCGTTCTGGAACCAGCTTGTGTATCAGTTCCAAACAGGCCGGCACAATTGTGACGCCTGGCAAAATGGTTATCTCTTGTCAATCATGTTCTAGACTCCACTTCACTTACAGTCAGTTGCAGGTTGCTATGCCAAGCGCGTCTTAAAAAAATGCTTTTGTTCAAGTTTTTAGCTATATTTAAAACCGACATGAAGCATTATTGTTTTCATAAACTAATAGCTGCCTGAATTCAGGAAATGTAGAGAACACACCCACAACATACGCATTTATCCCCGAGAGGGTATGCAGATGCACAACCAGGGCATCCACTTTTCACCAAGTGTATATATCTATCTTACCGCGCATGCAGGACAACTACGTCACGGAGGCAGTTTGCAGAAACGTAGAGAACACATAGAGTTATTATGATGTTCCTAAGAATAATCTATATATATAACAATGAATCCCTATTTTCCTTTGTCACGCCATCACGCGTGAACGGCTGGACCGATTTCACTATATATTTTTTTGTTGTATTTGTTATTGTCAGGAGAAGGTTCTTATGAAAGAAAATATTTAAAAAATTTCGCAAAATATTTGAAAATTTAAGAAAACTAAACGAAAATATTAATTTTATATAACTGTCAATTGTTTGGAATAACTGTCACCGATTAACAGTCAGCTAGTAAATAAATAAATCCTTCTGGCCAGAAGTTTTGATATAATTTCAATTTGTGTAACGACTCAAGGCTATAAATGAAATAAAATTTATCTTTCATCATCAATATAATGTGGATTATCAGCTGGAGATGGCGCTATATACGACTTCTTCGTGGTTATACCTGAAAACAAAATCAACGATGATGCAAATACAGTAAAAGTACTGTCAATATTTTTTTGCGCGCAACATCAGTCTAACATCTTTTACACTACGATACAATACAACAAAACAATAGTGATTTTATAGTTTAGGTATTTTTCAATAAAATTCTATTATTTTTACTTCCTAGTATAAGGCATAGTGTCTGCCTATCTTCTTGTGAACTATAAGGTACTGAATTCGATTCCCAGGTATTAATAAAAAAAATTATAATGAATTTATTGTTTTAAAAATCTTGAGACCTATTTTACCACTGATTCATCGACTGACCGTGAGCGATACACTATTATAATCACTTATAATATATATACCTTCTTCTTTATCCTGGAAATACACTGCTGAATATAGATATAAATCTATTGTTATAAAATTTCACTTACTACCATCCATGTTTTGAACATCATTTTCGATCTTATTTTCATTTCTCTCTGTGAATGAAAGGAGTATCATTAGTATATAACACGTAGTGACAAACTACTACATAGGATTTAATCATATCACATAAAAAGCCGATTTAAAATCTTAAGTGGTACATTATTAAGTTGGTTTATGAATTGTAAATAAATTACAAAGTCGTTGCTAAGTAATTAGTTTCTTTGACTTCAAAAAACAATAATTACCGTCACTGCTTTCTGCAAAAAGAAATCATTCTCATACAGTTTTACTTATAAAAATGTTGCAAAGCTATGCTTAGTTAAAACACAATGTTACTCGATCAGCTGTAAGTCAAAATCCGCCATCTTGTCTCTTAATAAGTTTTAAACTAGGAAACCAGTAATGTTTTTGACAGCTATTAAAGCTATTCTTAATTACCTCATAACGCAACAAGTTTATAAGAAATGATTATTGGTAAAAATCGTGTTACAATGGTTTTAAATTTAAAATGATTATACCTGGCACGTAATCCGAATTCACTGAAAAATAAATACCACATTATGTTTTAAAACGTACAACAAGTTTACCGATTTACTTATCACCGCGACGCTTTCAAGGCAATATCTAAGAGACAATCAGTAAACTTTAAAGTAAAGCGATTTAAGTGAGGTTTTTATAAGAAAAATCATGACGATTAAATATTTATTTAGATATTATATGAGTTTGTTCGTTTGTTTGAACGCGCTAATCTCGGGAACTAAGAAACCGATTTTGAATTATTTTCACAATTAGAAAACTACATATTTACTCCTGAGTACTATAGGCGATATGCAACAGTGTGAAGTCACTGTAGTGTTCTGGTTTGAATGACATTGTAGCCAGTGTATCTACTCGACATAATAAGACTTAACATCTCATGTCTCAGGATGGCGAGCGCAGTGGAATATCAAACAATACTTTGTGATTCAACGTGTTGTATGGTGTTTCTACTGTTTATGGGCGGTCGTATCGCTTACAATCAGACTAACGGCAAGCTCGTCGTGTCATTCAAAACAATAAAAAAAAGTAAAATTGGTTATACCATATCCAGATAAAACTATTACCATATTAAAGAAACGAAAAAATAAATGCTAATTATCTACTTTACACTTACCCCCTTATTCATAGACGTTTTTTATCGAACGATCGAGTAAGGCTGTGATAACAAGTCTGTTTCTCAGTGCTGACGGCATGGCAGTCTTCGCAGTAGTTGTGATTGGCTAATATTGAAATACAACAATAATAACCAATCACAACGGCCCTATGTCTATTTCTCAGTGCCGTTGGGCACTGAGAAACAGGCTTGTTATCACAGCTTTACTCCGTCCTTAGATAAAAAACGTTTATGAATAAGGGGGTTAATATTTAAATCTTTTTTGAAAGAGTATTTATTCACATTTTAATTGTTCCTTCCGATGTAAAGGTATAAAGTAATAAGTAAAATATTACATTTTATTGGCTGGCCGGTAGTACATCGAGTGGAGGGCACCAGTTGAGATGTGTTGAGCGTGAACTTGAGTGGCGAGCGACCTGCAACTGGCAAAATACAGAACCCTGATGCTACATAAACTGATGCTTGTTAAACCACAATAGAATTATAAAATATAACGTAAATTGTGACTGTATCGGTGGCGTAGTTGTATTATGTGCGCGGTACGACCCCGTTATAAGGTCCCGGGTTCAAAACCAGCTTCTCCCTATCACATTATGGAACGAAACACACATAAAGAATAGTGGTTGCCCTGGTTGTTCCTCTCCAAACCCTTTCAGGGATACAGGTTTGATTTATTGTTGTAATTTTCTTTGTCAGAAAGAGAACAGGCCTATATTTCGCCAACAATTATATTCCAACATGACGTTATCCAGGGATCGAACCCGAGACCTCAGCGCGGCAGTCGTACCGCAATACACATACACCACCGAGACACTTGATATTGATTTATAATTGAATAATGTATTTATGAGACTATTACCTGGCATTAATTTGAACCTAAAATCTGCATGCATAAAAATCTATATTCTATTAGCTTATCACTACATAGTATAAAATAAAGTCGCTTTCTCTGTCCCTATGTGTGCTTAAATCTTTAAAACTACGCAACGGATTTGATGCGGTTTTTTTTAATAGATAGAGTGATTCAAGAGGAAGGTTTATATGTATAATAATAACATCCATTAAATAGTCAGCATTGCACCCGTGCGAAGCCGGGGCGGGTCGCTAGTAAAATATAAAATATACAATATAGTAACTATTGTAAACGAGAACGAATCAACCCATGAAGAGTGTAGCTTGAACAGGAAAATAAAAACTTGCTTGAGGGCGCCACTTTCGCCTTTTGTTTTTAAAATTTACGTAGTACAAGACATTAGTTCCATCTTTTACAATATGGCGATGTTTTTTCTTTTCCTTATCAATCTATACATTAATTACATGCTTTATAGTCTACTGCTTTGTTTTTTATTGACAGTATCATGGAAGAATAATCCTTATTCTCAAAAATGTTATTAAAACTTACGCGAGACATATTAAATTACTCGAAAACAACACGGTTTTACTCACGTACTAAAGTAGTCGGAATCGCCGACCAGTTTCGACCTATTAAGTAGATCAGCCTCAGGGGCGAGTGCTAAGAAACGCGACGTCTACTGCGTCTATCGCGACTACTTTAGTACATGAGTAATACCGTGTTGTTTTCGACTAACTTTATTCCTCAAAATTTAATATTACGATTTCTAATGCATACTTTATAAATACCTACATAGGTACTCCTGAGGCCAGTTGATTTTAACTCACCCTGTTCAACACCTTAAACGAAAGTTAGAATCAGTAAAGCTAAAAAGCTATGACTAGCGAAGGTAATGATGGTTAGGTTAGGTTAGGTTAGGTTTTTTTTTTTTGCTTTATCAATTTAAAAGGATATCCAAATTGTACAATGCTTTAATTTTATTAAAATAATAATACAATACTGATAATAAAACTAGAGTAAAGTCTCGAATGTTTGCCAAACCAAGATAAAAAAAATACAAATTATAGAGATTTTTTTTAACTTACTTGTCAGCTTCTCGCCGTACTCTGTGGATATATCGTATATAATATAATTTAATAGCAATTATTTATTTATTTACACACACATTCACGCCTCTCATCCCTGAAGGGGTGGACAGAGGCGCAACTCTTGCACCCATTACCTGCCATGTGGTTTCTATCCCATGATGTGATAGGTGGCGAGCCTATCGCCATATCAAACACAGATTCCAGACTCTGGGCTAATACTGAGTAGAAAAACCCAATATCACTTTGCCCAACCCAGAGATCGAATTTGAAATATCAGCACTGTAGTCGTACCGTAATAAAACTAGTCTATAGAGGCGATATTCTTTATTCTAATTAAAAAAATACTTACCCATGTCTAGCTGCTTTAATTTCATTGCTGAAAATATTAGGTATCAATGGTAGATATAGGACTCAAGATGGGAGAATATACTGGTGATCCGTACTAGAATATATGTACCCGCCCGGATGGCGACCACCCTACACAAGATATAAAACCCGCCATAGTGGCCCAGGTAAAGGCGTTCCGGGGTCCTGTGTATATCCCAGTGGCGAGTAGTAAAATTTTTCAAAAGGGGACCCAGCACATAATTACTAATGACATGCATAAATGCGGTATGTCGATTGTTCGAACGATAATTAGATTTTATATAAATTAGAAAGGGAAGCAAGCAGGAATCGGATTATATGGATCCTTTGCCACTAGGCTTCAAACAGGTCGACATAATCGTGTCGACTGGCGAGGGATAATCATCTCTTAACAGCCAACACTTTATCGGGACCCTTCTGTGCAGTAGTAAACATATCCACCACAAACAATTGACAACTACACTATATTTGGTAGCAAAAAGATGGGTCCTCTGATAGCCTAACAATTATAAAATTAAGTTTAATTCATGAGTATATAACCAACCTGACTGCAAGTCGTATTCCGCACAAATACACATTGAAGTAACCATTGCAAATACCTGAAGAAATATAGAAAGTATTAGAAATGCGCACGATATAGCCCTACAAAGCGATGTCAGCTAAGATGCTGCCAAATTCGTCAGCATCTTAAGTTCAGCACTATTTACAGATATCAACATCTCAGATGATATCTTAAGTCACAGTATAATGGATTTTGACAGCTCAGAGATACCAGCTAAGACGCTGTCAACTTAGCCAACATCTTAAGTTCATCGCTATTTACTATAAAGACATCAACATCTCAAACGATATTTTAATTCTTAAGTATAACGGATAGTATGACGGATTTTAACAGCTCAGTTTTGTTTATTAAACAACGGCGACTCAGTTGAAATTAACACATAAGCTTTATCTATTAAATAGTTAAATACATTAAATGTCTACTTGAGATCCTACTCACAGTTAGATTAATTTATTAATGCCCTTAGTCCTTTTATGTCAACCAATACAGGACACAGAAGTCTTTACCATTGGGAGAGAAAGAATCTTTTGCCGATCCGTAGTGTGATATAGTCACGCGTGTTTCCCGTTGCAGGGGAAGACAGAAGTCACATTTTTCGCCAGCTATGTTTGATCTAAGGGGTGGGCCTTGTGAATTATCGAACACAATTCCAGATTCTTGGCTGTTAAGCTAAAATCCCAATATGACTAATCGACCCGGGATTCGAACCAGGGACCTTATCCGGCAGTAGTACCGCGTATGCAATATAGCTACGCAAAAGCCCTTCTAATTATTCAAGTTATTAAATTTTCTATTTCTAAATATCACAAAAGTCATACCACAATAAATTCGTCGTAAACACGTCCTCTTGGTATCAGAAGTTCCATTTTGAAGGATTTATTTCATCACTTTTTATTGCTTATTTTGATGAAAATAAGTTTATGGTTTTTATATGTTACCTAACTACAAGAATAATATATTTTTATGTGACGTGCTTAAATCTTTTGGTAAGGTAAAAATATAATATATCCTAGCTAAAAACGGAAGGGAATCCGAAGAGAGGAGTAGCAAATTCGATTCGAGAACTCATTTGTGACTTTCATAGTTATATTACATGTTACATAAACAGGTTCCATATTTAAGAGTTTTAAGACTTTTCTACTGCTTACTGAATAAGAGTTTATTTTTGTTTATTTAATTTAAAAAACTCTCGTGATCAATTATCGCATTTCTCAGAAATATAAAACAGCGCCATGTGGTAAAATAAGGAACTTATTTCTTGTAAATATTCAGTTTAAAACAATAAGGCAATTGTGGCCTCAAGTCTTTTATTTTCCAAATTGAACAAAAGTTACTTCCCCACATCGAACTCTAACTAAAGCAATTGTATTTTCAGGGCCACGACCACGAGCACGAGCACCATGACCACCACAACCACGACCACGACCATCACCACCACGAGAACGGCGGTGAGCACGACCACCACCATCACCACGAGCCCGGCATGCCGTTCGACTTCGCCTACTCAGTGAACGAGGACGGCAATGACTACAGCCATAATGCTATTTCTGATGGTGACGTCACCACTGGAGAGTACAGAGTGGCGTTGCCTGATGGTCGCACGCAAATCGTGAAGTATACTGCTGATTGGAAGAATGGATTTAATGCTGAGGTTGGTAGTAAATGTCAATGATTTTGATCATGCATATACCCAAAGTTATCTCTACATACATTAACTGTAAAACTTCTGTTAATATCTTTTGAAGCTCTATATGTAATCTTTGTAAAGAGTTAAATAGTTAAAAAAAAGTTTTGACATACCTAAGGGATTAATCTTTCGGCAGAATGGATTTAATGCTGAGGGTGGTAGTAAACGGAAATTTTTAAAGCATAACCAAAGGAAGTAACGCATTATCCCTACCTATATAACTGTAAAACTTCTGTTAATATCTTTTGAAGCTCTATTTGTGATATTTGTAAAGAGTTAAATAGTTAGAGAAATGTTTCTGAAATTTTGACATAAAGGATTATTCTTTAGGGGACCTTTATTGTATATATTTACTTGGGAGATATTCAAATATTCACTGCTAAAATCATGTCAAAATATTTAAGTGATCCCCAACAATACCCCGGTATGAGATATCTGATAATTTCTCACTCTACCTTCACATTGCTATACGTTATGACCCCATATTAGTTTCATATAAAAATATTTATTTTAACATCATTACCTCCCCTTTCCACTATCTTAAATCCTAACTTACTTTTCAGGTGTCATACGAAGGCGAAGCGAGGTACCCTGACCAAGCAGGGTACGGCAGCGGCAACGGCGGACAAGCGTACGGCCCACCAAGCCAAGGCGGCGGCTACCAATACTAGACATGAATGAGACTGCTGTGTGAATGTGTTTGTTTATCCTTAATTGAAATAAAATGCTGTCAACTAAAAAAAAATAAAAGAGAAGTATAAAGCAATGTAATAATAGCGCAGAATTATCGCAGCGTAACTTATTGTGTGTACAGCGAGCATAAGCAGAATGTATGTGAACCATGTGATCTATTTGTATTGTGTGGAGAATCAGTAGATATTTACCGTCGTTAGATTTTTTTATAGCGGTCTTGTAACCTGTCATATTACTGGCGATTTGATAAAAATACCACCATTGACAGAACAACTTACAGATGAAGTTAGCAATGAATTTTATTATTGGCCAATAAAGACACAATTACAAAAGACAGCAATTTTATGTCAATTTGAGGTAAACTAGAAAACATCTGAGTAATATACTCTAGTGCCCATTAATCTGAATTCTTAAGCTGCATTTCTAGCCAAATAAGATGAGGATTCAGACAGACTTTTAGGGTTACATGTATATTTTATTATAAGTCTTAAAATATAGTTACCAGATCAGTTACCATTACTGCCAATTTTAGTGTAATGAAAATTCGGGATTCTTTATTTTAGCTAAAATATTTTATTTTCGAAAATTTAATCATTTTAGAAACCATGAACAGTTATGTGCGTTAGTCATATTTCATTTCATTTAAATACTGTAGGCATAGCGCTTAACTGGGTCAGTTTCGGCAAAGCGGGAAGCATGAAGGAGATGGAATACAAGAAAATAACGCTGTCGCTTCATACATAATATGCAGCGCGACAGCTTTATTTTGTCGTTTTATGAAAAAAAATCTGATGCTACGCCATTTTACTCCGCCATCATTCCCCGAGAAACTTAATCAGATACACGCTGCACATATTTTTTTCCTTTTATAGTAACTAAACGAAAACCGCATGCATCTCAATTGTTAAAAATCATTTTAAATTTATTTATAGGCATCATAATAAGCTTAACACAAAAAAAAACATTGTGTTGTATAAAAATCGAAATAATTATTTTTTACATGTCTACCCTCATTTGCGCAAACGAAAAATTTGAATTTCGCTTATTATGGAGTCTTTTTATAATAAAATCACTGCCTTATTTTAAATTGGAGATATAGAAACAAATAATATTACTCTTAAGAATCTTATTAGTACAAATAATATAATTTGATTTTAAAATCTTATACCTTATACCAAGGGAAAACTTTCGGGATATATTATCTATTTATTTATGCAGGAATTGATTTAAATCTCACGATATTATACATAATAGAATAGTGCGTTAATATCGTCTCTATAAAATGAGCATAAGGTTCAGTGCAGATATGTCGGTGCGCAGCGCAGATATTTTTTCTGTAATACTACTATCGATATTCAACATCAATTTAATGTACTTTATTGTTGTGTTGATGGATTTTCAATATTATTTCAGTTTAAACAAAGTCGATAATAGTTCGACAGTAAAACAAAGCTGCGCTGAGCTCCGCCATATATGCACTGGCCCTAATACGTAGTATTTTGTACACGTATTTTCGTCATATTAACACAATTTGTATTTAAAAATAAAATACTCAATAACAGTGAATGACATATTTATTTTAAAATTAAACCATTGACAAAGTCCTTTTGTACCTTATTTTTTAATAAAATAAAAAATATAAGCTACAGTACTGTTTTTATTTCTAATTGTTATTAACATCCTTACATTAACAACACCTCTAAGTTTATTTACTAACATAACCTATACTTAATTAATTATAATATATTTTCTACCACATGTGAAGCACCTACAAGGCAATTACATAAAAAATAAATAGCTTTTATTTATGAAAAGACATCTACTTTGAACAACCCATAAATCATAGACAACTTTGTACAAGGCATACATTAAATTCCTTTTGTAATAAATGATAAAAATATCAAAAATACAAAAAAATATTCACGGAATTTATTAGAATTTTTTTTTCACTTCCCATTGGAATATATTAAACCTTCCAAGACTTATACAACTGAAATAAATTAAAATTATGTATTTTGTACAATACAAATTTTATAAACAATCAAGTAAGAGAAAATTGTCATCTACTGAAAACAAATCCCAATGATCCAACTTCAAATGATTAATTTTATCCTTCCGTATAGCAAACTTCTTTGAACAATATGGACAGTTATGACACTTATTTGAATGACTTCTCTTAATATGTTCATTCTTACGGCTATTGGATACAAATTTTCTTTTACAAAACTTACATTCGTAATCCCTTCTACCTTCATGCAGCATTAGATGTTGGATCAATGACCTTTTCACTGAGAAATGAATTCCACAAAGCTCACAAATAAACCTTTTAGATCTATCATGAATTAATAAATGTTCTGTGAGATTACTCTTCTTGTAAAAACTTTTTGGACAATTCTCACATTGATACGGTCTGATGTGCAAATGAGCTTTATAGTTATGACATTTTAAATCCCTTTTATTTATAGTTTTGTATGGACAAACATCACAATAATAGTGAATTATTTTACGTTTCTTTTTGACATTTGTGATGTGACCCTGAACATGTTTATTGAAGTATGAATTGGATTTTAAAACCTTCTGGCAATATGGACATGTTTTGTCTTCATGGCTGTTCAGATGGACTTTCAGTGCCTTAGGAGTTTTACAGAGCTTAGCACAAATGTAGCATATTTCACTTTCTAAATTATTTTCATTGGAATTCAAATGTAATTTGGCATACTGGTGCTCATCTAATATTTTTCCTAATGCAATATTGCTACTTTTTGCCTTATTTTTAACATTTTTGAGTTTTGATTGTTTTTCTGTTAAGGATATCTTGATTATTTTCTTTGAGGCCGGTATCTTTGTGGGTATTTTTTTATTTATGATATTCACAACTTGACTAAAATTTTCCATTTTCACATCTCTCAGTTGAAATTTGCAGTAAATCTTTTTTAAGTCTCCAATGCAGTCAACACATGCCTTGCTGAAAATGATATCCTAAAAAAATGGTAAATACAGAAAAAAATAAAAAGGAATCACTGAGATTAATGTTAATAAAGTGTTAAAGGAAAAAATTGAAAAAGAAAACTATTTTTTTCGTAGTAGGTACATATATTTTTTTTTATTTAGAAACAAATAGTACCTATCTAAATCCAATCCAATTTATTTTGTACCTATCTAAAAGAAACTAACGAATTAATGTTGAATTTCGAAAAAATAAGTAACCTAAAAAACCCATAACCATATTATAACGGAAAAATTCTGTTAATACTTACTTGAAAAGGAAATAAATATTCTATAACGTTAATTAATGAAGTTTTTACGGCAAAATTTTCGTACTTATCTTCGATATCAACAATATCGTATACACTAGTACCATTGTCACACAATTTGAAACATAAGAAACACGTGGACGAGATGGTTTTCGGGTCAGTAATTAATTTTATGAGATCCATTTAGAAATACGTGAAAATAAATTTATGATTGCGATAGGCAAATAAAAAATAATAATTTGTTTGATTTATTTTCTCTTTAAGTTGGTACATCTGCTAGTGGTACGTCAGTTTTTCTTAAGGTGAGTTGTCACATTTATACACATTTCATTATTCATATGATTTACAATCGATTTTAAACAGCGAACCGAGGGGTAAATTCGCGATAAAGAGAGCAAACAAAAAAATAGTTTTCGAAATTTTTACTTAAAAACCGCGATAACATCCAAATAATCGTTTTAATTAAATTCTTGCCATTTTAGTAAATTAGTAGATTTTGTGTATTGCCAGTATCCAAAACGGTCACGGCATTGATATTTGATAGTGACATATTTTGTTGTGAGGTTGGACAAATCGATTATCAAGTGCAGAACATTGAAGAATAGCTTTTTAGCATATTTATATTTTCCATGTCCTCATAAGTAAGGTGTTTAAAATATTCATGCTGCAAATACAATAAATATTTCTTTCCACGCATCATTTTTACTGTTGCTTGTCGAAAAAATCCACATCTAATAACACGCTCAAAGCTTTTTTGACGTTGAACAGCTATCAAGACGACATTTTGTTGTACTTTGTACTCTGTTTCACGTAAGTCGTGCCAGGAGAATCAAAGCCAATTTTATCAACACGGAAATCCCGGAACGTGGACTAAAAGGTGACTTTTGATTTGTGATAGCACAAAAACAAAACAATCAGTACATAATTTGTACAAATAACAATATTTGTATCCATAATTATGAAGATATATGAAATGTTTTAGTTTCTTTATGTAAGGTGTAGCAGGAATGGCTTCGTACCGCCATTTTGAAGCCGAATAAGAATAACCTATAAATGTTTACGTAAAATATAAACATGTAGGCTTCCATGATTGATAAGATGTAATGACATTTAAATGCCAAACAAACTGTATTTTAATTTTTACCTATGGTGCTATAAAGTTCCATGGCCATCACCCAATCCTTACTAGAAAACCCTATTTGATATGCCGACTAGGAATATTCCGAGAATAGTCCCTAGTAGGTAATACCATATCATAAATATCTTATTCGAAGTTTATGTATTTTTTTTTTTCATATTACAGAAACAATTTCTTTGCTTTTTAAGACTAACTACCGTTGTAACGTTACTAGCAAAGTACCTGCCAGAAAATCTATGTAAAATTGCCAGACTTCACACACATCATTTATCTTCGAACAGTTAGGCAGAACTGCAACCAGGGCTCCGCTTTTCGCCAAGTGTTTTCTGTCCCATGTTTCCAAATTCCAGGCTGATAGTGGGCAGAAAAACTCCATAACTCCCCAATTCGAGATTCGAATCTGGGTCCTCAGAGCAGAGGTTGTTCCGCGCAAGCAATACAATGTTACCGAGGCAATCTACCTACCCACCAGACATACTCACAACCTCACGGTCAATAAATTTTAACTTAAAAAATTGTATGCCCAAAGGTATAGACCTAAATCCATGTCCTTTGTATCAGCAGTCTGTTCCTCTAGACTACCACTGCTACATATTCCGTGTTTTCTAATTTACAGATTAAAATGGAGAGCACAATAGAAATTCAAGAAAGTCAAGAAATAAAAACTCCATCCTCGAAAGAGGCTATCCAAGTGGAATGGCTGAAGCAGAAGTTAAAATGCCTGTGGGATTCGGCTCCATTCTGTGGGATGTGTTTGGATAACACCAGGAGCCTTAATTCTCTCGACAATGAGTTTGTTATTGGACGGCAGAAGGAGTCACAATCGCTGTTAGACATTTTGAATTATGTATTTAATGAAGATGTAAGTATTTTTGAATAAATTGTAATTGCATATCTTTTCTAAACCATGTCCAATTGATAATATGTACTGTAAATTGATTTCAACTGTATTAAGCAAAGGCACCTTCTATTTTCTGCACAATACTGTGGCATATTTTGAGGGTCCTTAAAATAAAATAATAAAATTTACACACCCTGCTTCCTATAATATTTAAAGTACTATCTATTTATTTTGTTTGTTTTTTAATTAGGAAATTATTTTATTATCTATGATTTCTTCTGCTATTTACTAAGATAAAATTTAATTTCTAATATGTTTCTTCTTTACTTTCACAGATAGAAAATATAATGTCCAGCACACAGTTATGTGATAACTGTTCAGAAAAAACAATCCAATCATATTTATTTATACGGAACACTAAGTTACTGTCGAAAATCATCAATAATTGTGTCACGGATATACACAGCAAAGCTGTGGATGTTGGGGAACAAATTCTGGATAACTTCATGTATGATAATGCTAACGTCATGATTGTTTTAGAGAATGAAAATGAAATGTTTAGTGAAGTAGAAAATCTTACAGCGATCACTGAAATAGTACCAACAGATCAACCAATAATAGCCACAGCCGCTTGTCCTCAACATGAAACTAAAGAAGATACTAAAGCCAAGGAGATTGATGAGACTGTAATAATTAACAAGGATAAGGAAGAAATGCAAGTTAAGGAAGGATTTCATAAACCAGTAACGTCAGAAAGGACTCCAAACATCACTTTGGAGAAAGGGAAGCTGGTTATAAAACCAATAAAAACTCTCACACCTCGATCTGTGCCAATATACAGCACTTACAAATGCAATCACTGTCCAGACATTTTCACAACACACAAATCATTAAAGGAGCATGAAAAATCAAAGCACAAATTCCATGTCTTTCAATGCAGGATGTGCGAAAAGTCATACAACACCCAGCAATCATTGAATAATCATTATAAAACCCATTCAAAGGCTAGATGTAAAATTTGCCGTATGATATTGCGCCAAGAAGATCTATTCTCACATTTAAGGGAATTTCACTCTAATGTAGTTTATCCATGCAAATTCTGTGAGCTGGTTTACTACACACAAGAAGCTTTGGACACACATTTCAAAGCGAATCACTTGGTTAATGATACAACTGCACAATCACAATGTGTTATGTGTCTGAAAGAAATAAGTGAGGATCAATTAAAAATCCATAAATGCAAGTTTAGTTGCTCAGACTGCTTTGTAATGCCATGCATACATTATAACTATTTAGTATCATACAGACAGCAAGTGTTAAACCATTCGGCTAAAGTGGCCTGCACGGATTGTGACTATGTGACGCATCGGAAGGAGTATTTCATAACACATGTGAATAGAGAGCATTTGGATTACCATCCGTTCACATGTAATGACTGTGGCATGCAGTTTTACACAAAAATGAGTTTAAAAACTCATATAGACCAATATCACATTGACAATATTTGTGCATACTGTGATACCGAATTCAAGAAACGCAATGTTCTTGTGGAACATAGAAAGAAATGTAAAACGATTATCAGGGCGTTCCCTTGCGATAAATGTCAAGCTTCATTCGATTTGGAAGAAGAAATAATCAAGCATGAATTCCTTAGACATAGCGATGGCGGATTTGCATGTAAATTGTGCAACAGAAGATTTCTGGAAGAGGTACAGTTGGAAGAACACCAAGTTATGGCACACAGCAGTGTCCAATGCAAGAAGAGGCGAAAAAATATTGAATGCACCTTGTGTGACACTAAATTTAACAACATAAAAGAATTAGAACAACATGAGGATATGCATGGACCGAACGTGACATACCCTTGTAAGACATGTTTGAAGCAATTCCAGAGTTTGAAAAAGTTATACATTCATCAACAAAGGCATTATGATAGGATACAATGCGGCGGATGTAAGAAGAGAATCATTACCAGTTTTTACCCACAGCACGCTGTGCGTTGCATGTATGTGAGAGAAGGCTCCATGCAACACATCTGTGAAGTGTGCGGCAAAGCTTTCCACTTAGAATCACTATTGCGCCTCCATCAGAAGGCTCACGAAAAAGTAAATTGTTCAGAATGCGGCAAACTCATGAAAGCATCTAATCTTGAGAACCATCTACGAGGACACAGTAATATTAAAAGCACGCGAAGCATACCCAAGATCGCGTGCCATCTATGTGGTCATTTGGTGAGGAAGAAATGCGATTTGGACACGCACATGAACAGATATCACTTGAAAGTGAAGCCGTATTCGTGCCATATTTGCAACAAACGTTTTTGTGGAAAAGTGAGGCTCACCGAACACCTGGCAACACACACATCGGACAATGAGTGTTTCTGTTCTATTTGCGGGAAGAAGTTCGCCAACAGAGTGTGTCTGAAAATGCATGTCCGAATCCACACTGGAGAATGCCCCTATACATGTGACTTATGTGGGGATAAATTTAGATCGTCCAGTATTATGAAAACGCATAGACTGAAAAAACATTTAGAGAAAAGCATTGCCTGTCCTGCTTGTGACAGTATGTTCCATATAGTTAGAGAGATGAGACACCACTTCAAAAATGTGCACTGGAAGGACAAAGATAGGCCGTTTAACTACAAAGAAGCAGTGTCGCCAGAGTTTTATCATTTATTTGAGGATGGCAGGCTTCCCAAGGTTGACCCTGGGCTCAAAGAGGATGTCATGGGTTCCTAATACCAATAATTTTGCTATAATGGGACTAAAAACACCAAAAATACACCATGTTGTTGATCAGTACCAATGTGTTATATAAAAAAAGTACATAGAAATTATTATTATTATTGTTTGTTATCAGGCAGGCAGTAAATTAACTGATATGCCTGCATCCTGTAATTCTCAATTCCCTTATAATTATTTAGATAGACTAATATTTATACGATATTTATCACGGCATTGTTGTATAAGTGATTAGTATTTTAACTTAATTATAGATTAATGTAAACTGTATCTCTTGAAGAATAAAATTGTTTTTAAAATGTATCAATGCCTGTAATAATTTAGAGTTAATGATTTTATTTAAAATAGTATCTTTTCTTGTTTTTGTTTATTGTATCAATTATTATAGCATTGCTTTATTTATCTCTATAGGCCTAAAATACTAGTACACATCGTGGCATAATTTTTTATTCTACTTTTTATGAAAGCTACCAAAAATCCCATTTTCACCAATTTCATTAATTTGTAAAATATAGATGGGTGCTTTAAAAATAATTATGATCGAAATATTTATGTAGTAGCAATATGTAATATACAAAATTAATATTACCATAATGTAAAAAAATATCTATAAATAAATATTTTTATCATACTATTGTAGTCTTTTTCGGTGGTGTAATATTTTTGCAGTCTTCTAATAAATATAGCTCTATAAAACCGCCTGCTTATATTTTGCTGTTGAATTGTTTTTTTTTTTAATAATGATTGTAAATAGTCTTATTTCAGACGATTTAAAAGTTCTTGTAAAATACTATTTCAATAAAGAAAGCTTTTCAGGTGAAATGACTGGTTCTTAAAATTAACAAGTCTCACCTATGTTTTTTTTATTCAATTTATTACTACAGTATAATCTCACTAATCCGGCACTATTAAAAACCGGAGGGTGCCGGATTATTGGAATGTTCGGATTATTGGATTATATGGAAAAAATCATAGGTAAGGAATAAAAGAAAGCATTTCATAGAGGGAATAAATGTTTGTATGTAATGTATTAAATTAACACGTACATGTGTAATTACTTAGTTTTAAAATAATCCTTAATTGAGGTCTGCTTTTGTGCAACTTGTAGTCCTTGCTTAACAACCTTTTCCTTAAGATCATATATAGTAGCACGCCCAACACCATATTCTTTTGCCAATTTGCTCATGTTTTCTCCACTATCTAACTTCCTTAAAATCTCCATTTTATTATTCAAATCTAGTGTCTTGTGTTTGCGTTTATTTGACATTTTTAACGATAAACTATTCTCACTTGAAAGAAAACAATACGTAAGCACGTGATAAGTTTTGAGGTTAGACTGCAATTCGCGACAATGCGAGTAACTGAAACACAC
This sequence comes from Manduca sexta, assembly GCF_014839805.1. Taxonomy (NCBI): domain Eukaryota; kingdom Metazoa; phylum Arthropoda; class Insecta; order Lepidoptera; family Sphingidae; genus Manduca; species Manduca sexta. Next base: position 8,104,046 of record NC_051116.1, on the reverse strand, counting down.
AGGTGTAGAGGGGCGAGGGAGGCGTGGGCAGAAGGTGACGGATTATTGGACGTGCCGATCTATCGAAGTGCCGGATTAGTGAGATTATACTGTAATTACAAATATTTTCATGAAATGTACCTAAACATTAAAAATATTTCCCTACCTAAATGGGAACATGATATGGATGAATTAGAATTCTAATATAAAGAGGAATTTTGGGAATTTGTAGGGGCTAATCACTGGAACTAGTAAAGGGATTCTGTATTCTTTTTATCCCGAAAATCTTTTCACGGGGGAGAAGCAGCGGGCAAATATATATAATAAACTTCTTACATTTTCCCTCTAAGAAGTAACCATTTTGCTTTTTAAAGCTTATATTTTGTGTATATCTAACACATTGGCAAAAAATATCATGGATTGGGAATCCAAAAATCCCGGTTTTACTTTTCTTTTTTTTTTAGTTTGTAGTTTAGTGCTAATATGGCTTATGCGTGATTGTATTCCTGATTGAAAGTGTGATGCTGCTGCGACCAATTCTCTTAGAGTAGTAGTAATAACTAGACATTAGGACGAAAATAATTTAAAATTACGTTATAATATTAATTTTTTCGAAACTCTACTTTTTTTACATCTACAGTTGAAGTAACTTATTGTACGTGTTATTTTCAAGAAGATAAACATGTGGTGTCATTTAGTAACGCAATATCAAAATGACCCTGTATAATATCCGGGAAACTAACATCAGTATAGCTACACTAACATACAAGCTACCTTACTATGCAGTAGTCTACTCAAATTGTTTGCGAGCTATTATATCTTGATCACTAGCCACAAGATATTCACTACTACACATAGACCTTCCCCAAAGAGGTTAGATAGCAGTCACTTCTAACATAAATAATAAGTACAAATTCCCGTTGTAAATAAGTTTATTAAATATTCAAATGTACTTAAATAATACATATAGCTAGGACTTGACTTTTAAATTATTATACAAAATAAACTTTGATGAGAAAACTTGAGACCATCAACAACTTAATTAACGTTTTCAATAAACAATCCGTATCGATATTGTAGGATCGCAAAAATAGACCAATCAGAATCAAGCTTGTCCGCCATGTTTGATACATATTTTTGGTTTGTTCTCTGGATCGATCCAAAGATAACGATCGAGATCGTTTATCGATTTCAGGCGTTAGACGCAACACACGAAACTGATACAGCGCTTTTTCATTTTATACAAATTACATAATGCATACATTTTTGCAATACATGAAAATCCGACTCCGACGGTCTTGTAAAATAACACACCTAGCATATTTGAGCGACTTACATTATTTAGCCGATGCAACAACTTTGCATCGGCTAAATAATGATATTGCTTTGCCCAAAAGGCGCGAATATTTTGACATATACGCCAAGTATAATGCCAACATAACGTCACACAAAAGACAGCGTTTATAAAATAAACTAAGATGAAAGATTAGAGATGTTTTTACCCACCGAAATAAACATTATCGAAACAATCATGATTTTTTTTAGTAGTATCGAGGATTGGAAATATAAAACATGAATAACTGAAAAAACAAAGAAGGAAGATGCGGGGGTATTCTATTTTTCGTGTTCTTGCCTCTCGTGTAGTCGCGCCTTACATTGCCCAATAACATTATAATGTCTCATAAAAAAGGAGTAGCACCTACTAGCCAGAAATAAAACTTCTAAAACAAGTAATGTTTACATTTTCAAGTATTCGTATAGTTTTATTTAATGTAGAATGCACATTATTATGATCATTGCTTTTGTAGTATAAATGATATCCCAGCATAAATACTATTTTTATTACAATTATTCCACTAAAAATTAAGCCATTATACTTTACAATGTAACAGTAAATATTTCCAAAGCAAAATTCAGTAACTGAAATTTTTGCAATATAATATACAATTTTCCTATATGATTGCAATAGAAGTTTTACCTCTAGGCACATTTCATAATCTAAAGCACTTAACACACGGCTAAATTATATTATGGGCTTTAGCAATATGCTGTTTCAATGCAGCCTTATTCCTTAAAGAAGTTTTACAAAACTGACACGTAAACCCTCCATGATATAACAGCATATGCTTGCGTTTCTTTTGCACACAGTAGAACGATTGATCACAAAGATGACATTTATAGGGTGTCACTCCGATGTGCTTTCTTACATGCACCACCAACTGCTTTCTAGACTTCAAGACCATATCGCAGAAATGACACTTCTCTTTGGTGCGTACATTGTGGACTTTCTCGTGGTTCCTCAAGTCATATTCGGTGTAGAACTGTCGATCACACATATCACAAGAGTGTGGTTTGATTTGTAGATGTATTTTGTTGACATGAAGTAACAGGTCCGTTTTCCCTCTACATTCTTTTTCGCAGAAACTACAAGTTTAATCGAGCCGTGCATTGACACCCGCCATTGCGCCGCGTGCCGTTGCATATGACTGTCATAAAACCTCTGTGTAGCAAATATTTTGTCACATAAATCGCAAGTTTTCTTCCTATGATTTCTCTCATGCAACCTGAGCGTGCCGTAATCCAGAAACATTCTTCCGCAAGTCTTGCACGAGTAATAGTTTGAATGGTTCAAGATATGAACCATTTTGGTGTGTTCGTACAGATAGAATTTGGATTTGAAGTACAGAGGGCAGTATTTGCACTCGACCTTCTTGTAGCGGTGTTTCAAAACGTGCCGTTTCAAGAAGTATTCTGTTATAAAATGCTTACAGCAAAGCGGGCATGTGTATTTACATTTCTTTTTCTTTGGCGGTTTTTTCTTTTTAAATGTCAGGAACTCGCTTACTTTATCCATAGAATCTGTTTGGTATCCATTGATCATTCTGCTCCTAGCTGAGTAAGTTTGCGTCGCGTCTTTCGCTGGATTGTACAGAACAGTCGAAGTATCAGAGTCGCTATCCGTACTACCTTTCATTTCATTAAACTCCTCTTCAGCTTTCATTCTAAATTCGCCTTCAAGCACTTCAACTTTAAGTTTAGACTCGTCTAAATAATCATTCTCGTTGACGAGAAGATTTTCATCGTAATCTTCCAGTGCAGGCATGATGGCATGGTTGGATATCTCTACAAATACATTACCCTCTTCTGCGTCAATGTCGTTCAAACTATTCAGCATGAAATCAACGCAAGTGTTTAACCTATTTCTACTGAAATGGTACTGATGTATGAAAATATATGACGTAATGGCATTATTAAGGCACTTTTCACATATTTTTGTTCCGGTGTAATTGTGTAGTATATTCATCTGCAAACAAAAATATAAATAAATTATAAACAATTTAAAAAGCTTATACTAATAGATTGTGAATATTTAGTTAATATAACATATAAATATAATAAATATACATATATATATTGGGATTGTGTTAGTGCCTTAATGTAATGTCAATATCTCAAGTGTTTATTTCATACATGTCCATAATCTTACATATAGAATAAATTATATAAATAAACACAGATAATGCACTACTTGCATCTCTGCTTACTAACATAGTGCTACAAGTGTGAACTTACAAATAAACTAGTAAAAAGAGTAGTTGCCAATCTTTGATTTTTAGATTATTTAACAAGAATAGCAAATAACTAAACTAAACTAAACTAAACTAACTAACTATACTTGTAAAAACGGCATCTAAACTGGTTGAAAATGATGTTGAAAAAATGCTCTTAAGACATACAATATTGCATTTAACATTTTTCATTTTCAGATTTCAAAAGCTTTTTTTCTGTTTTATTTTCAATTAATTTGGATAATTCTTGTGATAGATTTATTAATGTATATTCTTAATATAGGTAATTATAAAAGATAGCCAACTACCCCATATTACAACTCCATACTATACTTTAACTTAAACCGCTAATAGTCAATTTCTTAATTGTAATTTTCAGAAATTAGCTGTAGTTATCTCATATCCAAGTTTTTGTTACATACAGACGTATGGGATATACGTATCATATGCAAATGTAATAAACTTAACCAAGTTGACAAATTAAACAGTTAGATATCAGGGGCTGGAACCAAGGCGCCTGTCTACCATAGTTAACACCAATAATAATAATAATATCAGCCCTGTATTATATACTGTCCCACTGTTGGGCACGGGCTTCCTCTACTACTGAGAGGGATTAGGCCTTAGTCCAGCACGCTGGCCTAGTGCGGATTGATAGACTACACACACCTTCGAAATTCCTATAGAGAACTTCTCAGGTGTGTAGGTTTCCTCACGATGTTTTCCTTCACTGTTAAAGCAAGCAATAATTCACAAAGAATACACACATAATTTTTTAGAAAAGTCAGAGGTGTGTGCCCTTGGGATTTGAACCTGCGGACATTCGTCTCGGCAATCCGTTCCACTAAATGAAACCACATACTCGCCTTCACCTTTGCAGATATTGTGCCAAAAATCATCCATTAATAATGAATATTTTCACCAAGAATCCTGGTTTTACTTTTCTGATTTTTCTATCAATTTGTAGTTTGATGTTCCTGCTGCCACATTCTCGTAGAATAGTAGTAGTGGCATAAGAGCGCGTAAACTATTAATATTTATTTTGTGTGAAACTTATATTTTTTTATTTTTATCTATCGCTCAAGTAACTTATTGTAATGTTCTTTTCAAGTCGATAAGTATGTGCTTGCATTTAGTAACGCAAAGTCAAAATAACCCTGTATAAATGAGACAAAGTTATTACAAACGGAAAACTAGTCCAGGCTTGTTACAGAATATTATCACTACTTTCAGTTTTGTATATAATATAATTTTATTCAATATAAGGACTAGTGTTTATTTTAACACCAAATAAATATAAATTATACATTATTAAACCTTAGTTACATTGTCAATGTTTAATAAATAATATTTAATATATCTCCATCCTACAGGTATTATTATTCTTTGGGATTTGTTTGGTTTTTCCATATTATCTATACTATTATATAAAGCTGAAGAGTTTGTTTGTTTGTTTGTTTGTTTGTTTGAACGCGCTAATCTCAGGAACTACCGGTCCAAACTGAAAATTTCTTTTTGCGTTGGATAGCCGTTTGTTCGTGGAGTGCTATAGGCTATATATCATCACGCTATACCCAATAGGAGCGGAGCAGTAATGGCTAATCTCAGGAACTACCGGTCCAAACTGAAAAATTCTTTTTGCGTTGGATAGCCCTTTGTTCGTAGAGTGCTTTATGCTATATATCATCACGCAATACCTAATAGAAGCGGAGCAGTAATGGCTAATCTCAGGAACTACCGATTCGAACTGAAAAAATCTTTTTGTGTTGAATAGCTCTTTGTTTGTAGAGTGCTCTAAGTTATATATCATCACGGCATGACCAAAAGGAGCGGAGCAGTAATGGCTAAACTCAGGAACTACCAGTTTGAACTGAAAAATTCGTTTTGTATCGGATAGCCCTCTATTTGTGGAGTGCTATAGGCTGTATATCATCACGCTATGAGCAATAGGAGCGGAGCAGTAATGAAACATGTTGCAAAAACGGGGACAATTTATTAGTTTTGAGAGCTTCCGTTGCGTGCGCTGCGTAAACGGTTAAAGTTATGCAACAATGATGTATGACGGGATTGTTCCTCTTAAAAAGTTCTAAAAAATATATAATATATTATAAAACAAAGTCCTCCACTGCATCTGTCTGCCTGAACATGTTAAACTCAAAAACTACCCAACGTATTAAAATGAAATTTGGTATGGAGACCGTTTGAGACCCTGGGAAGAACATAGGCTCCCGGGAAACTACTACTTTTATAACGGAAAACTTTAGCCTGAAAAACTTTATAACGCGGGCGGAGCCGCGGGCAAAAGCTAGTAAATGAATAAAGGCATTTCAAAGAATATACTTTAAAGTACTGAATTCTGAGGAACTGTACTCTTGATTAAAACTGTTTTTTAATTGTAAAAACTATTTATGAAAAGCTTTAGACATCTTCCTGAATGGTCTTTTAAACTTCCTTATACATTTATCTTCTGAAGTAACAGAGCCTATTTCAAATTTGAATGAGTTTACTTGTTTGTTCTCATTAAAAGTAGGCAGAGATGGTTGTAAACTTTCTTCAACATCCATTTTCTCTGGTGGAAAATTATTCTTGACTAGCTTAGAACACTTTGGTACCACTGTGAAGCGATTTTCCCCTAGATTCAAAATGTCTACCTCTTGTGACTTGCAAGTAACTTCTTTAACATCAATTACATTATATATAGGTTCAATATCCATATCTTGTGTGTCTATTATATCAAAGGTTTTATTTTCTATTACATTAATTGCCTTATCTGGTGTATCCATACTTTTCACAGTATTTACAATGCTTTCTAATTCTGTAGGTGCTTCATTTGCTTCTTTAAACAAAGCAGCATATGTACCGAATTTAATCTTTAACAAATTATTTGTGTTTCCTTCACTATCACAACAAAAGCATGTCTGTTTGTCTGCATTGTTAGTAGTTAGGCATATGGAGCATTTCCATGGCTTCTTCTGTATCTCCTTTACCTTTTCCATATTAAATTTTTTAGAACTAGCTTCAGGTGATTTAGGCTTAGGTGTATTAAAATCTTTGGAAATTTCAATTTTATTATCATTATTTTCGACTGCATCAGCATTTACATTTTTTATGTCTGTATAAGGTATATTATTAAGTTTTTTGCAGTATTCACATTTATCCACAAATTTGAACAGCCAACAATAATTACATGGCTTGGTTTCATTAGCATTACTGTCAAACTGTTTAAAAACTTGATCATAATTTTTTTTACATATTTCACAAGATTTATCTTTAAAAACCCAACACACTTCACAAGCCTTAGACTTAATATCTTCTTCAAGATCTTTTTTGTTAATTTCACCTGTAACTTCTTCAACAATTGGTGTTTCATCACTATTGTCAAGGTATATTGGTTTAGAAAACATAAAAACAGATGTTTCTTTAACACAGATATCCATATTTGTATTATTATTAAATTCTTTTAAATTATCAAGTTCATTCTCATCATCTAAATCATCATGATGACTGTTATCATCAAAGGCAGATGACATTTCTGTTTGATTAGTATCCCTTACATCTAAATCATGAGATACATTTCTATCAAGTAAGTCAATCATATCAGAATCACTTTTAACATCATGAATTTCTTCTAATTCAGCTAAAATTTGAGATTCAGTAGATAATTCATATATCTTAAATTCCTTTTCTCCTCCAACATGTGGTGTTACTTTTAATGGTGATGAAAAGAAAAAGATATAGACTTCAGCAATCTCAATGTTATCAGTTGTTAGTATAATAGGATTTTCAAAATATAGATTAGGTACAGGTCCAGTGTTTTTGTCTTTCTTGACTATTGTCATAATGTGTGCTTTGTTTGGTACTATCAACTCTTGATATTTATATAATTTTGGCTAGAATATGATTTGATGACATCATACAATGCTAGTGACAATCATTTTAAATACTTAAAATAAGTGATAAAAAATATTATGTCTGCAAAATTTGATGGATGAATGAAATGAAAGAATATAAAATAGGGTATAAAACATGTTAAATTTAGTTATTTTATATAGAATAATGTTAGTAAACTGATTAGGGCAATATAGTGTATTATGAATGGCAAGTTAGAAATTATTCAGAATACTGTATTAAAAATTATAATTAAAATACTTACATCAGGTATGGTAGACGCCAGTATGTTATAAATGTTTCTGTCTCCTGTCATATCCATATGACCTCCATGCAAACATACCATACTATCCAACGTTGTCATTTTGGAACTCTTATCTAGACAAACAGAGCATAATTCGTCCATATTCTTCTCCACCAAATGCTGCATCACTTCTTTAAACTTATGCTTCTCAATATGTTGTAAATATTCATTACAATCATTGGTTGTTTCCCCACAAGTGTTACAATGGAAACTATTTGCCAGAGGTTTCGGAGGCTTTTCCGTCAAATGCGTATTAGCATGCTTCTTCAATAGATACCGTTTTGGAAATGATTTGCCACATAGACGGCAGTTATACCACATGGTTTTAGGATGACTCTTTTCATGGTTTATCAATGCATCTACGGTAGGCAGAACTTGACAACATTTTAAACATTCATAATCCTTTATAGGTCCCTCAGTGGTCAGTGATTGCGACGACGTATTAATAATATTTATCAATGGTTCCGCATATTGTATAACTTTTTTATGTTCTGCATACAATGTGTTGTAGTTTGGGTTCAATTTCTGTCTGCCACGTTTCTTTTGTCGTTCTAATGGGTCAAGCTTTATCAACTTGTCATACATGTCTTCGATACAGTTACGGAGAGCCCGCTTCGCTCTGTTCACATTGCTGGGCCGAATAGATATGCACTGATTGTACGGTCTAGACATTTCTCGCATATTTTATCTGGTAGATTAGGATCATCAGCTACCTGAAATTATAATTGCAAGATTTTAGTTTAATTTGATTGTAAGGAAACAATATATACAACACAAGGACTATAAACTTATAAACTACCAAAACGTTGCATGGGACAGTTTAGTAAGATTGTAATGGAAAGATACTATTTTTCGGATTTTATTACAGTACATTATATTGTAATTTTCCAACAATATTTCTAAGACTGCAGAATTCATGGTTCCAGAGAAATTATAACATGAAACTGTCAATTATAAGACCATGATGTAATCTGAAAAATAGTTGTATTTTTATGTCTAAGATAGAGTATGTTAATTTGCATTGGCATTTGTCTCCGGAACACAAGTGAGGAAGACTTAGATAAGCACACACCAATTGTGCGCCGAAAACACAAATGTTATGTGAACTGCAATCAATATGTTAATGCACAAGGGGAAAGAATGACTATGGAGCAAAATAAGTATTTTAAAATCATTGGAGCAGAAAATTTGTAGTTTCTGTCTTTCCTGATGGTATAACTGCATTATTATTTTTATCCTATTAATACAGGGTAAACAAACTAACAAAAATGTATTCAGTATTTAATCTAAGTTTTCACATTTCATAATTTATGCTACCTACAACATTTTCCACAGGCTACAATTCAAAATTAGAGGTATAGGTCATTATAACAAACAGTGGGTTTGTGTTAAGTGATCTGTTGTATAGAAATCAAATAAGAAAGCAAAAATATCTGAATTATAAGGAACAGAGAGAAAAGGTGTACAATATTATACAATTTTAGGTTCGTAAAAGTAGAATAAATTGGATTATTTACCTTAACAGGATAGAAACTAGCCACCATATCTCTAATGGTGACTTTGTACAACGCTCCTTGGCCATTCACTTCCAAATATTGATCCAATTCAGCCAACTCGGACGTCACGTTGAGACAATATCGGCATACTTTATGTTTGAGAGTCCCATCCAAGAGATATTGCATGGCATTCTTCGTAGTTAGAGGATCATTTTTTATCACCGGAGTTGTAGTATCATTCACCGTATTAACATTCTGAGTAACGTTAGTTGCATTTCTATGAGCTTTTGAATACGTTCTAATGTACCTGTTATTACTAAATACGTTAAATTCGGGAGATTTAATAAAATCATCATCCATTTTTTAGGTTACGAATTATCTTTTTCGATCTTAACACGAAAATCACTAACAATGGTAACAAATCGCCGTAGCAATTATTCGATTAATTTAATATGGGGATAAATAATAACTTATTATTTTAATTGTAAATAGAAATCTAAACTATATTTTATGATGACACCGTCAAGAGCAAAAATGGCGGAAGCGTAGCGTCGACTGGCCTATTTGACAGTAGTTTTTAATTCTGCGTGAAAGGAATCGGTATATGCAATATAAATGAGTAAAATACGTAGAATTTCAAAAAACATAATACAATGACGCGTAGTTGATCGTGCAATAATCCCCATTTAAATGAAGAGTTCTTCTGGGATTATTTTATGTCGGCGCCACACATAGCAAAAATATTTGAACACTTATTTTAAAACTTCTCTGAACTCATGTGTGGCACGGGTATTTGCGTATTTGTGCAAAATATGTTTGCGTATTTGCTATTCGGTATCGGTTTTTCAACCACACATCAAAGCGTCATAGTTATCGAGCTGCTTGAAGGAGAACCCGATTATATGGAAACCTGAAAGAAAAATCTATAAAAAAAATAATTTGGTCAGTGTCTGTAACTGTATTCAAAAGTGGGGCAAAGTCTTTGTTCAAATATTTGTCTGTGTGCGGCGCCGGCATTAGAGCAATAATAAGGTAAAGGCAAGAATTATATGCAATAATTTTGTATCTTTAGTAATACTCGCCAAGAGATTATTGCTTCATAATGTTTAAACATGGGCGAGAAATAATATTTGAAAAATACGTACATAATCATTTTGTGATACGAGATTCGCAAATAAATTGCTGGCCACTGCGATGGCACGTGCGAGTGTCGTATATGTTATTATTGCTCACGAGTTTTTGTACACATTTACATGCGAGACAACTTAGTATTACTACGAAAAATCGTTTAAAAGGAGACGGTCGAAATTGGGCTTGACAGTACACTTATGAAACATATATCAATATTCTTCTTCTATTTTATATCTGCTATTAAAAAATATTAGATTGTATTACTATGGGAAAATAAAATATTTTTTATTATGAATAAGTAACTAACTTCCTGTATCGGGAATATCTATAATTAATGTATATGTCTATTATTAATGTATATTATTGTTATTCGCTTTCTGTACTTCTGCGCAAGTGAATGTTTTTGGTTTGATATTTTTTAACGACTACGGCTTTTCGAGAATATTTAGACGATTGCAGTTTTAATAAACTACCCACGCTTATTCAACAACGGACTTTGACTTCTTGCTTGCTCGACTGATTTTGCTTGTTCTACCGGATTTCGGAAACTAACGATAAACCATCAACACCATTGTGTTAATTGCAACCTACACGTAATTTCATCTTGCGATAAGTACCTTTATATCGGTCGTCGTCCATTCCATGTGATAATTTCAATTCTGGTTATTATTTAAGCCAGCTGCTCATTAGTCAACACGGCAATCCAATGGACAATGATTAGGTGCTGGTAACATCTTATGCTATCGGGTAAATAGGAAGTTATTCACAGAAAAGTGTTTTTTTTACGCTGTATTCTATGGCGATTATTTCTTTACTCCCATTGTAGAGACAGTCTTTTTTTCTAATTTAGAAATGGTTCTATTATTCCTATAAAATAATGCATAAATCATCTCTGTAACACCAAGCCCAAGGTTCTATGAAGTTTCGCCCGTCTCCTTTACTAGATAGATTTTTGTATTTTAAATGAATGTTATGTTTTTATATGGTTCAGTAACAATAATGCCTAATCATATTTTAATTGAATAATAATAACCATTGAATAAATAACATGACAGCTAATCTATGCTGCTAGCACCGTACAACGATGCAATCATTGGGTGCAATATAATAAAAATTAAGTTATGTTTAGACTAGTAAATTCTTGCAATCATATATATTGTGTGGGAGCTTCCTGACGCGTTTATCCTAACAGCAATTATAATGGGTGTGTCAATAGTTTTATACACAAATGACTACCCGCGGTAAAAATCGCTAACAGAAGTCAACTTTGGTCAGTTTTTTTGCTAATCTAAACCTTGCTTTAGGGATGATCAGTGTTTCCGATTGTCCCTGAGGATTGTCCTTTCGATAAAAAAAACATTTCCAAATAAGCTACTGAACGTACTATATAACGTCAAATCTCAAATATGGCGACTTGTTTTGCCAACTGGACAAAGTCCTGTCATTAGCACAAATAATGCTATTTTTGCTTTGTTTACATCCTATGTTACACAATATTTTGAATTCTACATTATTGCAGTGATATGTGACGCTAGTTTACAGCCATAAACATGTCGTGGTTGAATTTAAATCAAAGTTTGAATAGCCTTAAAGGGCAAATAACTAATTTCGCTTCTGAGGTCCTATCCGAAGCTCCTGTGAATGATGAAGTGGAAGGACCTTCAAGAACGGACTCTAAAGTGACTGAACTCGAAGATAAATGCCGCAAACAAGAGCTCGAGGTGAGTGAAAAAGTCAATATTTATTTTCATTTGACAGTTGTTTTTTTAGGTTATGTTTTTATGTATTTTGGTACATCTTTGGTCAGAATTACATCATAAGACTAATTAATGTGCAGTTTACGACTTGAATTTGTTAATTAGTTAAACGAATACACTTCGAAATACGTAAATTTTGTACTAAATAAGTGTTTTGAATAGTTGTCTATATAACATATTATAGCAGTATATTGATAGACTTGTGGACTATTGACAACAATACGCCGAGTTAACGACTCAGTGCTCCTATTTTGAGCGCATATTCAATTTCCTCGTTACATCAATTTGTTCCTGCTATTTGGATGTCCAAAACAAGGTGCTATCGTTTATGGTTTGATATGATAATTGGATTTATTTAACAAGTGATAATGTTTTATTATAATTTACTACACCAAAACATGTAAGATAATAATTGACTGTGATTTTTAAACATTTATTTCAATGACAAGGTTTAAATTTATATAGGTAGCAGAATAAACCATAATATTCAAACTGTAAATCAATATATTTGACCAGAAAGAGTGAACAATATGATATCTAGGAATATGTGTAGAGAAGTGGTATATGTGCATACAATGTAAATATATATACAGGGGTAATATCTTACGGGTATGCAACTAGTGTATGTGACAAAGATTGCTTCTACTTTGTCCTATTATTTTCTATTGCATGCAATGGTAACGATGAAAATAGATATAAAATAATTTTATAAATATTAAAATTACCGACTTACTTCACTGTTAAAATGAGCGATAATTCACAAAGTTGCGCACATAATTTAAGGAAGTCAGAGGTGTGTGCCATTCAGTTTTGAACCTACCGACATTCATCTCGGAAGTCCATTCCACTGCCAAACTAGGATATTGACGCTCAATATGATTAATAATGATAAATATATTGTTCATAGCTATAGACATGCAATATTGACCTTTAATTTTAAGAAAGTAATTCTGTGAAAATAAAAGATATTAATATATAGATTTAAGTCCATAACATTCCACTTTTCTACAATTGATAGTAAAATCAGATTATTTTGCCACAAAAGGAATCAACACCATTTATTGGTGTCTTTAGCCTTCTATGAATTTGAACTGCAGGTCATTTTCATTAACCATACTAATCTGCGGTGATAACCAATCACACTCTTAGTTTCTGAAGGTTACGTCTTTGTGCAACAAACTGAGTATTGTGATTTTAATAAAACAATCCTTCAGTAAAGACCTTGTAGCTTACAATTATTTAACATTTGCTTTTTATTAGGGCAGCAGTTATATTTATTTTAAAATTAAAATATTTTGGGTATATTTCCTGTATTTTTATAGGATGGTTATTGTTATTCCAAAATACTGCAATTATACTGTGAATAATTTAGAATTAATAAAGATAAAAGCATGCTAGAAAAAAGTTCGAAATGCCAGTTATAATGTCATTCTTGAAGAGGCTTGAAATGGTCTTATTAATTGAGCATGACCATGGCTCGAGGTTGTGGTAAACACTTTCTGGCCTAATGTGGAATTGATATTATTCATTTCTCCAACTGAAGACCTCTTCATATCCTAATATTTTATTGAAAATTTGTTTGTTTACATTTTTATATAAATATACCTACATATTTTATATACAAATGCTTCATCTCAGCTATGTTACCCAAAGGTTGACTAGTATATAATGCCTGGGGCATTCAGTTCGTCTATGTATGTACAAATATGTATACAGGGTGATTTTGCTATTGCGTTATTAAATGAAACCACTTACTCATCCTCTTGAAAATAAGACTTTACAATAAGTTAATTGAATTGTAGATGTATAATAAAAAAGTGTAAGTTTCCAACAAAATTAATATTAATAAAACATTATTTTCTTTACAATGCCACTACCTTATGTCACTACTACCTCTCTAATAGAATTAGTTGAATCAGCATCATCACACTATTAATCAGAAATACATTCACACACATGCCATATTTGCACTACATTACATTATTATTAAAAAATCAGCAAAAATAAATTATTTCGGGTGATAATATTCGTTATTCATGGGTAATTTTTGGCACAATTTTTGGCGCAAAACTAACGTGCAGATAAGGATGAGCTTGTTTCATTTATTAACGCATTGTCGAAATGACCCTCCATAATGTAAAATCAACAAATAAAAGGCTTATCTTTGGAACCATTGGCGTATATTATATTTGGAACTAATTTATATTCTAAGTGAACGTGGAAAGCAAGCTCTATATTCTATAATTTAAGGATCAAATGTAAAATATCGCGATTTACCTGTTTAAAGATATTTTGCACAATAAAATATGCCATAGATTATTTATTTAAAAAGTTTACATGCCAAAAAGGCTTTTGCCAAATGGTTCGACCGTTTTAAGAAGTTTCACAAGCAACAAACCCTATGGGATTAAACGCAGTAGCGTCTATGGTCTTATAAGTATTATATGTGTCTTGGTGGTAAGATATTTGTATCCTGGATAGCGACTACCTTACGAGGTGTAAAACCTGCTATAGTGACCTACGTAAGTGTGTCGTGTTCCGGGATTAGCCTTCGGTTTCTGATAGACTGGCATAATTGTGTACTAACTGCGGTTGCCTAGTTTGGAGTGGAACGGACTGCCGAGACAAATGTTCTCAGGTTCAAAACCCAAGGTCACCTTTTTCTAAAATCATGTGTGTATTCTTTGTGAATTTTCACTTGCTTTAATGGTGAAGGAAAACATTGTGAGGAAACCTGCATACTTGAGAAGTTCTCTGTAGGAGTTTTGAGGATGTGTGGAGTCTACCAATCCGCACTACGCCAGCGTGGTGGACTAAGGTCTAATTTCTCTCAGTAATAGAGGACGCCCGTGCCCAGCCTCGAGACAATATATAATACAGGGCTGATATTATTATAACTATGTCGCCTGGTGATGGATGACCATCTCTCGTTAGTCGACAGTCTATCTGGACCTCTCTCTGCTTACCATCAGATGCAATGGCACTCTGCCTATAAAAAAATGTGTGAGGTCAATGAAAATCACTCAATATCAGACTTACTTGGTATTTTGCTTAGGCTTTAAAATCCTGCAAAATAATATGTAAAGAATCATTTCAACTTACAATCAATCATCCATATTGAATATTTATCAGCCATCACCCCATGGAAGTGGAGGGAAAAACTAAGTAATAAGTATATGAGGCTAATATGCAAGTACGATGGTGACTGCATGCCTTCCGTCCCGTTCTTTGTTTATATGTGCGACAGAGACAGCAATAGTGGGGGCTTCGTGGTAAATACGTATTGTGTGGCCACGAAATATGATGTTTAGCACAGGTCGGAGGACGGGTAATGGATCTTTTATGTTTGCAAAAGAGCTAATGAATCCTGCTAATAACTGATCTCAGTCCCCCTTAAACATCTACGATACTAGAAGTATCGATGCGTTGCTCACCTTTGAGGTAGGAATAG
The DNA here is from genome assembly GCF_014839805.1 of Manduca sexta. Taxonomy (NCBI): domain Eukaryota; kingdom Metazoa; phylum Arthropoda; class Insecta; order Lepidoptera; family Sphingidae; genus Manduca; species Manduca sexta. Next base: position 8,088,471 of record NC_051116.1, on the reverse strand, counting down.
TCTTTTCTTGAAGGCCCCTTAGTCCTACGTTCTCTTAAGAAATGTATCATCTTGTAAATGAATATTTTGTATATCAGAAAATATAAACTGATGCTATTTTAAAACTGTTAAGTGGAGGAGACGAGGTTTAGGTTTAGGAGACAAGGCTGAGTCTTCCGAAATGTCTTATTATCGTTTCATGTTACCAATTATGTATTGTCCAAACGTTTTCGAACAGTAACGAATAAGGTCAAATTGTGATAGACTAGTTTGTAAGTGACCAAATTTGCTTCAAAGCTCTGCTTATAATGTATAGAAATTATATTTTAAAGACTGATATACGAATGGGTTTTTTTTGAATATTCTTAAACGAAAAATCTGTTGCATTTCAGTTTACTTGCCTGAGAGACTCCTTTGTATCCTTTTTTTTTTTTTTTTTTTTTTTTTTTTTTTGGTTTCGCGGAGAAAGTCCCTTATTACTACCGCCCAGCCTTCATGGGGGGCGACTGAGCGGTTATGCTGGGGTAACCGTTCCTTACGGCCCGGCGTTGAGCCGCCCGGATTTGATGGCGACCTTCGGGCGACCGCCGGGCCGAGTCCCTAACCCTATATACAGCTAACCTATGCACGGCCTACCAGCTAAAACTCCGCGGTGGCCCTCTTCGGCGCATTAGGGACGACTGCGGGCTTCCTCTGACGGAAGTGTCTAAGTATTCGTCCGCAGCCGCCCCTGCGCGGTGCCGCCTTGCGTCTCCTATCCCCGCGCACCGAAGGACGCCCTCGGCGTCTACGGCAGCATGAGGCCAACTACACTCTGCCGTCCATCCCGGGGGTAACTCCTTTGTATCCTGCCGCAAAGATTTTTGCTTAGAATTTACAATCGTCCGTCGCCCTTCGACATCCGTTTCTAGGAAATCCAATTTCGGTCAAATTGTCTTAAAAACCCACACGAACCGTTTGTCCTAGTTTGAATTCGAACCCACGACTTTCCAGTTTATAGGCCACGGAATTAAACCAAGGAGACGACAAACTTTTTAAAATAGATAATAAAGCAATTTTCTAATTCAAATTCAAATTTATTCGATCAGTTGCAAGTCAAAACCCGCCATCTTGCGTCTTAATAAGGTTTAAACAAGGAAACCGGTGATGTCTTCGCCAGCTATTTAAGCAACTCTTAAGCACCTCATTACGCTAACACAATTTTTTAAGTAATGTTTTATTATTTTATTGTACATATTTTATAAATTTCGAGGAAATAGCTTTTAAAAAAATACTTTGGAACGCTGTTTTACATACAGTATTAATCATTATATTTTCAATAACTGCAGAATACAATTTTAGACATTTTTTTTTTAATACGAGCCACCATAGTAATAGAAAATCACCGCGTGACCTCTCTTTTCCTTTGCCAGGCTATCTGCGCAGCCGAATATTTCCGGAAACGCCCGATGTTATCGGCTAGGGAGAGCTGCTCGTACTTTTATTTATTTATTAAATTAAGATTCAAAACAGATTACAAAACATAATACGGTTAGCGCACTGCTTCGCTGGGGATAGCACCTTAACATCGAAGTATTAATCTATGATTGTCTCACTCATCGATATATATGTACTGCGTACTAGATTTGACGTTCCCAACATTCACTTTGTTCTACTGTATTGAACTGTCATCCATTCAAACTGACTAGTATGGTGTCAATATTGATGCTTGTGGTAGTGTACGGAGTGGCGATCATAATATAAAAACGCGAATCAAAGTGTAAACCTGGATTTGAATAAAAAATACTAGTCAAATAAGTAAAATTATTTGTTGTTCAAATGAATAAATAGGTTATAGGAGTGACGTTTTGGTCGCCATTTTAGTTCAGATTTTGAACAAATAGTTTATATGGATGTTCTTGTCTATAGAATATACGTGAATGGTCTCACCGCTGTTTCTACGGCCCTAGTGGTATAACGCCGGTGCTCGAGCCCAAATAGCCGTTAGTACGTAGGGTAGATACGATATCATTGTTTGCACACAGATATGTGCTGATAGCGAGCAGCTTTCGGGCGGACCTGCGCTCTTTACTTCATGCTATGACGGTGATGCTTTTTTATTTTCAAATACTTCATTTATAAACGGTTTCAATAAACGATCCGAATTTCAATCTTCAATCCGATTTTCGAGTTCTTGAGACCACGGCTCGGCAAACGTAGTGTAGGACGCCCTCCAGCTAGATGGAGTGACGATCTGCGAAAGGTCGCTGGTAAGGACTGGATGCGACAGGCCGAAGACAGGGTAAAATGGCGCATATTGGAGGAGGCCTATGTCCAGCAGTGGACAAAGATATAGGCTGATGATGACGATGAATACGATTTCGAAAATGAACCTATCTAAAAAAGATATATGAAAGGTTCCAGCCCTCACACACAACTCCTGTAAGCCAGGATCAGCAGTGGCACGCATTTTATGACACCGAGCGGTGAACCTCGCCAAGTCTCAGAGGACACTAATCAAAATAAGACATTTGTAAGCATGTTAAAAAATACTTTGTTCTGATTGGTCTATTTTCGAGAGAGAAAAAAAGCTGTTGGGATTGGTTATTAAAAATGGTAAGACTATTGGCGAATAATATGTGCATGAATATGACTATGAATTATGAATAGAGATGCACCTGAATAAGGTGTTTTAACATTCTTGTTGGTGACTATTCGTCTGTACTCGGCATGTGGGGTAAAATGCAAATAAAAAATATTTAATCGCACAACACCATTAAAAAAACAGTAGATTAATGACATAAATCAAAAAACATACAAAGAAAATAATAATAAAAAAAACGTAAAAGAATGATCATGATTTTTTGCCATGCTTATTTTGAAGTGACAGGGCGAGCCTAACATTTTTTCGAGCACAAATTATAATCCCAAATGGTAGATTCAAACTGAATATACATTTAGAAAAAGACATCATTTAAGACCAAAATCTATTCTTCGTAGAATAACAAATGAAAATAAGTCATGTATGAGATCTGGAAATTCATTTTAGAGGCCTGGTCTGTTCAACCATTAATCATCCTGATGGTAATGATATATACATGCATCGCGCCTTTTACCCTTATCAGGGGTAGATAGAAGTGTAACATTTCATCTGCTATTTTCCAATACGATTCCAAACTACGTACTCAGTGAGTAGAAATACATCACTGCTCCATTTTCACTATCCGAAGACAGCGCATTTATTGAACACATAACGGCTGTACGTTCCCCGATTCCTTGTTTTAAAATGCAAATGACGTAACAGACCCATCTTTGATAAATTCGTACCAAACGTAGAGGATATTTGTCAATGGTCGCTCTCATCTGCGTTTATAATTCGATGTCCCAGATTATATGTTAAGTGGAAATAGTTTTTTGCGTAATGTCCGGTGCCAGGTTTTGGAGTCTCGTGATTTATTGGGACAGTTTTTTATGACATGGCAGTAGGTATTTTAAGTGAGTGTGGTGCCCGTTGAAGAGAGATGGAATTATTCCCCTTCTGATTGATTTTAGAACATCGGGTGGAATCTATGTATTAATAGGCGAAGAAAAAGTTTGTTTTGTACTCCTTTTGAAGCAAAATACTGGCTGTTTTTTTTTGTTCTTACTGGTTCAATTACGTCACGTCCTTCATACATGTCGATGTAGTAAATAGAATGTGTTTGTGTGCATACGGAACACTTTAATTTGATTTGTATATAGCATATACATAGTTATAAATATAATTATAACATTGTTTATTCTCACAAATAATCAAAGTATCATAGGAAAATTTATGTTGACGATTAAAAACAATAGGTTTTTTTTGAAAAAGGATCAAAAATGTTTGGATGTAAATGCGCTCAACGAACTCTAGATGTTGTGAATTAATCTATCTATTTACATGTTTTGTTCCTGCTGATTTGAATCTTTGACCGTGGTGGCATAATGCTGTTTTTTGTTGATCTATTGTTCTAAAAAAAAAAGACTCCGTGACGTAGTAAGTGATTAATCTGTTGAAAAATGGCAATCGCGATTTGGGAACCCGTAGTTTTTTTTTTTTATAGTCGACACGGTCGTCATAAGGAAAAAAGAAGTTTCAAAAATGTTGTATGGCGAAAAAAAAAATGGTACGTCTTTTTTTACTGATCTCGAATATGTATAACTCAATTTTGAATAAAATTTCTAGGGAGGTATTTCTTAATTTTTCGACAATTTTTTTTAGTGCTTTGAATGACGAGACGAGCTTGCCGTTCGCCTGATGGTAAGCGATACGACCGCCCATAAACAGTAGAATCATCGTTGGATGGTTTTTTGTTCTAGGAATGAATATGGGTTTGAAGTGGGTGAAATCGAAATAGGTGAACTCGTGGTGAAAATTGAACGTTAGTTATTTTAAACATTCCTTTTTTATTGTTTTAAATGAGGAGATATAACCGCCCTTAAACAGTAGAAACACCATCCAACACCTTGAATTACAAAGTATTGTTTGGTATTCCACTGCGCTCGCCATCCTGAGACATGAGATGTTAAGTCTCATTATGTCCAGTAGTTACACTGGCTACAATGTCCTAACCGGAACACAACAGTGACTACACACTGCTTGACAGGAATAGACATTGCGGTGGTACTTACCTACCCAGGCGGACTCTCACATATGAGAGACCTACCACCAATTTGTCTCAAGTTGAGTAGTCATAGAAAAAGTGTCGCGATTTATACAAAGGTAACTTAGGGATGCTAGTTAGGGTCGTTTTTAGGGTTCCGTACGTCAAAAGGGAGCTCTTAACTATGACTCGATTGTCGTGATGAGTGAACTTTTACCTACCTACAGGTTTACAGGTTGTACGGAACCCTCGGTGCGCGAGTCCGACTCGCACTTGGCCGGTTTTTTTATGTCGGCTCGGCAATGTTGCTTCATTGCACCTGATGGTAAGCGATGTGAAGCCCAAAGAAATTGCCAACCGCCATACAAGCATCTCCTGACGGTCGGCACGGTCATGTCGGCCTGCATAATTGCTTCTTCACACTCCGCTTGAAGGACTCCAAATTATACATGAAGGGAACACCTAGTTTCCTATAGGTGAAAATTTTTTTCGAATGTGAACCATAGTTCCAAAGACTAGTGAGTTTATTTATTTATTTTATTTTATTGAGGAAAAACAAATAGTTGTACATTAAATATGATTAAATAAGAACATACATACATTTTTTTTTATAAACATACAACCTATAACGTTCTTCACAGAATATGTACTGAGTATAATTTTCAAGTACGGGCGATTAATTTACAATAAAGAAATTAAATTAATAAATGAGAAGCAAAAAAAATATAATTAATAACTAAGAAAGGGATAGGTGACAAATTAAAGTATAAATAATACCTACGTTGAAGCAAATTGCAACTGCACATTTTTAATATTCGAAATATATAATTATTAAATAGAACGGGTATAGTAACTCGGCAAATAATAAAAAATACTTCCCAACAATAGGTTATAATTTATTGACACTTGTGTTTTGAAAACAAGGTCACACTTCCTTTGCGATGTCACATGGACTTTGAAAAAAAACATTGTGAACTAAGGTAGAGTGTATACCAGTGGCAAAGGAAATTTTCCGAAAGAGAACTCCACACAACATATAAGAACTAATCTATATATATAAAAATGAATCCCTATTTCCTTTGGTCACGCCATCACGCGTGAACGGCTGGACCGATTACACTATTTTTTTTGGTTGAAGAAGGTTCTTATGAAAGAAAAAAATCAAAAAAAGCACGGAAAATTATAAAATTTAAGAAAACTACGAAAATATTAATTTTATATAACTGTCAATTGTTTGAAATAACTGTCAGCGATTGACAGAATGCGTGCTGCAAATTCATAGTTAGGACGGGACAACGTCTGTCGGGTTAACTAGTAATATGTATAAATGCGGTGGGAAAAATGTTCTAATGATTAGTTTTTTCATAAGTTACTAAAATGAAGCCGGCAGAAATCGGTTTACTTGGACCTTTCGCCATTAGTGTAAACTAACGAATTTTTACTGTAATTAGTGTTGTAGATTTTGTGATGAATTACACTGATCTAACTCCTAGTGACTGTACACAATTTTTTAAACATTAGTTTCGTAGTAATACATGTCAACTAAGCGGTAAATTATACTAAATTATGTATGCAAGCAGCCCCAAGTGCACCCAATCCGACCTTATCGTTACGACAAATCAATCGTACCGACAAAATCAGTACACATCGCACGACTTTATAACGACGAATGAAAAACTGCGCAACATTCGAAAGCGTTATTTTGAAAAACTCGAGCACCAATCGCGTGCGAGCGTTTTGTTATTCAAATTTAGAATTCGAATTCATTATGGCGGTTGATTTAAATGCATGCTGCCAATAGGTCACCGCGGCGCGTATTCGCATCTTAAGTGGTTAGTGGGGGGTCTCCGGGGACGTAATTTGGGTGGATGTGGGGGGGTTTAGCCCGTTTGTTGCTTGGAATAATTTTGAGTACTCTTTCAGTGGATATTAAGATTGAATCCTAAGTATCTAAACAATGGTATGATTACGATTACAGTTATAAATTATGTAGTACTGAACTTTTCAGAAGTGCTGTGAAAAGCTTGAAAATCACAGATATAGTCTAATACTAGGCAGATTAAAATGGTTTTCTTCTTTTTCCAGATCGCATCTCTACAAAAGCTGACTGATGAACTAAGAGCTTCGTTGCAATCAGAGGTGAGTTTTGGATATTATATTTTATAATACTAAACTGTCCCACTGCTGAGCATGGGCTTCCTCTAATATTAAGAGGGATTAGACATTAGTCCACCACACCGGTCTAGTACGGGCTGACTTCACGTACCCTCAAAATAATTATAGAGAACATCTCAGGTATGCAGGTTACAAGATATTTTCCTTCACTGTTTTAAAATAAAAAAAGGATAGCGGCTCGATCCAGTAGAAATTTTAATTCTTGGGGAAACTCGTCCTAATGACAACTGGTGTAATTTTTCTACTTGGACCATATTGACAAGGCGAGCAAGCAGTAGCAACATTCCAGAACATTACAAAGTAAGATATTAGATTATTAATCTGCTGCCTGGGCGTAGCTAGGGGAAAGGGTTTAGGGGTTCAACCCCCATCCCCCCAAATTAATTTTGTTAAACTACGAAAATCTGTTATTCAATACACATTTTAGTTGTTTTATGTTTTGGACCTAGCATATTTTTATATGATAGGTCCAACAGTGACTTCGCTGTAGCTGATGGTAAGTAGAATGATGTCCAGAGAGAGTATCGATTGAGGAAAGATGATTGTCCCTCGCTAGTCGACACAATGCCTGTACGAAAACGGATATAAGGCTTATCCCGGAACGCGACTCACGTGGGGAACTATGTCGGGTTTGATACCGTCTGTACGGTGGTATCTATTCGGATGGATATATATACCACTAGCAGTATATATTTGAACCCCACTATACTTATCGAATGCAACTGCCGGTATAAAGAAATAATAATCAGTAGACGCAACAATCGGCTTTATGTACGGGTCACAGGAAACGCATATTCTAACTCCATTTGAATAAGGACGATGGTATCGCGAGGCTAAAGGTTGTATGGTGTTATTAGCATTCTTTGTCGTGGAGTTTTAGGTGGGAAGTTATTTTATTCAATTGGTAGGTCATAGTGGAAAGGGTTTTCGTAGCAGGGAAGGGTGAAGGATTTAGGGAAGTTCAGCTGCACTCTGAATTTGGTATGCCTACGTAGATTTTTCAATAAATAATTGCTAAATTCTGTTTGACCACCGTGCTCAAAACTGGATACGTCCATGTTTAGCACGCCTGTTTCGCTTTTCAGGGGTAGGCAGATATAAAGCCCACTTATTTCGACTGTGTCGTTTCTATATACAACTTTATTAAAGACCGGGTGTTCCAAACTGATACAGAGAGCAAAAATTTTACATCGTTTTTTGCCTTTTGATATTATTAAATTTGAAATTTACCTTGTGATCGAACGTGAGATCTCAGCAGCGCGTACGCAGTACTACGATTCAGAACGCAAAAGCAAATTATGTAATTTAAAATTATTTCACTAATAAGAAGGTACAGGTGGTGGTGGTGGTAATAAGAAGGTAACTTATTGGTGGTAGGTTTCCCATATGTGTCTCGCACACGGACTGACATAAGGATATGCGAGCAAATCTATTTTTTTATACAATCGAAAGTTTTTGAAAATGTTTGAAGGTTTAAATACTTTGATGTTTGTTAGAAGTAAAATCCGAAACTGATGAAATAGGTGAAATTTGATTCAAAGGAAAAACACTGTATCGAGCCACATTTTATGCAAAAAACTACACATTTTATTCCCGAAAACATGTAAGCGGGTGTATTAACCGGACAAGTGCGAGTTGGACTCGCACACCGTGGGTTCCGTACAAATTTGTGGGTAAGGTATCTAAGTATATATGTAAGTTCAAACTCGACAACTTACAACTATTTTGCGGATTTTATCGCGGCTTTTATATTATAATTTTCTCCCGAAGTTTCTTTTTTTTCTTTTCGTCTTCGTTATGTCTCAAACTCAATGTGTAACATTCGCGTAAGTATATGAAATCATAATTGGACAACTTAACTTTGTCGTTCAGTCATAGCACAAACCCCAAATAATAATGTTTGTAATAGTAATTTAGTTTTTTTTTTTTTATTATTGGAGTACATATTTACAGTTCTTAGAATTGTTCAATTACATGTGTAGTAAGACGAGAAGTACCTTATAGGTTTAGGTTCCTGTGTGAAATCCCAAAATACGCGATATAAACGGACATATCTTTTGTAATGATTCTTATGTTTACGCGAATGTTAGACATTGGCATAAAACTATTTTGCCGATTTTATTACGGTTTTTATATATAGGTCATATATTTTGATCGTTATGACTACAAGTTTGATTTTTTCACACCTGAAAAAGACCGTAGACCCCGGCTATTTAATATAAATTTCAACTTGATACCTCCACGCGTTCCTGCGAAAAAGGATCTTGGCAAACTTAATACTATAAAGGTTTCTTTGAGTTATGGAACCCTAAAAAGGGTAGAACGAATCGATGATCATAAGAGCTGTAGTTGATAACGTGATAAAAGTATTGATCGGCGTACAAGAGAGGGTGGCTGCCGCCGGCGTATATAAACCGACTGATAACGGTTGTGCCGCTTTGTTTCGTTTGCCGGCCGGCGGGCGCGCCAGGTACGTGATTTTAGTTCTAATTGTTAATTAATTTAAACGAAATTGAATCTTATATTCATTTGTATTCATTGTTAATTTAATAATACCGTATAAGTTATACATCATTATATTTATAATCATTGGGTTTTGGTATGGTACCCGTATAGTAAAAATCAAGGGGAAATGTAGAATATGGTTGGTGCTAGGAATCAAATCGTGGACTTTACGAATTTTAAATGAATACCTTAGTATAGGAAAATAGACTCGCAGTCTGAGTACCAAATAAATCATATACTTACTGGTGGCATACTATAGTATCGATTCTAGTTTGTGATTTCCAGTTGTCTCTCTGTACCTACTGTTCTTGTTCCGATTTTTTTGGGAATCAATTTTCTTAGTTGACTATGGGACCCAGCCATACTAGCAATATTGATTGATCCGCCATATTGATTTATTATGATGTCAACTCTTATAAGTGCCTAGTTAGAAAATAGGTTGGATTCGCTATGATTAGTTTAAATTTGAAATATCGATTCCTTTACATGTTTTATCTATTTATTCCCTTCGAAATGGGCGATGGAAATAAAAGCAAACAGCCCGTCATGTGATTTTTTTTTTCTATGTATTACCATAAACGCAGGTAAATGAATCTTTGTTTTTTTTATTATAAGGAAAACTAATGTCAAAGGTTAAATTAATGTGTATAATAGTCTATGCGATTTGATTAAATCTATGTTAATCGCATTGTATCCTGTTTTAAATGCCTTTTAAAATGTGCATTGATTTAATGTATTTCGGGACGGTTATTTTTATTTAAATATTTATGGCTGCGTATTGTAAGAAAAAGGTTGAATATGTTTTTATATTGAACTGGCTTCTGCTCGCGTCTTCGCGTGCGTGGATTTTGTTTGTATCAAATGTTAAGCCTGTCTCTTCTTAAGATTCAAGTTTATTTCGGACGAAATTTCATCAAAATCGGTCTAGTCTTTTAGTATTTTGTCTAATATAAAATAAATATTTGAAAATTTAATCCGTTTTAAAATTCTTCGAACGTCCACGACGTACAAAAGTACACGAATAATAAACTCCTTTTTAAAAGTCGGTTAAAAGTAACTAGAATTGCACAAACGTAGTAGGTTATAAATTATAATAAATACTTAGAAGTTAGGACTTTTTGAAGACTTTTCTTGAGGAAAATATAAACCATTTAAACCATTTTTTTATATGACCTGTATGTTATACAAAACCTTGTATGTTATATATGTAAAATATTATTTCCGATTATGAAATGTTTCATGCTATTTATAAAACGTGTCAAACGATTGAGAACTCTATTATCGTGATATGAAGTTGATATTTTCATGCAACAGTGTGGGATGAATGTAGGGTGTATAATGTATGTGACTTTGTTTGTGCTAGGGTTGTCACATCGTATTTGATAATATTAAATATGATTTAGTTACGAACCGAGAAAGAAATTACATAGCGCCTGTGTTGATAGATCATTTTTATGTTACACCATGCATAACTTTTTACAGAGTAGACCAATTTTGGTAATTCTTTGCTAATGTTATAGGGTATATATATTTTTTACTAATAATGACTGGTTTTTGTGTTGTAGCTCTGAAATATAGTAGAACCATTACAATCCAAAAGTATCAAGGATGCTTTGTCGGTCTTAATGGAAAAGAATAGAGAATAGGAAGAGTTAAAGACGTTTCTAATTTTTTTGGTTTCTGGAAAACAGTGGTACTAATACGGTTAAGTCGATTGTAGACAATATGTCTACATTGTGATTGTCACTCGTGTATAACAGAAAATTCATTTTAATGCCATAGTAGGCTGACGCGCACCTGTTCTGTTTGATAGTAATCGGCTTCAGCCAAAAGCCTTTGCCATGGCACAGCTAAGCCGCTGCCTATCCAAACGTGACCTCTTATTAAACAACCATTAAAAAGAATCTCTGTTAACATTCCATATAAAATAAATTTCAAATAAATAAATAATATTCGGTATAGTCACGGTATGTTGCGATAATCTAGTTGTGAGTGGAACGGACTGCAGTAACGAATGTCCGCAGATTCGAAAATCTAGCACGCCCCTCTGACTATTCAAAAGTGTGTATTCTTTGTGAATTATCGGTTGCTTTGCAGCGTGAGGAAATCTGCATATCGAGATCTCTATGGGAATTCTGAGAGTATGTTAAGTCTGCCAATCTGCACTAAGCCAGCGTGGTGGACTAAGGCCTAGCCGTGATACAGTATATAACACAAGGCTGAAATTTTTTTACTTAACCTTTTTTCCGTGCTATTCTGTATAATGCGTACGTTGAGTAGCAGTAGTACAGCATCAATACAACCAGATTCCTACCGGCTTCCATTTTAAGGTATATTTACGTTTGTCTTATTTATTTACTATTAAATTATCCTATGTTAACTAAGGCATTTTTTGCCTAGGGTTACCTTTTGAAAGATTTCACCTTCCTGTTGTGTGACAACCCTAATCAGTAAATAACAAACACTTGTATCAACACAGTATGTGCCAGTTTTTGTCGTGTTGCTCATCGCGCGAGGATAACTTTCCAAAAATAAGACTAATGTGTTGTTAATGTAACTTTTACTGGTGGTAGGTCTCTCATATGTGAGAGTCCGCTTGGGTACCACCGCAATTCTACCGCCAAGCAGCAGAGTCTAGTCATTGTTATGTTCCGGTTTGAAGGACATTGTAGCCAGTGTAACTACTGGACATAAGACTTAACAACTATTGTCTCAGGACGGCGAGCGCAGTGGGATGCCAAACAATACTTTGTAATTCAAGGATGGTGTTTCTTCTGTTTATGGGCGGTCGTATCGCTTACCATCAGGCGAACGGCAAGCATGTCTCGTCATTCAATGCAATAAAATAAAGACTTTGTCATATTGCACTTACTGGGCGTTGCTTGCGGCTTCACTGGCGTTTTAAACGTTCTGGGATAGAAGAAGCCTATGCCCTTTTTTAAAGGCATCTTGTTGATTTTTTACAAGATTTTGATCGTGATTTCTGGGTTAGATTTAAAATGATGTAATTTTTGATAAAGGTAATTAAGCGTGAGTAATAAAGTAGTGCTTATTTTAATCTTTTTAGATTGCGTTTAGTTGAAATCTAGTCCCGGAATAAATGTTCCATTTTATACAATTTCAGGAAAATAAAAATAACTATTTTATTTCAATCCGTAACATATGTGCGGCGATATTTACCAAAATTTTGCCTATAAAATTTTTTTATCCCAGAAAAGTACAAACTGGGTAATTCGTCCCCTGGAAAGATACTTTAAGCAGTAGCAACACTTGCATATCTATCGGAATGTCTTGATGAGTAGACGTTTTGCTAAATGTCCAACACGATCACATTCCTGCAACACGTACAGCGTAATATCTCTTTCTCTTTTCCACAATATGCATAACTTATTTATAGTTTTCGATTTGTATGCAGAAAATTGTATTCATACACTTATGTATGTGTGTATGATGGAATTCTAATAGTAAACACTGATTGTGCATATTATTGTTTGTGCATTAATTTATATTGCGATATTTTATGATTTGCTGGTGGTAGGGTATATCCGCCCGGATAGCTACCGTACACAAGGTGTTAAAACCCGCCATAGTGGCCCACGTAAGTGTCGCGTTCCGGGATCAGCCTGTGTATAACCGGTTCCAACAGGGCGTCATAATTGTGTCGATTGTCGAGGGGTAATCATCTCTCGTCAGTCGTCATTCTATTGGATCCCACTCTACTTACTATCAGGTACAGAAGTGTCACTTTGCCGTTCGTGTAAAAAAAAAAATATTTCTATTTTTTGATATGAAAACAACGTTTACTTAATTGTTTGTTTAAATAAGCGTATTTTAATCTCTAATGTGCTAGTATATAGAGGTCAAAGTCCCATATAATGTATACCCATATATATGATTGTAAGATGTACGTAATATGCATTACTAGATGTTGCGAACGCCTAAAGCGCTCACCTAAACGATTTTTTTCTTTGTTTTATTTCTTTGAATGACGAGACGAGCTTACCGTTCACCTGATGGTAAGCGATACGGCCGCCCATAAACAATAGAAACACCATCCAGCACCTTGAATTACACAGTATTGTTTGGTATTCCACTGCGCTCGCCATCCTGAGACATGAGATGTTAAATCTTATTATATCCAGTAGTTACACTGGCTACAAAGCACTTCAATCTGGAACACAACAGTGACTACACACAGCTGATAGCTGAAATTGACATTGCGGTGGTACCTACCCAGGCGGACTCTCACATATGAAAGACCTACCACCAATAAAGTAAAGTCCTGTGTGTTTGTATAAGGCAGCACTTGTTAAGATTATAAACGTTTAGTCAGGTTAAAAAAACTATTACTCTTTAATAATTTAAAAGTATTACTAAGGTTTAATGAAATATTTCGTATAACTCCCTGTAGTTTAGTTATCGTAGCGGCGCTACGACTCTACGATAGAGTCGTAGGTTCGAATCTCGCAATAAAACTTAGAAGATGACGTAACAGTTCCACAACTATAGTTATAAACACGATTCTCTCGTATTATATAGATTTTATAGGCGATGGTAACCACTTACTACCATTTGTCCATGCAAGTCCTTATGTAAAAACTTTAATAAAAAATTACATCGCCTTTAAAATCTACGAAAAACCAAAACATAATTTAACATTAATTACAACTAATTTTGGAATCAGTGACTATTCCGAATTAAACATTATTATCGTATATTTGTTCATGCATTTATCCAGCTTAACTAACAATTAATTAAAAAAATACACGTCAAATTGAGAACGTCCTCCTTTTTTTGTAGTCGGTTAAAAGTATTGACGTACATTCCAATAGAAAGTAACCAGGTTGAATAAATAACTAAATGGATAGAGTACATTTTGAATATGACGTTAATTAATACAGTTGAGTAATATGTAATTTAAATGTACAAGTTTATGCCTTCTCGCTGGCGTAGGTAGAGATGTAAATAATGAATAAGTTCTTGAAGTTTTTGCGTCGTACCTTGAATTGTGAGGTTGAGGACCTGGGTTAAGAGACCTCTTCATCTTTTTTCTATTTGAAGTTATAAAAACCATCTCCTTATTCACCATTCACTACCTTTAACATGAACATCTTTGTTGAGGGTAGAGTTGACTTCAATACTACCCAAGCGTTGACCAACCGAGCCTTGTTAAATAAAGTGAACTTAAAGTTTCATACATAAAACAATTACATAACAAACAGAAAGCCGATACCGAAAACACGTTAAAAATTCATATATTTGAACCCTATTTTGAACTCTGGTACCCTCGCACCGTGGTATGTCGTACGCGTTGCATTTTCATGAAGGTTTCGTTGCGCACGCGCACATGTACGCCGCTGGTGTGGGTGAAGGCGTTATTGGTGGTGCGCAAGCGCCGCCTAGCAGCTTGAAACAGTCAGTTGGCCCGCCGACGTCGTCGCGTGCGGACGTCTCTGTAAACATACTCCCGTATTAAGTGGCGATGTTCAAATAAAGTTATCGTTGTTTGCGGACGGGATATCCGCGCACGGCAACAGGTAAGTCGCGTTTTTTTTTTTGTAATTTTATAATTAGAACGTGAAGTTTTTTTTTTATTTTCCAGTCTAGCGCTTTTGGTTTTGAGTCAATGAACATATTCGTGTGAATCATTATTTACACAATTTGTCATGTAGACGACCAATGAAAATGCGTTATTGATAACGAACGATAAGTTTTTCATTATCAAAGCCACGACAAACGAGTTAAATCATCGTTGAAGGTTGCGGCGTCTTGTGTCGCGGTCGTTAGTCGTGTTTGTTTTGCCGGTTCACCTGTGCAATCACCTATATTACGTCTGACTTACATGTATTTACATAGAACTATTTAAAGTATTTTATTAAAAATTAGCTCAGCCGTTGATATGATAAGAAGTTTTTGTAAGCTTTTCCGTGCATACTAAATTAAAATAGTATGATTTCCTAACTATTTGTATTCTATATTGCTTATTATGTCGGTATTTTAAAATATGAAAATACTTATTTATAGAAATTACGACATTAACAGATTTAATTTAATTTTATAACAAAATAGTCAAGAGTCTCTATGTAGAGACAATATTAATACTTGGTTTATAAACATAGCAAATAGGCATGCCTATTTTAAATGTGGGAAGGGTACAAAATATATAAATTTGTTATCAAAATACATAGCGATCTCTACACATGGCGAAAAATCCGCCATAGTCATATCTTCAGGCAAGAAGCGTTCCCTATCACGCAGTGTGTATCCAGGAAAGCTAAAATGCTGACAATCTTCAGAGTATAACCTATCTTGTTTATGAACATTATATTGACTACACTGTCTCTACAACTTATAGTACAGTATTATTGTCAAATATAGAGTTAAATAGTAGAGATAATGTTAGTAATATTCTTATTAACAACTTTGTTCGCTAAATAGCACGCGTCATATCCGATTTGCGACAAGAAAAGGAACCTTTTACGATTTTAGCTTATTGCGTAGCAAATTTAATCAAAATCGGTTCAGCCGTGAATGTAAAAGATACTTTCGTGTTTATATAACTACTAGCTTTTTCTCGCGTCTCCGCGCGCGTTGGAAAATTAGTACCCAGGATAAACGTAAGCTATGTCCTTACCAGGACCTCATACTAACTCCATACCAAATTTTATCGAAATCAGTCCAGCCATGAAGGTTTAACACACAGACCGACAAAGATACTTATGCATTTGCACTATAAGTATGGGTGGATGGATCGTTAACATTTTTACCGATTTTCTTAGAAGCTATGAGGATTACTGGACATAAGACTTAACTTCGAAGTCTCGAGGTGACAAGCACAAGACTTTTAAGGTAAACCAGCAGATGGGTTAGAAATTATTATGTTTCGTTTATCATCCATAAAAAGCCATAGCACGTACATCAAGAATCGCGGATGCTCTGATCTTAAAGGAAAGAATTAGAGTTTAGGAAGGAAGGGGGTGTTTGTCCCTTGGTAATCATTTTTATACCTAATGGAGAAGGGTCTAGATATAGTGTCGACTGGCGAAAGGTTACCTTTCGCTAGTCAAAGTCGAATATACACAGGCTGATCCCAGAGCGTGAACTTACGTGGGCAACTATGGCGAGTTTTACTTATTGTACGATACTCGCTATTGCGGGTAAAAATATACAAAATGCAACAGCAAGCCGTCACTTCATGTTGGTTTTCTGTAAGGTCGTGGTAGGTACTACTCCAGTCGAGGTTTATTCACGTCGACAAATATGTCCAGTGTCTTTACTAGTAGTTTTGGTAAGTTTACTTTAATTAATAAGGGAGCTTGTGCACGTTGCCCCGCCTCTTAAAATAATATCTGATTTAATCTATTTAATATTAAAAATGATAAAGGATTGACATAATCGGAAAAACATATATTATAATATTTTTTATATTTACCTAATTTAGCGTCTAAAATCTAAAGATTTTTATATAAGGTAGATAAATGTGCAGAGAAGTTGCCTGAAAGATAATAGCATGCAGCGAAATAGCTTGAACACCTTATGGAAATGATACTCCCATTTAATGTATAAGGAAGCTTCAACAATCATCTTACATTAAACATTAGCTAAAAAAAAGTAGATTTTCCATCACTAAATAAATTTCACAATAGCTATGGAATTGACTAATGATTAACTGTCCGCCTTGATTAACTCCCCCTTTTTTGCGAGTAAAAAATTCGTTATTGCTAACACCATTTTGCGGATGAGTGGAACGGTTATGTTCATTTCACTGGTCTTAGGGCCCAGTGTCGAAGAGTATAGCATCAGCCCAGCATTGAACTGAGTCCTTGACTGTGCACACCTTACAAGGGCGTACCGACTACAACCTGTGTTGGCCCTACGATTAACACCCCCAGGGATTGGGATCCCTGGTCCCACCCCCTGGTCTACACCTGATCCACTTACCATCAGGTGTAGTGGGACTACACCTGATGGTAAGTGGAGTGGGGTCCAATAGAATGTCAATTGACGAGAGAAGTTACCTCGGCAGTCGACACAATTATGACGGCCTGTTGGAACTGAATATATGCAGGCTGATTCCGGAACGCGACACACTTAGGGACCACTATGGTGGGTTTTAACACCTTGTGTACGGTGGTCGCTATCTGGGCGGATATAAAATATATCCTACCACCAGCAAAATATCGAATCACCGAAGTCTGCACAAAATCGTCTAAAATACGATTCAAACACTTGTGTCTGCCCTAATAATGTTAAAAGCACTTATTAAAACATAGTATCTAATCGGTTTACAAGATAACATTGATTCGAAGAATTCATATTGCCGACAATCAGCGTAGAAGCATTGTAGTGTTATTTACCCCTAGTACGAATATTTACAGTGCAACAGCGCTCTGAGGTCCTGGGTTCGAATCCCGGGTCGGGAATAGTTGTAGGATTTTTCTACTCAATATCAGCCCGGAGTCTGGAATTTGTGCCCGATATGGCGATAGGCTTGCTCCCTATAATATCATGAGACGGAACACACTTGGGGAAACTTGGGTGTCCTGGTTGCGCCTCTACATATCCCTTTGGGGATAAATTGCATGATGTGTGTGTATGAATATTTGTGTTATTATATGTTACGTTTAAGAAAGTTTTGCATGGAAATATGCAAAGTGCCCCATCAATGTTGAATTAAAATGCAGAATAAACATTGCGCGCAAGGAAACTTCGAATGGTAAATCGTGTAAAAATAGTAAACTTAAATGTATTGTACGAATTTCTTTTTTGGACTGACTGGTTATTTATTTTTATTGCTTTGAATGACGAGACGAGCTTGCTGTTCTGATGGTAAGCGAAATAACCGCCCATAAACAGTAGAAACATCATCCGACACCTTGAACGGTTGGGTCTCGGGTTCGATCCCCGGGTCGGGCATTGTGGTTTTTCTACTTGGTATCAGTCCGGAGTGTGAATTGTGTTCCCGATAATCTGATAGGAATACACAGGGGAAAATGGGTGCAGACATAAAGTTCCTATCTTCGCTAAGTATATTTTCATGCTATGTGATACAGGCGAATCAAAAACCAACAAACTAAGTGCTTTTTTCGAATATTTAAATCGATTTTAGGACCTCACACTTCGTAGTCCAAGTCCAGCAACTAAACCAATAAGGTATTGAAAAATGTATAAAATATTATCCATTCTGCACATCGCGCAAGGATGTCAAGGCGTTCGCTCAGACAGCCGCGTACGAGTACAATTTATGGCTTTATTAATTAACCAAGTGTTTATACGCGACAATGTTTAATAACTTGAGAAATATATCAAAATCGATAGGAACGAGTAACGAAACTTCATTGCGATCTAAAAAAGCCACGAGAAGTTTTTTCGTCCGAAGCCTGAGTATACAGAGTGTCCCAGTAAATAGTGACAAGCGGAGTTCCGGAGACATTTTTGTGAAATATTCATAACTCGAAAACTATGAAAAATCGCGGAACATACATGGGGATGATTCGGTTACCCCAAGGAGTGCTCTATCTCTGGATCTGCTTGACACTATTTTCTGGGACACCCTGTAATAAGACTGTCATAGACGTTTTTAACTAGATAAATAAGTATCTGGATATTACATTTTTGTGATTGATTTTCATCCTCTGGTTATATTGCCTCCAGAGCAAAGCTCTAAGTGTTCAGTACTTTATTCTCAAAGTCCTTAGAAGCTTAGAGAGTTACTTATTGGCTCGTAAAAAAGAGAGACGTGAATTGGAAACACTATATTTTATATTATAATTTAGTGTCTCTATATCAATATGTGCTGTTAAGTGTATACATCTGTACAAATTACAGTCGTTTTCGTTCGCTTGCGAAAAAGCGATTGGGATCAATTATTGAAATTAGTTAGATAGTGCTGATGAGGGTGGCGAAAACAGATAAGCTGCTCAGGGTCTCGCATTAGAAGGGGCACAAAGAGTGACATTAGGTACCTTTCTTCTTTGCGAAGCCTTTTAACAAATTGCAAGTCGGTAAAATGGCCTCTGTAAAAGTAAAATGGCGAGTGATATTGGGTGTTTTCTTCTCAATAAGCCTGGAGTTAGTATTGTGCCCGATAAGGCAATCGTCTTCCTTATTACATGGGATGTAACATAGCTCACGAAACAAACCTAGCAATACTGCCTACCCCTGAAAGAAGAAGACTTGATGCCACACTAAAAAGAACTGTCAAGTGTACGACTAACTCGGCTCGCAGTTTCCTTCACACCAACAATTACGTGTCCTTTAGTTTTTTTTAAGCAAAAACGCCGCATCATTCATACAATGGAGGAGATCGCGTGCTGTCGCCCCCCTTCGCCCCTGCCGCCTTCATGCAATTTTACACACAACTACCTACTCTAATGACATAGATGGTTGGTCCCATCATCGCTTGTTTATTACTGGGGGTGGTTATTTATTATATTTCTATTTCTTACCAATATTCTATGAAATTAAATGGTTACAAAAGTTTTGTTAAATTACTAAAACAAAGATGGCCGCCTGCCACCGATCAAATTCGAACTTCGAACAAATATGGCGTCTCCGATCCATCGGCGGTCATGAATATTCAACACACATTAGCGATTCTAAATTAAACGTCCTTATCAATCCACCACAATATAATGTCACATTACGTTTGCGTGAAATTGTTTTATTTTGTGCAATTAACAATTTAATACACCACGGTTCACGAATACCGAACGTAATTAGGAAAAAACAAATAGACCATAGAGTTAACACGTTTGCGCCACAGATAATGGTGAAACGTGACGGTAAATATGGCGGGAAATGACAGGCGCGTAGTAAGGAGGTTAGTCTATAATTTTTTTTATATTTCTCTTTTAAATTGTACAAATTAGTAGTATAGTACTTTTAAACCTTAAAGTTACCAATTAAGCATCTAATGTAATAAGGAAACTATGGGTCAATTGAGGAGAGAAGACAAGTACATTTTTAGACATATTTGACTTGCTCTTGAAGCTTATTTTCATTTTCCACGATCATGATTGGCTAATTAATTACTTTCTCTTGGTTCGTCCATTTTAAGTTGTTCTTGATTAAGTACAAAGTTTTTTTTTATCCGGATGTTAAGTATAATTGTAATTTCACATGTTTTATTATATAGACTGAACTCCGTTCGTTCCACAGTAGCTATTATAATAGTGTATGTTTCATTACAAATAAATTATACATTTAAATATGATTTATGTTTAGGTTATATTTTTAACGTGTCTTTTATTAGCTTTGTAACTATTGTTATACGGAAATGATTTTCCTTTTAGCTATTGTGTGAACGCTAAAAATAGTTTGTGTGTTCCCAGACTTGACCTCTAGATTTGTATGGAGTCTATAATAAAGCTATTTTTATTTATTTTGTCTAACGTCCTGGTCACGTTAATTTTCGAAAATATATTAAAGTTCATTCACATTTTTATTATAAGGTATGATTTTAAGTTTTGGATCCTTGAATTGTTTTATGTTCTGTTGGGACTTCATTTTGACATTTATACCTGTCATTCCTTTTTCTTTATAAAAAGCGATAAAATTAGTCACTAATGTTGACAATAATCGATATAAATAATTATAAGCATAATAAAATATTTCATGATTCCTGAGAGGATTGTATGGAAATTTAAATTCATTTAACCTTATTTTACGAGCATATAAATTAACAGCTCTAACCAATAAAGAAAAACCAATTGTATTTTTTTTCTTCTCTTTATCATGTACTGTAGTCTATGCCTTAAACTGATTTTGAAAAGAGCAACACCAGAGTTTCTTGCCCGTTCTTCTCTGGTGAGAACTGCTTTCCGAACTGGTGGTAGTTACTATTGATGGAATCTAAATAATGTATAACATTTTACGGGTTTAAATAAATAATTTATTTCATATATTTTTAGCCTAAATAAAACAAATTTTCGCACTCCTTGTATGACTAAGTACAAATATTACAAACATAACATTTGCCTACCATATAGGGCCATACGTCCCACTATGTATTCCTAAATGCGCGCCTGTCGCGACCGTTATGCTCTTATCGGCCAAAGTTATTTTTATCTGAAAACATCGGTAGGGCGTGTACTTAGGCGATAATTTCTTTGTCTACACATTTTTATTATTATTTTCTATTCTTTTACGTTTCTTGTTGTGAAATATTGATACTTAGTTAAGTTTGTATGACTTTGTATCGATTATGGGTAATTTGCAAATATGATTTGTAACTTGTTTGGCTGTGTTTGTAAAAAGGTTGGCGAATTAGTAAATATTATATTTATGGGTTAGTAGCCATCATCGCAAAAAAAAGGTCAAGGGAATGAATGAAAGGCTAGTAAGGAAAATGTGGGGATTATTTACTTTAATATTAAAAGCTGATTGTGTTCCCTGTCTCTTCTTCTTCTTGTAGTGCTTCTGCAACTAGTGAAGATTGGCGGTCAGCTCAGCATACTTTCCCTTGTCCTTTGCAAGGCGAAATATTTCTTCAGCGCTTGCAAACCCCGTCCACTTGCGGATGTCTCTATCATTCTGTAATTCTATCTCAGATGCCTGAGACAGTGGCATTAATTCCGTGTTGTCTTTTTGTAAGATGAAATATATTCCTCTACGCCTGCAAGATGGACAGACGGCTTGATAAAGGTACATGCTGGTACACGCTGGATGCAGGCGGCTTTCGACGGGTCCGTTTGGAAATCTTTAGCGGAAGTCTATGTTCAGTAATGGACTTTATGTGGTTGATGATGATGATGATATTCCTCTTCAAACTGGCTACTGAATACCGTTCAGAACTCTTCATACCTTCGTTCTCAATAAAATTAAACGTCCCATAACGTTCACAAACGTGTCAGTACGTCGGCGTGTTATCACGACATGGTAACACGAAAACTAATGACGTGTGACGCCTTAAACAATGTTATTCACCGAAATTGCTAACAGTATGAATATATACATTTGAATTGTTAATTTTGGACTATTTGCGTCAATTAACGTTTTGCCTCGCGATTAAGTAATTTTGTGACAATGGCATAGACTAGATAAAGTTATTGTGGCTTACTTCGCTTCTGTTGGATATGGGATTTATAAATGCATTGGTTGCATCTCCATAAAAGAATATTCTAACCGCCAATTTCAAAAAATGATCTCAATCGCCATTATCGAACTATTTCGAATAGACCAATCAGAACAAGGTATTTTTGACATGTTTATAAATGAGTTATTTTGATTGGTTGATTCTTGAAATCGGATTGAAGATTGAGATTAGGATCATTTATTGAATGTAGTTCAATTTTAGTTAGTGGTTAGTAGGTTGGTAGTAATCTGAATAGGTTGTAAAGCCTGTCATTTTGCATATCTATTGGTTAAATATGGTTACTCTAAGGAATCTCATGTTCGATCATAGTTTTTTACCCATATTTGCAGAATAAATATATCTTTATCTCTAAAACTTTCTCTATTTCTGTTTAAAACTGCAGTGGCTACTATAATAATGGTTAATTACTGGTTATGAAGAGTATAATATCGGAAGGTGTATAGCAGAGTATTAGTCTAAAATAATGTAAGTCTTAGTCAAGAAAGCTAAGTAATATAGTTATGTAGATTAACAAACAAAAAAAATGACAAAAATATTGGAGAAAAAGAAAAAAGTTATGAATATATAATAGTATAATAATATCAGCCCTGTATTATATACTGTCCCGCTGTTGGGCACGAGTCTCCTCTACTACTGAGAGGGATTAGGTCTTAGTCCACCACGCTGGCCTGGTGCGGATTGGTAGACTTCACACGCCCTCGAAATTCCTATAGACAACTTCTCAGGTATGCAGGTTTCCTCACGATGTTTTCCTTCACCGTTCTGAATGTTGTTGCTCGCGTACTATCAGTAGCAATTTACTCGTCATGCTATTGAATTATGTAAAAATACAAGTCCTTTAAATATCGGTTACATTATAATTCACTGAAACTAAAAAAAAACGCGTTTTCATGCGCCGATGAGTTTATACTTCGATTTGCGTTATCTTCTGCTACGTTTCGCTGGAGTTTGATAAAATTCGAATTGCAGGATGGTTTGTGATGTCATACGGTATGTTAATTGTATCGCTTCGTATGACTTGAGACTTATGTATCATTTTCCGCTTTTCCCGGGTTCGAATCCTGGGTCGGGCAGTGATCAATATCACTCCATCTACCAGGGAGTCCTGAATCCTATCCAAATACCAGGGTGACATCGTAGAAAATCCCAATGGTATCCCAATTTGTAAGCATATGGTGATAGGACCTGTAGCTTCTGCTATCACTTTCAGACACCTTTTAGTGCCTGATGCTAAGTGTGACCCATCTCTCATAACTGAATATAAGCGGCATCTTGTACCTGTAACTGACTTCAAGTAAGTCGAGTCTAGGGAGAGAAGAGTGTTCGAATCTTCTGAAATCTCAACTGTTTGTGTCCCACTTCTCTTACACGAAACAGTTTGCTGTCCCTTCATGACAGATAGGATAGAAACAAATACTGGGGAAAGCAGAGAGTCGCTTGGACCTACAGAATTTTAACGAAACACAAACAATAACTTGTGACTTCGCGTTTTTAATAAAACAATGGCACCATATTCTTTTATTCTAATTATGCCATAACAAGCTATAATTCGTCTCCAATACTTATAATATAAACGCAAAGAACAACAAACTCCCTCCTTTTCGAACAATCTAGATTGTTCTTCAAAAGTTTTTCGAATTACAAAAATGCAAACGCGACGAACCAAAACCCTCTTTTTTGAAGTCGGTTAAATACTCTCCACGCCCAATTTTGAAGCACGGCCTACTTTTAAAACCACTCCCAAAACTTAATATTGACCCAGAACCAATACCACGAATGCACTATCAAGTATAACTTAATTAAACGACATATCGCTAGATCTAATCAATAACACTGAATTTCGGAGACGATACGCTATCAACTAATGGAACAATCGTACGAAGTCGAGTGACGATAAAAATGACCCAGATTTTGTGTTCTAGGAATGAAGGTGGGTTTGAAGTGGGTGAAATCGGAATAGGTGAATTCGTGGTGACGTGAATTTAACGTTAATATTTTGAAACTTTTTTTTTTAATGGTTTGAATGCGGAGACGAGATTGCCGTTCGCCTAATGGTAAGCGATACGACCGCCCATAAACAGTAGAAACACCATCCAACACCTTGAATTACAAAGTATTGTTTGGTATTCCACTACGCTCGCCATCTTGTGACATAAGATGTTAAGTCTTATTATGTCCAGTAGTTGCACTGGTTATAATGTAAACTACTTGTAAAATATGGCGTCATATTTGTTGCGACTGGCGAGGATTATCTCTCGTCAGTTAATACTCTATCTGGACATTACTCCACTAACTATTAGATGTACTGGAGTTATCTACCGTGATCGTATGATGAAAACGCACACACATCACGCCTTTATCCTCGAAGGGTTAGGCAGAGATGCAATCAGGGATCAACTTTCGCCTGTGTCCTCAATATGTGATAGGAGGTGAGACTATTAACATTTCGATCACAAACTCCAGATTTCAATCTGGTACTAAGTAGATAAACCCAATACCCAAAACCGGATGTGGGATTTAAACCAATCGATTCGATTTTGATAATCGGATTGTGTCTTAAATTAACATTTTTTACATCCCGAAAAGTACACAATGGGACTTTCGGGAAGAGTATTTTATGTGACCCCGACGTGGTATAAACAAGATATGATGTTACTTGGTTCCTACGTTAGTAATTCCAAAAAATGACGCAAAAACCGGACCGGCATACATCCAGTTTTTCGAGCCATTTCTTGGACATTTTGACATTCGTAATAAACTAGTTTGCCGGGTATTTTAATGATGTTCCTGGCCACCCTACAAAGCAAATAGTTTGATGTGTATGGACACATTATCCGTGCGTAAAGCAAAGAACAAAATTATAAGTTTGCAAATGAATCTCAACTATGAAAACAAAAAGTCGCATTAATAAGTAAATGAATCTTTATCTTAGATATAAATTTAAAAGACAAGTATTTAATAAATATCACCAAAGATACTATTTGAGCCTCTGTTGTCAGCTAACTCGGTTCTTTTAATAACAAAATTTGACTGGCGACATCCGTCATAGATTATGATTTAAGATATCGTTTAAGGTGGTGTATACACATGGCAATAGATGACAAGTCCAATGAGGTGTCGTGCAAGTGTACCAGGTGCAGGCATGTGTATCTCCTTAGGCATTAAGTATCTATTCGAGATTTAAATGTCGAATTTAAAATGTTGCCTCTCAAAATGAGGAAGCATTAAGTTTCTATTCGAAATTTGAATTTCGAATTTGGAATGTCGCTCCTCAAACAAGAAAGCATTAAGTATCTATTGGAAATTTGAATTTCGAATATGGAATGTCGCCCCTCGAACAAGAAACCATTAGGTATCTATTCGAAATTTGAATGTCGAATTTGGAATATCACCCCTCAAAATAAGGAAGATCGTTATCCCTGCTTAATTAATTAAAAAAATACACGTGCTATCTTTAACGCAATACGATGACACATGTAAAAGATATTATTTTCGTGGAATAATGGCGGGCACTTTGTTCATGCTGACTGTGCTTACTCGGGTGTCATACGATTTTCTCACAGTGTTTAGTAATGGTATTTTTACGTCATGTACGTAATTTTATTATGTGGATTGTTTTTTGCTGCGTAAACAGATTTGTAGGCATGCGGCTGTTTTGTTTGAAGGTATTAATGTACTGTCTGCAGGTTCATAGCCCAAGGCTCCGACTTGTAGTTTCAATTGTCATATATCGGAGAAGGAAATATTGTGAGGAAACCTACATACCTGAAATTTCTCCAGATTTTTTTTTTTATAGAATGTGAAATTTGCCAACCTTCTCTAGGCCAGCGCGGTGGACTAAGGCCTAAAACCTTACAGTAGTACAGCTCAGCTCTCAGCTGCGGAAAGGTATATAATACAGAGTGGGTTAGGTTGAGTGGTGATAATTATTTATAAAAAAAACTTGCTTTTACTCGCTTTCTCACCCGCCTATAAGACCTTTGGGAAACAAAAGTCCCTCTGTGTACTTTAGAAGTATATGAAATTACCTATATGTTAATCCAGCATACGGTTTATCTGTTTTGAATTTCATTCGAATTCGTTTAGCGGGTTTTGTTAGCTTCTAACAAACATCACACGAATAAACTGTAAGTTAAAATATTAATTAATATTAAAAAAGTACTTTTAAAATCTAGTTCATAATCGTAATGATCAGGGACGTGAAATCACTTCTAAACATAAACCTCCCCTAAAGATTTCTATACGGACCTGTTAAAAGCATGCATTCAGCAAGAAATAGTTATTTAAACGTTATTTACAACTTATTAAATAAATATAATTTACCAAACTATTTATTGTTGTAATTAACTTGCTCATTTGTAATGTAAACAATAAATTTAACCTGCAGGTCGTAGACCCCGCACGGACTCCCGACCTCAATTTGAATACGACGATGAAAATATAAATTATAATTACAAAGCTGAACGGATTACAATATTAAAATTACATTTATAAACGTTGACCAACATTTTTAACCGTAAACAAAATTTATTTTGTTTTTTTATTTATGATAATTTAGAGCTATTGGTGGGGCTTCGTTCTATAGGGATATATTTTTTTTAACTAAAGATTTAAATAACTGCTAGACGAACCGCCTGATAGTAAGCAGCACGGCTGTCTACAGTAACAACCAACGAGCACTTTTAATTACTGAATTAGTATTATACCACATTCGTCATAAAACATAATTATATTCGATAATTTATATTCTGACTATAATGTATTTCAAACCAGAGTACTACAGTTTATACTGTTGCTTGAGGATAGGGTTATACAAGACGGTGATAACTATCTAGAAATGATTCTTACATATGCGTGGGTCTACGTTAGCGAGACCTAAAAATGGGGGTCAGCATTCGTAAGCGGAGGATAATGAAAATTTATCTGGTTTGATACTAAAGCACAACAGTAAAATGTTGGCTGGACTTCACATATCAATGTATGCGGATAATATTGATGATCGTAAAAGGCACGATGTCCCGAAAATAACTGTCCAGACGCCTCCAGCAATTGCTGGGCGGTAGTTGTAATGAACTTTCTGCAAAACCAAAAAAAAGTTCCACCGTAACCAGCCAATTATTTTTTTTTTTATTATTTATTTATTAGGGAAAATAAACAATTATACATTACAAATTAGGTAAATAGTATTTACATAACATTTGGTAAATGCACAATCCACACCATTTTCCACGGATTATATGCGTAGTATTATTATTATACGTAGTATTTTGAAAAGAGTTTACGAGAAAAAAAGTTTGGATACCTCTGATCTATACAGTACCTATCTAAAAATATTTAAGCCTTAATAAACACTAGAAAATTATACGTTTCACAAGGCGACGTTCGAAGCGGGTCCCGCCAGTCGAGTACAAACAGTGTAACAACTGAGCAAATACGCCGCGCGACACTGTACACACCGTAAGGTTTTATTGTGGCTCGTATGTAAGTCGAATTTAATATAAACAGCATCGTAAACCGATAGCCTAATTCGTTTAGAGAACAGTACACAAGCGGTAAAACCCATAGTGTTTTATTATACGTGTATGGTACAGTGTCTGTGCCTGATGGTAAGTGAAGTGGGGTCCAATAGAATGTCGACTGATGAGATGATTACCCCTCATCGGTCGATACAATTATGCCGGCCTGTTGGAACTGGATATATACAGGCTGATCCCGCAACGCGACACATTTATGTGGGTCGCTATGGCGGGTTTTAACACCTTGTGTACGGTGGTCGATATCCAGGCGGATATAAAATATATCTTACCAGGGCCGTGTGCGTGTGGCGTTCCGGAATGCCTTTTATTTATTTACTCTTTATTGTACCAAACAGAAAAAAACGATACAAAGAAGAAAAGAAAGACAAAAGGCACATGTACAAATGGCGGTCTTTATATGCGGTTTAGAGACCGGTATGCGACTACTGGTGGGTAATCATCTTTCGCCATTCAACTCTATCCGGACCCTACTTTCCTTACCATCGGGTACAGTGGGATCACTGCTGTGTCCGTATAAGAGAACTATTGCAGAAGAACGCGATTTCAATACTTCAAAGTTTTCGAAGTTACGTTTTAAAAAGCATGTGTAGATGTTAAAAGTAAACGCAGGAACCGATGAACGTATTTGGAAATTTAGATAGACGATTTCCCGGATTGATATAACTTTTAATCCAGGAAAGTACGTAGGACTTGTTTTCCAAGGAATGATTTTACGTGGATCCTATTTGAAGATGGGTACCCCTATATTTTCTCCCTATCATGCATAGAATTATAACGTCCAACCGCCTCGTCTGTAACGACTCTATGCTCAACGAAAGTCCCATACGGGCTGATGCGCATCCGCATACGAAATTTCGGCCGAACGCGCTTTATCTCCAATCTAAATGTTACTAGGAACAATTTCACTAACCTGCGGTCCCGCATTCGCTGTGTTGGTTTAGGGCGTGTTTACTCGCGGTGTAAAAACGCGGCGTGTTTTGTCGGTCGAGAATATTACAGAAAGAGGTTGTATTTCTGGTCTTATAGCACACTAGCATTTGCTCGTGGCTTCGTCCGCGCCAATATGTTTCCCGAAATAAAAATCCCGCCATGTATTTTATCATGATAAAATGTAGATGTCTTTCCTATTGTCTCAAATTGTCTCTGTACTGAATGACATCGAAATCGGTTCAGTGGTTCAGCCGTGAAAGCGTAACAAACAAACAAACAATTACTTTCGCATTTGTAACATTAATTATCGTTCGCGGTATAGCCCGCGTGAAAGAGTTTTTCGGAATAAAAGTTTCGCTATATATTTTCCTGGGATAAAAGTAGCCTCAGTCATTCCCAGGGACTCAAACCATCTCCATAATAAATTTTATCAGAATCCGTGCGGTAGTTTTAGAGTTTATCACGTTCAGACAGATAGACGGACGCATTGAAGGACATTATTTTATACTGTATATAGATACATATATATATTTTACTTCGGTAATTATTTTCAGTATTATGAATGAAGATAACTTTTTTCATGTAATTAAATTACAAGACTACCTATTTTGATTTATAAAACTTATTTCCACTAGAATTGTCATCCAAAAAAGGGGAAAAATTGTCTCGATTAGTCTCATAGAGTTTTATAACCCTAGAATTGTCTACAAAAACTCGAAGATTCCATAGACAAAGCTAAGTAAAAATGCATTTCTCGTTCTGTCGCCAAGCAGCAGTGTGCAACTAGTAATTGAGAAGCCCACAATAACTATTGTCATTATTGGGTATAACTAGCGTATTAACCCATTTAGCATCGGAATGTTTGCCGGCAAACATGACAGTTACATGACATTACGCGTGTCACGGAAAAATAACCTTATTCTGTAGTATATAATAAGGTTATATTCCCGTGACGCACGTAATGTCATGTAGCTGTCATGTTTGCCGGCAAACATTCCGCTGGTAAATGGGCTAAAGCGTCACGCCATGCTTAGTAATTCAAAGATCTGGGTAAAGTCGTTACTACCTTCCGTATAATTTTTATCCGTGGTGCTTTAAACATGGTGCTGTAAACGTCCCTATACTTGAAGTTAAAATGTCTCCTTAATTCATTATTTTGTATCCCGGTAAGCTATTGGGGAAGTGGACAAATGTTTCCAACTCCTCTCTATCTTTCTATTTGATTAATTTCGTTGTGGGATAATAACAAATTAGTTTTCCCTGAGACTCGCCGAGCTTCACCGCTCGGTGTCATAATGCGTGCCGCTGCTGATCCTGGCTTACCGCTGTAGTGGTAGTGTGAGAGCGGGAATTTTTTTGTCGTTACTTTTAAAATGGCTCTTACTTACTATCAACTTAGTATCTAGTCGTTTAGTCACACCAATTTTACCAAAAATCTACTACATTCTCGTCCGCGTAACTATGAATGAAGCAATGAATTGTGACACGACCGCGACGCCTCGCTTGTGAATGGGACCTTAGGCGGCCGCCATTCTGTCCGCGTGGACAATGCGAACTCGTGCCGCGAGACGACCAGCGTAACTTGAACCCGGTCATCTGTTACGTCGTCAGTTTTTCACTTATTAAATGTACGCGGAATAAATAATCGAATGAAAGTTTTTTTGGACATCGTCAGGTTTGCAGGATGCGGGTCACGTATTTACTAAATTGGTATAGAAATTGATAAATTACTCAAATAAATATAATAAATAAAAAAAATATATGAAACATTATTTCGATAAAAATATTACATTGTGCTATTTATTAAAACAATTTTTACTATTAAGATACATTTGAATACTATTTCAAGTACATTTATTACAAACCATCGCATGTTAAAGATTTTTTTAAATCACATTTTACCAATTGTCATTTTGAGTTTGTATTACTGTATATACTTGCATCGACTTTTTATTTAGTTTTTATAATCATAACATTTTAATATTGTTTTAAATAAATATTTCAACAAAAACCGAAGCATATATTCTCAAAGGTATTGGCCGAAGTCCCAACTTTTTACACTCCATATCCGGTACCTACTTATAACTTTCAATCCCAGTCAATATATTTTTTCGAATTGCATAACTGGGGATAGAGTCATTTAGGTTTGTCAATTTAATTAAAACTTAATTATAATAGAAATAAGGCATTTTTATGTTAATCATAATAATTTGTATTTGGCGCATGGTATATCCATACATGCACTAACTCATTGAATGTCAACGTAAATTGGTCACGTAATACCGGCCGAACGTGACTGGAATGAGACGGCGGCGACGATAATTTTTTTGAAAAAAGAATGCGGGCTTCGCGCCTAAACACCTGTCAAGTGTCACGTGTTTGTTTTTTCGCTGTACGTGTAATTACCGGCCAGTGTTACATAAAGTTTTTCATTTCTAGATATTGTCTTTTGTCCCAGTTTCATATTTGAACAAGGCTTTACGTGGTGGTCGAATTACTCAGCCAAATTCGACTGATAGCTTTGTCGCAACTTGATAAGAATGAGCTGATTGAAATTTCTCAATATTTTGTAAGTACATTTATTCCGCTTTAATTTTTTTTTATTATTTATGATATGACGCACTAAGGTGGTATTTTTCAATACAAATGGCTTAAGGTGTCGTTTTCTTTTTTTCTTATTTTTTTTTCTTTCATAATTATTTTCAAGCCAGTATCACTCACTAGTGAGCAGTAATTTTAAAAAAGGAATCCTTCGCTATATTCACACGGCCTTGTGTTTATGCATCTATGCATGTCTTATGTCTGTATGGAGGTCGATTTGTTATTATTATTATTATTATTTTTATTATTTAAGTAAGAAATTTAGATTTCAAATTCAGAACTGTGT
Source organism: Manduca sexta (assembly GCF_014839805.1). Taxonomy (NCBI): domain Eukaryota; kingdom Metazoa; phylum Arthropoda; class Insecta; order Lepidoptera; family Sphingidae; genus Manduca; species Manduca sexta. The sequence continues at coordinate 8,056,758 of NC_051116.1, read as the reverse complement.
TGTTTTCCTTTTTTTTAGCCACAAATATAACTGCCATTAAATTTTAACTGCCTACATCAATTGGATCCTGGCCTTAAGGCGATACCTCAAGGTCCATTTTCATACATTTTGTTTCGGCTTTAATCTGGGTAACTAAACAAGTATTGGCAAGTAAAGAATTTCAATTCACGTCTAGTTAGTGATTAGTTCTCGCAGTTGAAAGAAAAACGTAAAAATAATTAATAATCATGGATATTTCGGCCTTTAAAATTTAATATGACGAAATTTTAAAGGCAGAAATATAATCACTAACTAGACGTGAATTTAAATTCTTTACTTGCCAATACTTGTTTAGTTACCCAGATTAAAGGCGAAACAAAATGTATGAAAATGGACCTTGAGGTATCGCCTTAAGTGATATTGGGTTTTTCTGCCCGATATAAGAGCGGAGTCTGAAATCGTGTCTGGTAAATGGCAATAAGCTCGCCCCCAATTATCAAGGTCCTAGTATATAGACAGTGGCTGAAACGGGGCTTGATGTCTTTGCTTATTGCTGAAAAGAGAAATGACGTGATGCTATATATGTAATAGACAACCGAGCGGATATTTGATATAGGTATAGGTTTTAGCAACGGCAGCAGTCTAGACTTATAGACAGCGAATACATTATGCTAATAACGTATATTGCGCGGAAACTAATGTAACATAATGTGGACAATGTAAATACAACAAATTATTTTATTTCATAACCCTGATCATATGCTATCGATTTAGCGTGTCTTTATAATGGCCTTTAGTTTACCCAATAAATGAGAATATAAGCTCATTATTTCATATAAATTTTCACCATCCATCTTCCTATTTTGTGTGGAGGTCGGACCTTTTGTTGGCTGTTTTCCCTTCAGTTGGCGGAATTCATCATACTTACCAATTTAATGGGAAATGCATGCATGAAGGTTTCCTTAAATTAAAGCAGACAACGGTATCAATGAGTGCGAGTGAGGACCTTCAAATTCACTGTTGCAATATATGCCCCGTTTTTTTCTAATATACAATTATATCCATATGCTCAATATTCTTGGCGTCATCCTCATGGTTTAATCTCGAATTATTTAATACAACAAAATGAAATTAACATTCATTGACACGTGACGGCGAAAACCAACATGGCGCCTGAAAAAATGGCGTCTCGCGCGCTTTCACAACGCGCCATCCAAAATGGCTACCGGCGCTTAGTTTCGTAAGATAACCCGCCGGCGACAATGTAGCGACATTAACAAGTAAATACGGCACTCATTGTGATTTAAATAAATTCAAATCGTACAGTTTGTGTCGCAATTGTCGGTTAGTGATGGGTTTACGCGGTTCGTCCGAAACAGACCACTTTTGATAAATTTACTGTATTTGTGAATTACTATTTTTTTTTGTTTTTGCACTTCACATACAAATAATTTTCGTACATAGGCGGACTTAATGCTGTAGGCATTCTGTCCCAGTTAACCTTAGGGTGGAGCAGAGAGCATTTTATAGATATTACATACTCTAAATTTCTATTAAACCAGAGAATTATATTTTACTGATGCTAATTTCTAAAACTACGGAATTTCATTTTTTTTTTATATGACTACAATGTGTACATTTTTCCAGAGTGTTATAGGATTTTTTTTAAATCTCAGGTATGAACTTTTACTTTGGCACTACGCGACTTATAGTACTAATTAACATTAAAACAAATTTAACACACCACTATAACTCTATAGTTTTGTAAACTCTTCGTCTTCGATCTTTGCCATAGATCATTTTTTTTTCATCGTCCCAGCTTTGCGGTAGGTCGTTTCGCATACAAACGACAATTGCGGTTACTTGGCCATATAATTTTAGTACGAGGTTTATTAGTTTGTATTTATGGAATAAATTAACACTATAGTAAAAAAATTAAATGTAATATATTCTAGTTTGGATACAGTCTTGTCTATACCTGTAAAGCAGTTTTGTGAAAGCATTGTTGAGTTCTGCGTGCATTTGAGGAGTAATAATTGTATGAGACTAATTCAACCCGCACAAGGCCAGCGTGGTGGACTAAGGCCTAAACCCTTTCAATGGAGGTGGTCTATGCCCAGCGATGGGTCAGTATTCTCACATAATATAAAACAAAGTTTCCCGTCGCGTCTGTCTGAACGCAATAAACTCAAACTACCGAACGGATTTCGTTGATATTTAGCATGGAGATAGTTTGAGACCATAGGAAGGCTACTTTTACCCCGGAAATTATGTAGCAGGACCTTTATCCCGGCATTGAGATAGTTTGAGACTATCGGAAGGTTCTAGGCTACCTTTACCGCGGGAAATATATTACGAGACCTTTATCCCAGGACACTTCGTACGAAGACGCGAATAAAAGGTAGTATAACACGCGAATGTCCTATACAAAATACAAGGCGTTAATTATAGACCGTATATTTATATAACTAAGGCGGCTTTTATATTGTCCGATTGTACGCAAATATTTCCCTCGCAAAATCGTGACAGGATAATAAGAACCCTTAATGGAACTGCTGAGGTGTTCGCTGATAATGTATTGTGTAAACGCGTTTTTAGGTACCTACTCAATGTTGCTTGCTTTGAGAGACGTGTACAGCCAAAAGTGTAGTTAATTTTCCGGGATGAAATGTGGAAGTCAATAATTCGACGGTCCCTACGTATAGTATCGAATCTGCAAAATTGTATTTTGCGTAGGGACTGTCGATATTTAAACGGTCCTTATTAAAATGAATTGCATTTATTTAAGACAATAATGATCGAAGTGCTTATCGCCATGGTAATTACACTAAACAAGCGATGTTTATTCCATGCTCCCTACGTAAAGTATTGCATCTGCAAAATGCAATTTTGCAGATTCGATATTTTACGTAGGGACCGTCGAATTATGGTAATCCAATAATATAATTATCTATCTGTGTGCCAAATTTATCAAAATTGAGTCAGCGATTACCAACAAATGTTTTCAAACGATTTTGCAGTTATAGTATTAGTAAGTTGTAAGATAAAATTTAAATTGAAAGAGATCCCTTAAAGCAATAAAACCTTTGTATATTTTATTGTGTTCTACAAAAGTTAATAAACTTTGACATGGCATCTTCTTGGCTGCACTGTTTAATGGCTGCCTCGGTGGCGTTGTTGTATTGCTTAACCACTCTACTAATGAGGTTTTGGGTTCGATTCCCGGGTCGGGCAATGATATTGGGTTTTCCTGATCAGTTTCAGACCGTAGTCTGGAATTTGTTGCTGAAATGGCGACAGGCTCGCCCTCTATCATATCATAGGACGGAATACGCACTGCGAAAATTGGGTACTCCAGTTGCGCCTCTGTCTACCCCTTCGGGTTAAAAAGCATGAGTGTGAATATTTGTATTTTTTGAGACAAGGCTTACGCGAAAACACCTTATCGTTGTCTCTTTGAACGCGCCGACTGCGAAGTGCGAAGAGAGCGCGGGTGGTCGCGGGTTCGACACCGACCTGTTTTTAATTTGGGACCGTGGTTACAGGTGTGAAAGGCGGTTTCTTTGTTGTTTTATATCGACAAATGCGTTTGGCTGAACCAAAAACGATGAAACTGTTAACGAGAGATATTGATGCTTTTATTGGTGTGTACTTAATCTTTGTTGTGCGACCACCATCTTACACATGAAGAAAACCTGGGCTTAGTGGCTCGGTCGGGGGTAGGCAGTAGTCATTCGTGGTAGTCAAACGTCTAGCAAAAAAAAATGTGTATAATTTCTTAATACTTTTAAAAGAGGCGTTTCTTGACTATATTATATTCGGTCTGCTTGCTTACCACCAGAGGTAGTGTTGAATCTTTTTAACCGACTTACAAAAAAGAGGACGTTCTCAATTCGTGTTTTATTAATGTGTCTCAATTCTCCACATGTGACATTACAAAGTAGTGTGTCGATTAATTACTCTAAGGTTTGTGGGTAAATTGCGTGTTTTTTTTATTCCTAGAGAAGATTATGACACATGTAACTCAATTAATCTGGAACCGATCCAACCTAGGAACAACATAACAATAACATAAGGAAGCAATAATTGCTTACCAATAAAACTTCATACAAATCCAGCGTGAACTGCGCGCGCGCAGCCTTTATCGTTCAACAAACCCTTATTGTCCATCTCTGTTCCACCTATGGGTATGTGCGCCGTCTCGCTCGCGCGCGGGCGGCCATCATGCCGGTTGCTAGGCGACCGTGGTGTTTACACAGCGGGCGAAAGGCTAACGGACGGAGCGCGGACTGTTTTAGCAGTATTTGTGGTGATAACATTTTTATTATTAATTTTAAAGCCTCCTAGATAGCAATACTTACGAAGAAATGGACAAGAATATAGATGTAAAAATGTTGTATACATGATAATTTTGACATGGCGTTGAAATGAAACCACATATCTTCAAAAATAAAACTATAATAAGTTACTCGAACAATAGATGTAAAATGAAAAAGTCTTTGTTCCGAACGAAATAAATATTATTTAAAAATAATTTTAGTTTTACGCGGCCTATTGGCAATGAGCTAAGAGAATTCGTTATAGCGGCAACTTCATATTTTCAATCAGAAATACACTCACACCCACGCCATATTCGCCCTAAAGTAAAATAATTATAAAAATCTGAAAAGTATGATTCGTTTTTAGTTGAAAATATTCGTTATGGATTAATGATGTTTGGCATAATGTTAGCAGAGGTAAAAACGAGTATGTTTCGTATATAAATACAATGTCGAAATGACCTTATATAGTTGACCAGCTTTGCATATCCGTACCTAAATAAAAAGAAAAAAAAAACGCGCCTTTTAGCAATGTAGGATAGCGTAGTACAAAGTAAGCAGCAATTGTTTCTCCTATTATATGGTGGCAAGTCCTTCGTCTTCTACTGTCTTGCTTTCCTTCCTTTCTTTTTTACCTGGCCTACCATTCTAATGTGGTTTTGGTGTCACATTTTAAACATGTTTTAGAATCTTGTTTTGTCATATCTCTGTAACAACCAATCCATGTGAGGTAATAAATCTGTGTAAGGGAATTTGTCATATCGTCGCTGTAGGTGGAGAACTAAATAACTCAAAATTTCTAGTTTCGAGGTAAACGCGATTAATTGTTTTTTTTTTCGTTATTTTTAAGCGTTACTAAAAAACTATAAATAATTTTAATGTCGGTATTTTTATATATCTTAGGTATTATTATCTATTATAATATGCATTAACAAAAAGAACTCTGACCTGAAGAATAAAAATATAAAAAAATAAAAACTTCTTATTTAATTCTGCCACGACAATGTTTTGTAAGTTTACTGGAAATAAACTAAATAACTCGTATAGTTATTTAGTTTTGCCACACTAGAAACCATATGGTAAAGTAATTATAAGGTTAAATAATTAAAATTATTTACTTTTTCTACAACAAAATATATATTATTTGAATATATTTATTTCTCCACTTTTAACATAAAAAAGCTATAATTTCGAAACGGGATAAGATAATGAAATGCTTGTTAGGCCAAAATATGCGCCATGTTTAGGGGAACACAAAAGTGATGAAAGTCCAAAATGGCCAAAATCCGAGTTATTTAGTTCCCCACCTACAACGACGATATATTCTAACAGGCCGGCATAATTGTGTCGACGGGCAAACAATCATCTCTCGTCAAACAATACTATCTAGACTTCGCTTACCTAGGTGTGATGGAGTTAATGCTTTGTTCGTATAAAAAACATCAGACAGATTTAATGTAATCGCTTACAAAATAGGCAAATGAGAAATTTTGTCTAAATAATGATGTGCTTGAACGGGTATCTGTGTCGTTCGGCTGATGTCCAACACTGGTTATGTAAGTCGAATAATCGGCGAGTAAGCCAGTAATTATTCTGCACCTGGAAGTAAAGAGTAATGGAAGAATTTTGCCTGTCTCGGTGGCGTAGTTGTACTGTATACGCGTAACGGCAGCTCTGAGGTCCTGGGTTCGAATCGCGTCGGGCAAAGTGATATTTGGATTTTTCTGATCAGTATCAGACCGGAGTCTGGAATTTGTGTCCGACATGGCTATAGACTCACCCCTTTAAACACACCTAGAACACACTTGGCGGAAAGTAAATGCCATGGTTGCGCCTCTGCATATTAGATAGTAAATCTCTTACTCAAAATTTTGGATCAACTCACCCATGTCGTGCTAATGGCATCCATTTTTTCCCTTCCAAAGAAATGTGCGGTCGTCCACGCGTTCGGGTCAGTGGCAATTCTGTAACATAAGAACTTGAGGTTAACACTGTCAAACCTCATGTTGTCATGCATAGGTTTAGGAGTTTGGGTGATTTTTTTTTATTAAATGGACATATTTTAAACTAATCTCGGTATCCCTAACCTAGTATATGAGGATAAAAGCGGGTAAAGAGGTTTAAGAAGTCAAAGTTCTTTTTTCCATATGGATCATGAGAGTCATCTTTTAGGACTTCAAAGTTAAGATCTGTAAACTAACCTATTTTGCGTTTTGTATTTACTAAGAAACAAACATCTTTAAAAACTTAGATAATTTACTTTCAAAGACTAACGCTGGCGAAGACGCAGGCATACACTAGTGGGCACTAAGTGCGACATTACCCAGTTGTTTAGTTAGTGCGAGTAATACACAACTTTGTGCAAGCTAGGTTTGAGTCTACAACACCTTAAGTATGTAGTGAACAGTAAGGTAACTGTCGTTTCGACGTACCCTAAAATATTTTAGTCAGTAAACAACCGATTGGTACGTCGTGTGAAGTGAAAAGTCGTGGAATTGATTTGCATTTTTCTAACAAGATTTGCCTGGAAATAGATCTAAAAACGAGTCTGAGTCAGGCAATTGGCTGTTAAACTAGATTAAATCAGCAAAATAAAATGAAAGTGTTTTGTTGACCCCACGTAGAGTTTATGATGAGTCTAAATATTGCGGATTGACTTATCGTCTAATATCTAAAGGTAGGGAGTGCAAACATTATGTCATGAGGAGATATGTAATTCCTGCTGGATAGTGTTGCTACTGTTTATGGACAGTAATGGCGATTACCACCAGGCGAGCTTCTGTCCCGACGTAGTAGCCAATTATAACAACGTAATGGTATTGCGTGCGCGGTACAACACTCTGAGGTTCGAATCCCATGTCGGGCGAGGTGATATTGGGATTTCAACTCAATATCACTCCGGAGTCTGAAATTTGTTCCCAATATTGTCACGGGACGAAATATCAGGCGAAAAGTGGGTGTCTCGCTGTATATCTGGATGATGGATCTGACGTGATGGATGCTTATAGCAACATGTCTAATTAATGTCGCTTGTTCCGTCCGTATTTGCCCGTTGATATGCCTCACGATCTTGATCCATATTTCTCCATAAATTACGAAAATAGATCATTCAGAATAAAATTCGTTTCCAACACAATATTTATTTAGGATTGATGTTTCGATAGCTATTCGGATTAACAACATTTCTAACCCGCCTCACTGTCGCTCTTTGCACAGTGCAAAGAATAAACAATACATCCATTTTGGATTCGTGTCAAAGGCGACATTGGTTTGCGGCCACATCGGAACAATGCCTGCGGTCCGTTGTGCAACCAAGCTTTCAAACTATTTCATATTTTGTGTTTTAACACGTATGCTGATGTTTTGGATAGTGGGTTATTGTGGTGGGTTTTTATTCAAAAAGATGAGTAAGGTGTTAATAAATCAATCTCGGCTTTGAGGAGTATCTGAAGTAGACATTTAATTAACAAAGCTTAGGTTGTTACTTAAGTGCTTGTTCTCAGTTGAGTTAGCGTTATTAATTAAACGAAACTCGGCTATCAGAATTCGTCCTTATCTACGTGACTTAAGATATCATTTGAGATGTTGATATTTAATTTCAATGTTGATATCTGTTTATTTAATAGCGCTTAACTTATATGTTGACTTTAATTTAGCAGCGTCTCAGCTGATATAGCACTCAAAAGCGAACCTGAGTTGCGTCTATCAATCCTATGTCTCTAACATGCTACAGATTTTTTGTATGACAACGTTTCTAAGTGCAAGGACTGTTGTCCAATAGAGAAATAAAAATGAAAAAGGAAAACATCTTTATTTAAAGATAAAAAAAAGGTTCAGAAATAAAATTGCCAGAGGGATTTACCATTTAAAATTTGAATGATATTGTAAATGGTTTTGGCATTATGAGACTTAATACCTAATGTCTCAGGGTGACGCAGTAATTCAAATTTCTTATGATGTTACTGTTTATCAGAAGTCGTGACGTTTGCCATCAGGTAAGCGAATTGGTCGAGTCCTTATTTAATTTTATAACTAAAATATTTTTAAATTACATTACTCGTCAAACATAATATTATATAATAATTAAAGAATCGTTTTGAATCTATTTTGAACTTGCTGAATCAATGTTAATAGCGCGCATTGTCCGCCATTTTTATAATTTTCCCGCGCATCGCTGCAGACGCGAGCCATTGGCGGGAAATCAGCTGTAACTCGGTCATGGCGCGTGTGGTTTCATGTTACTGGCAAATTATATACGGGCCGGGCGGCCTTCGATGCTGCTGTTTGCATTGTGTTGGTGATCAGAGAGTTCCTAGTTATTTGAGCCTAAACACAACGTACAGCCGAAGTGTAACTGCAGATTCCAATACTAGATCCCCATCCCCTACTGCATATATGTCGTAAAAATCAGCCAATCAAACAGGGCCATTTGTAAGCATGTCAAGCGAACTCCTGATTGGTCCATTTTCGCTGTCTATCCGAAGGTAAGATTGTTTATTGATATCACAGTTATTTTGTGTCATAGAAATATCAGAAACATGGCAGCGCATACACTATTATTAGGCCTTTGTTTTTATACTTGGAAATGTATCTTGAGTTTGCCGAAGCCGACAGTAAAATCTTGTATTAAATGACCAAATAAAAAAGTCAGAACTCAAATTCTTTGCGATTTGTAAGCAATTCCTCATTTCAAAACTTCGGAGAGTCGGTGCAGTTTGTCATACGAAGAACCGCCTCAACTCTACAATTATGGAAACTAATGCTATTTAACATAAAAATACCTAAGGCGAATGCAATAAGATTTATAATTACTTATCTCGTTGCAATTGTGTCGCATAAACCTAAAGAAACCGTTAGAAAACATAACTTAATAATTAGACACTAAGGTACATATTTGTTCAAACCGGTTGGCGCTTAGTTCTTTTTATAGTTGTAGAGCGGTGGCATCGCAAACTATAAGCCAATGTCAGACAGTAAGCGCGTTCGATTCCTTGGCAATTACAAGGCCGTGAGAATTGTGTGTTAGTATTAAATTAACTGTGTCGGGTAATGATTAGGTAATTGTGATTATTGTTTGTTGGTTATGTAGAAACACGTATTAAATGCATGGTTTTGTGAGCGCTGAGAACAGTAGCGACCATTTTTTATGATAATGTCTGAGCTCTGAGGAATGTTAAATTAGATTTTTGTCGTACAATTAATGATGCGATGAATCGACTCGTCTTATGCTAAGCGACACCACCGTTCGTGAAAACCTTCTACAAAAAGTGGTAATTCAAACTTTGCATTGAAACTTCGTGGTGCTGTATTACACTCGTTAACCTGAGACATTGGATATTATGTATACCTCAATTACACTGACTTCAATGCTCTTCGGAACTTCCACAAGGGTATTTGTTGCCAAAGTTAACAAAACTGTGACATGAACTACCTGCATCGTCGTTCAGTGCTTCAAACGAGAGTTAAGTAGAGTGAGAGAGTGCACACCTCCCAGTTGGTAGCAGCGTGACTGCCTCGATATTGCTACAGTCAATACGTGGCGGATGTCGCTTAGCATAAGGCGGATGGATTGCTCGTCTCTCTAAGGCAGAGGCCGCCAAACTTTTTTTTCTTATAGACCATTTGCAATTTTTTTCTGGTTCCAGTGGACCTTCTGAAGCTACATTTCTACCATATTCCAGAGTATGCAAGTTTGAGCTCTTTAAAATATGATCTGCCTATATTCATAAGTAAAGTCGACCCGACATTTTATTTCTTTACCATCAAAACCAGATAAATTTTCGTGGACCCCCCGGTTACGAATTGTGAACTCCCATTTATTGGTCAAGCCAACGTAGACCCCCATCGAGTCTCCCGTGGACCCTTGGAAGTCCATCTGGACCACTGTGGAAATCAATGGCCTATGGCAATGAAATAAATGCGACGCTACTTATCCAGCCGGCCTCTCGCATACAAGTCCATCTTATACCATTACCCTTCGTCGTAGTCGGTTAAAATTTGAATAGCTTTGCATTTAACATGTTTAGTGTTTAATTAGTGACGTTGACTATTGTAAGAACGTTGGAAGGTTGTCGGTTGAAGTGAAAGTGTTTGTCATTGAGGCGTCTGCTTATACTAATTATTGTCGTACATTCTTATATACCTACACAGTATCACGCTTTACCGTTTTAGAGGTAGGCAGACGCAGGACCTACGTTAGTTAACCGGGTGCCCTAAACGAAAAAAAATTCTTGCGCCTTTTTCTGGTGATCTTATATTATTTGCCAAGCGTATGCCTGTGGTGCCTCTTTTCAGTCCTACATCCTCTTTAGGACCATGCGCCCTGGGCTAGGGCCCTTCCCGCCTAATTCTGAAGCGGACCCTGGGCAGAGGTATCAGAAACACTTTTCGTCACCCATATTTAAAAGTTTTCCTTGATAAAAGCCCCGATATATATTGTCCAGGGATAAAAAGCCTATATCGTTACCAGGGTATTCATCTCTCAAACCAAATTTTATCGAAATCCGTTGAGTAGTTTTGAGTTTATCGCGTTCAGACAGGTAGACAGATGCGGAGGGGGATCACTAGCAATCGTTATATTTCAGTCAATTTACATAAAACCGTAATGTACTATTGACCTAAACCTTCTTCAAGAATTGCACTATCTTATCGTAAAAACCGTACAAAAATTCGTTCAGTAGATTTTGAGAAAATCCAACACATACCGACAGATTTTGGGGACTTTATTTTATATGTAAAGATTACTGTGGTAGATGGTGGCAGCAATCTCGGCGTTATTTAATGATCGTAAAAATCTACTGATATATCGATATTATATGATTACAATCGTTAACTTATGTTGGGAATACCGCCCCAAACAGACTCTCGGATACGTGATAATTACCTATTAAAGGGTTAGAGCTTACGTGACTTTAACACTAAGTCGTAACAAATCATCGGGAGAAATGATGATCATGCGCAATTGACTCCACATGGCCGACCTTCCGATGATCACAGGCGGAACGGCTCGCGTGCTACGTGTTCAATAGCAGCCATTTTACACCTTGTGCACATGTATTATAGTTCAAAATCGTGTTGCTAGATGCTCAATGCAGTTTATATACAATATTAGCGATAATACACTCTATTCCTAATGGTGTATGGTTTGTAATGTAATGGCAGTGTTTTCAGTGTTTACCGTCTGGCGGTATTAGACATTCTAATTCAAGACATAAAGTTTGAAATCGAATGGCAAATTGTTTGCGTTAAGCACGCTTATGTAAGTTACGACCGATTGTTTAGCTGTGGGAGATAGTTGTCATTGCTAGGTTCTGAGTTCATTAATATTTAGGGTATAATTAGTATGTTGATGAATTATCGTCATTTTGGTCTAGTGGTAGCATACATCTGACAGACGGTCCTAGGTTTGATTCGCAAATGAAGCAACGTTTCTCTTTGACAAGATGACTAAAGTTGGTTATTCTGATATTATTGGATAAGATCTAAATCTTAATGGCTAGCGATTGTTCTTATGACTAAAAGTAAGCCATTGGGGACTTTTTTTATTGCTTTAAATGACGAGACGAGCTTGCCGTTCGCCTGATGGTAAGAGATACGACCGCCCATAAACAGAAGAAACACCATCCAACACCTTGAATTACAAAGTATTGTTTGGTATTCCATTGCGCTCGCCATACTAAGACATGAGATGTTAAGTCTTATTATGTCCAGTAGTTACACTGGCAACTCAGTATACATACGTCCAGATAGGTCGGCTAAAATTCATAAGAAAATTGAAGGCGGTAATGTGTCCCTGGTTATTTAATAAACTACACTATATTTACCATCAGGTAGTAAGTGGTTGAAAATAAGCACAAAAATCAATTAGAACGCACAGAGCCGCGGCTCAGGACTAGTCTTTATAATAACAAAGCACACACTGTGTCAATTACTAGGCTTAATAGTAACGATCTCACGATCCTAGTCACAACACAGGCCGCAGGTGTAGGCTGTTTTGAAAACTCGCCTTTGCCACGACCAGTCAGACGACGAACGGCGCCATTGTTCGCCATTCGTTATTTGAAAAATTGCATTTGAATTTAGAATATCGTCGAATTTTAAAAGTGTTCGATATTTAAAAATTCTAATGAATCGTGTTTACAATGTGACAGTGTTTTTACGTTGCTTTGTTTTAAAGCAAAGGCATCGTTATCAATACAGCCTTGTTTACTGACTTTTTAGTATTATTTTTAATGGAGGTGACAAAGGACACGTAGTCTATAAATTTAAAAAATACGCTCGTATTTTGTTGTAAATTATTACGGGAAAGTGAATCTATGAACGGCCATATTGAATGTTAAACGTTATTTGTGATCAAAAACCGTGCAGCTTTTGTGACGATGAAATAATTACGCGCGACATACAGAGCGGAAAATATTCCAATATAATACTAGAGAACATTGCATATTTAATTTATATTTCAAAAAACTGCATTAGTACAAACTAAAAATTTAAAAAATCGTTGAATCCCAAAACTAACAGACTTTTATTTGAAAAAAAAAAAATGTTAGTATAAAGTATAAATCTGTCTATGCGGAATAATGAATGAATTAAAATGATATCGTTTGCAGTGTTATGTTTGTTACAAATTGTACATTTGTCGTGCACGGAGCTGTTTGCAGAAGACTTTGATCAGGTGAATCATTTTATTATACATATAGGCTAATTAAATAGAAGTGTTGCGCACGCGGTCATGCCTCTTGCCTTGTAGGGGTAGGCAGAAGCGCAACTAGTGTGATAGGGCGCGTCTATTGTCGTATAATCCATGTTTTATATTACCGAGAAATTTACGGTTATTTTTATTTAAAAAATCCAAAAAATATTTATCTGGCTCAGGAGTCGTACTTTGTACATTACAGTTTACAGTCCATGCTGTTGATAAAATTAGAATCCATCTCACTTATATAAGAATAAATACTTTATAATTTAAACTTTCAAAAAATACGTAACCAAAAAAATATTCTCACAAAACGTAAAATTTGAATATGTCTCGACAGATTACGAGAAACGGGCGTTTGTCAATGCTCCATTATTATGTCATAAGTGTTTGTGCAGTGAGGCAATGTATCTGTAAAATGAATGGGGGAACAATGAAGCTATTGAGGCTTTAGTTTTTTTGTTGTAGTAAACTCAGCATTAAAGAACCATCTTTATTATACCAATAATAGGTGTTACAAATATTGATTTAGAAATCTTATCATTGATAAAATTACGAATTGCTTCTGTAGCCTCTTGTATTTTCAATACGAAGTTGGAAAGAATTGGGTGCATTGTGTAGGAGTTACGTTGGTATATTTAATTTGTTGCTTTAGTTCGATATATATTTTTTAAATTTTATTTATTTATTTTTCACACACAGTCATTACAGATCATAACGTCTAAATTAGCTCACGTGAAATTTTATTACGTCTATTAATTTGTAAATCAGAGATCATACACTGTTTAAAAATATTTACAAGTTCATACTTTAATACAAAGAATATAATATTATCGCCAAAAAATAGTATTTTCTTAGTTGTGTACTTACTTACTCTACTGGTGGTGAGTCTCTCATATATGAGAGTCCGCCTGAGTAGGTACCACCGCAATATCTATATTTGCCGCCAAGCAACAGTTTGCAGTAACTTGTGTTCCGGTTTGAAGGATATTGTAGCCAGTGTAACTACTAGACATAATAAGACTTAACATCTCATGTCTCAGGATGGCGAGCTTTTTTTATTGCAATCATATACAAACACGCAAAATAAAGATGGCGTAAGTTAGCCCGTTCAATTCACATTTACGTTGCATCGGCTGCAACACATTTGACAATGGTTCGTTACGTAACGCAGTTGACAACGGTTGCCGGTTGCAGACAATTATGGAGGTTCAGTTAAGTACGGGAACGCGGTCAAGGCGCCGCGATCGTTTGTGACCCCCTGGGTAACAATCAAACACGTGGTATCAGGTCGGTTGGTAACAGAAGGATATTTCGCACTCTTAATAAAATAATGACCTATTTCAAAATGATTTCTTAAGTTTACGCGAATGTTAGACATTTAAATTAAACTATTTTACGAATTTTATCGCGGTTTTAATATTTTACTTTTCTCCCGACGTTTCGAAGACTTTGCAGCCTTCATGGTCACGGGGGGGACTGGTGTTGGTCATCCGCAATGTCAGGGTTACAATATCTACCTACATTTTATAATTATACAACTTTTTAAAGTTTATTAGCTGTTGGTGGTCCGATCTACGCAGAATGAGCTCACAGTGTCTTGAAATTTGGCAGCCGGTCTTTTGGGTTCCGATTTAATTAAATGTAGAACTGTATCCCAGGCTTGTGCAAGCCTCCAACCATCTTCCCTATTGAAATTAGGATGTTTTTCAATTTCAATAGCCTCGCGGATCATCCTAGGTAGGAATCGGTGTTCTTTGGCAGGGATTTGTGACTTGTTGACAATGAAACTATGGTCAGTTTTGATGTCCAGTCTCTCTTTACGAGCTTACCAGTACAAGATTGCATCAGAATTGTATCTAAGAAGTTAGCAGAGAATAACATTCCTCTGGAATATGCAGAACTACTCCAACATTGCCTTACATCTGGCTATATGTTGTGGAATGATCAGTTCTATGTATGTGTACAGGATCGCTAATCACATCATGGGACGGAATACATACAAAGTGGGTGTACGAGTTGCGCTTGCGCCTAACCTTTGGAGGCTACATTGATATAGTTTTTGGAGCGTAGTGATGTAAGAATACGAATCAATTGCTTCTGCTTACCCCTTCAGGGCTACAGGTATAATGTTAAGGACCCTAAAGGTGACCTCACCAGGAAACTGCAGTACAAGCACCCTTCCGCATCCATATAAAACGCACGCAACAATCGACCCAACTCCACTCGCAGTTATAAAAACTTTATGAACTATTGTTGTGTGTTTATAGTTTCCTCAAACGTTATAGTTTAGTTTTAAACTAGAAATTGCGTGGTTAATGCAGGCTTTAGATTAGAACTAAGGGGGGATTAATTAATCTCTAATAAATCTTGAAAGGCATATCTAAGCGACAAATATACCGAAAATGAATTATATATATTTTGAATCGCAATTTTTTTCTGCGTTTCTAATCTACGTTTTGTAGTTCTAGGATTTTTAATAACATTAGACTATATCTTTATGAAATAAAAAGTTGAATTGTTCTGAATTTTCGTATTAAAATCAAAACTTTAAAGCACTCTACTCAAAAATTTACTGATTGTCGCTTAGATATGATTGCCTTTGAAGTGTCGTTGTTAAATTAAGCTGCAGTTAATACTCTGACTTCTATTCTATGAATTAATCTAGCCGACTATCGGCCACGGCGGCCAATCTCAACGGAGATCAGCCACGCAGGAGATATCATAGTGCGTAAGTGTGTGCAATACACAAGCACTCTCTGTTCTTACACTATCATAGCCCGGTGAGACGGTAATCCGACTTGACTGGAGCGATCAGGCGCAGAACCAATAGCTTTTACGTGTTTTCCGAGGCACATGGGTATCTCACCGCCAACTTCCTGACTCCGAGCTGAGTATTTAAGAAAAACCCAGTTACAATTATTTTTGGTCCGACCCGAGATTCAAACCCAGTAATGTCAAGAGATAAGTTGGTATCTTTTTTTTCTATACAAATATAAGTTGACATTACAAAGAAGTCAATATAAGTTAGGTAATATTTTGTTTACAGTACTATCTGTGCTTACCTTTCTGGAAACATGTGTGAAGTATAAAACATAAAGACGGTTTTGTACAATTTAATCTAGCGTTAGGACACCGGTAATTCCGGCTAAAGATAGCTTATCTAAAGCCGACATTAGACGAAGCACCGGCGTCCCGGGCTCATATTCACATACGTGTTTTTGATTGCCATTTTTGCAAATTTCGAGCCGAGTTTCATTAATAGCAAAATAGTTTCTCTCATAGCACCTTTCTAATTTGTTTCTAATGCAGGTGATTTGTCGTGTGTAAATTGCATCCTTTGTTCATTTATTATAACATAAAAGTATAAAAAAATCTGTAGAGTACAATTGAGTAGTAAAAATATTTTAGAATCAATGCCGAATTAAATAACAAAAAATAAAAAAACACATTCAAAGTTGAATTGAGGTTCTAAATATAAAATAAATGTTATATATCCTAAATAAAAAAATATATTTTAAGGCGATACCTCAAGATCCATTTTCATACATTTTGTTTCACCTTTAATCTGGGTAACTAAACAAGTATTGGCAAGTAAAGAATTTAAATTCACGTCTAGTTAGTGATTAGTTCTCGCAGTTGAAAGAAAAACGTAAAAATAATGAATAATCATGGATATTTCGGCCTTTAAAATTTAATATGACGAAATTTTAAAGCTTGCCAATACTTGTTTAGTTACCCAGATTAAAGGTGAAACAAAATGTATGAAAATGAACCTTGAGGTATCGCCTTAATTAATTATATCTCTAACATTGACACTTGACACTGGCAGATGCGCAAACCGAGCCTTGCCTTAGAGAAAAAAAAAGTCTCTATAAATATAACCAGCCAATACGTTGTACAATATTTTTTTCTCTACGTGTATTGTTTTTTTTATGTACATTTGTCACCGTTGGTTCCTTATCAACCTTTCACGCGCCACTAACCAAATGGGAAACGTGTTCTGAGCCAGAACGTTCTGTACTTACGTTTTGTATGTGCGCTTGTTTTAAAGTCTTTGTTAATTATTAAGTACAGTCGCGGTGTATATTGTTTTTCGAGCGTGACGTCATAAGACCTCTTTGAATGATAATTTTTTTTCGGCTTTTATTAATTTTATTTGTTTTGGGTTAAGCCTTTACGTTTATATGAACAAAAGTGTCTGTTACCCAGGTTTATGAGGTTTTTGATTATTTTTTTTATTAATTAATTTATTCTCGGCTTCCTAATAAATTGGTTTGAGGAGAACATTGCAAAACTTAGGTTGAAGTGTTTTACAAAACACCTTCTATTTATCGTGAAAAATCACTCATGAATCTCATCTCTGAAAAGTGCACGAGCTAACAGCAAAAATTTACAATATAAATTCAATTAACTGATCTGAAAATTGATTCAGCGACTGTACACTGCGCAAGTGACTCAACTCAACCGCTGAGCCATAGAGTAGAGATAACGTATCGCGTGTACAAACAGACGGACGGACCTATATCCAATGTACATACACGACTCAACGCCGGTCGAAATTAACGAAGTTTCTAGAAGGAATAGTTCAGAATATACAGGGTCATTTTGACATTGCATTACTAAATGCAACCACATACTCGTCACATGTGCTGACATTGTGCCAAAAATCATCCATTAATAAAGAATGTTTTCACCAAAAATCCTGGTTTAAGTATCCTGATTTTTTGGTAAGTTTGTAGTTTAATGCGAATATGGCGTATGCGTGAGTGTATTTCTGACTGAAAGTATGATGTTGCCGCTGTACCGACTTCTCTTAGAGTAGAAGTAGCGGCATTAGTTATTCGTTCGCCACTGATGCAGTTAACCGTTCATAAATACCAACAAATAAAAATGTTGGAGCTGCGGTTGTTAAAGTTGGCTACACCGCGACCCTAGACTAAGAAAATCTATATACCCACATCTCTTCGCTGTCATGAAGTACGTGCTACGGGGTGTAAGGCATTGTCTTCTCACCACCTCCCTTGGTGGCCACAGCAATTAGCCCGATCTATCGATTGTCCCAACAGTAGGTCTCAACCCATAGTTTGAGAAATGTGTTAGAACAATCATGGTTGCGATGCTGGGTAAAGAAACGAAATAGGGAAGCGTGTTAGGTCTCAGGAAATATTACACTTACGAAACGAATTTTTTTACGGACTCGCTGAGGTTCACCTCTACCTGATAGTAGGTGGAGAGGCGTTCAGATAGAGTAATTTATTTGTAATAAGGTACACCAACAGCGCTACATATTATCAATATAAAAAGCAATAAGGTACAGCATCTGATATCGGTGCTACTAATTGTTGATTAACAAGAGTTGTTCATACATTCACACCTAAGCCTGTTCGAAAGTAATCACTCAACAGCGCAAACTTCTAAGAATTTAAATTATTAATCTACTATAATGCGGATTAGTTTATTTTCCTCTAGTTCCGTAGTTGTCACCACTCATTAACTATTAATATTGATAAGAACACGCATAGTAATGATACGTCTAAATAGATATTGAGTGATAGGTCTTGTGCAAGAGGATTATTTTTTACCCGAGAATGGTAAGATGATTCCACTGCACCTGTTCGTAGGCGAAGTTATGGACAGAAAGAACGACCGCCGAGAGATTATCTCTCGCCAGTCGTTAGTTATGTCGGCCTGTTCGAACCGGATATACACAGGCTAATTCCGGAGCGAGAAACTTACGCAGGCCACTATGGCGGGTTTTAACACCTTGTGTACGGTGGTCGCTATACAGATGAATAACATTATCCTATCACAGCAAATATCGTTTGGGTTAACCGTTGTATATGTCTATTACCTAATAGTGTAATTACAAGCAATGTCATATTCCGGTTTGAAGGACACTGGGTATAGATTTACTCGTCTGTCTTAAGTCAGTCAGTCAGTCTTAGGATGACGAGCACTAATACGACGCAATGCTTGAAGACCTATTGATTATAAGATAATAATCGTTATGAGTTTGCTTATCGTCACACGGGATGGATATATTACTAACTTCTTCAGCGATAAAAGAATTACTCTATATATGGATGTAGGTAGATATTGTAACTGACTTCTCAGACCATGAAGGCTGCAGTCTTAGAAATGTCGCGAGAAAATTATTATATTAAAAACCGCAAAACTATTTTATTTCAATTATATTTTATAGTTATATCAAATCCTTTTGGGATTCCGGTCTGTTTACAGAGTGTTAAGGCCTCAATCCGGCAACTTCATACAAACATGTATTATCCGCCGCTGCCACGTCTATGTATATTTTACCTTACAGTAATAATTTAACCAAGCGGCCTCCAACCAATGTGAAATGAATGTCGCTTGAACAATGATCGGTCCGTCTGCTTGCAATTGTCACGTGTTTTAAGACATGCGCACGGATATTGTTTTAAGCTATAGAGATTGTAGTAATAAATCAAAAGAGAGTTTCTTTTTATTTATTTTTTATTGCTTTGAATGACGAGACGAGCCCGGCGTTCGTCTGATGGTAAGCCTTACGACCGCCCATTGACAGCAAAACACCATCCAACACCTTAATTTACTAAGTATTGTTTGGTAGTCCACTGCGCTCGCCATCCTGAGACATGAGATGTTAAGTCTCATTATGTCCAGTAGTTACACTGGCTACAATGTCCTTTAATAATAATAATATCAGCCCTGTATTATTTACTTGCCCACTGCTGAGCACGGACCTCGTCTACTACTGAGAGGGATTAGGCCTTAGTCCACCACGCTGGCCTAGTGCGGATTGGTAGACTTCACACACCTTCGAAATTCCTATAGAGAACTTCTCAGATGTGCAGGTTCCCTCACGATGTTTTCCTTCACCGTTAAAGCGAACGATAAATTCACAAAGAATACACACATGATTTTAGAAAAGTCAGAGGTGTGTGCCCTGGGGATTTGAACCTGCGGACATTCGTCTTGGCAGTCCGTTCTACACCCAACTAGGCTATCGCCGCTTTTTGCAATGTCCTTTAAATAATACAAAAAAATATATACGCCTACTGAATATAGTAACAGCTATGTTTTTGGTGAAGGTAAGAAACGTGTATCCGCCAAGATAGCAACAACCACCGTACACAAGGTGTTAAAACTCCCCCACAGTGTCCCACGTAACTGTGTCCAGTTCTTGGAATCCGCCTGTGTATATCCGGTTCAAACAAGTCGGCATATTGAGTCGCCTGGTAAGGCATAACCATCTCTCGTCAGTCGACATTCTATTGGACACACACACACACACACACACACCATCACTCACTTTGCTGTACCCCCATAAAATAAATTACTTTTCTTATAAATAGCACTTAGGTGTGATGCCAACAAAAACGTCCCTCAGAAATTAAAAAGAAATATCTTAGCTCGTTCCAGAAAATGCCTTCAGTAGTCAACCAGTGTATGATCATTAAGCCAGGCTGGTATAAATGATTTTTTGGCCTGCACCATATTTATCCTTAGGTCATATGTAAAGTGCGTTCATTAATGTGTTTTTTTTCTCTAATATTCTCTATTCTCTGAAAACAATGTTTATTTATGTTGTTTACAAAACTTTATATTTACGATCCATTTTCCATCTTTCCAGAGGCTCACCAGAAAGAATGGCGTACGAGAAGACGAGACCAGTTGGTACTGGGACCCTCCGTCGCAAGCACCTTCCATCAACCAAGATCTTGAAAACCAATATAAAGTACAAATACGTGCTCTGCAAGATGAAATATCCTCCTTGAAAGAACGCGCTACTATAGACCTCAGGCCTGACGCTGAAGAAGAGTTGAACAGGTTGAGAGAAGAGAACCAGAACCTAACTGTTAATCTGGAAGATCTGGATAGTCAACATCAACAAGCTATGGAACGGCTATTGTCCCTAAAGAAAGAATTGCAAAAGAATTTCGAAGTTCTTAAAGAAGAGCACGAGGACCTTAAAAATACCAATGATGAATATGCAGTTGAGATTAAAAGTTTGTTAGCCAAAGTGGGAGAGAGGGATAAAGAAATAGAAGAATTCAAATCTAAGAATGCTGATTATGAAACGCTGTATCATAAGTATCAGAACTTAGAAAGGATACACGGTTTGTTGAGAGAAAATGCTGAGAAATTCCAAGAAGAAAATCAGGAATTGCACGAAGAAGTGTTCAAA
Source organism: Manduca sexta (assembly GCF_014839805.1). NCBI lineage: Eukaryota > Metazoa > Arthropoda > Insecta > Lepidoptera > Sphingidae > Manduca > Manduca sexta. The sequence goes on along the minus strand of NC_051116.1, from coordinate 8,035,577 downwards.
TTACAGGAACAAGTCACTAAGTATGAGCATGATTTGGAGATTGCAGTCAAAAATTCTCAGTTATCAAACACTGTACCTAAAGAGAAGTATGACGAAGTACTAAAAGAACTCAATGAATTAAAAGACAGGAGGAATGCTAACCAAGTGCATTTAGATGAAATCAATATTGATGATAATGCTAAAAGTGTAATTGAAAACCTAAAGCGTGATATTCACGATTTAAAACATAAATTATCTCAAAAAGAGTTTGATCAAGTGCAAGCTAATGCCGATCATAAACTCATTAAAGCTGAAAAAATCATGCAACTTTACAATAAATACGTTAATTTCGAGCTCCCTATAGATTATGTGGGAGAGATACCTTCTCCTGGCGTTAATATAGTGCTCTACAAATTAGAGAGCGTATTCAAAACGGTAAACTCATTCAAAAAAGACATAGATAACCTTGAGCATAAACTTTCAGAGAAAAATCTAAACCTCAATCATCTGCAGACTCAAATCGATGACCTGACAACGGAAAATGACTTTCTTACTACAGATATACAACATTTCGAAAGTGAACTCAATGAGATGAAGAAAAATAATGATTTTCTGATATCAGAAATAGCAGCACTTAAAAATACGTCAAAACTAGAACCTATTATTGAGACTCATGAAGACAATTTAGCAAAATTAGAGACTGAACTTGCTGATTGTAATAAACTTAATAAAGACTTTGAATCTGAAATTAAAAGGATAGAAAAAGAGTTGAATGAGGTTAGAAAAGAGAAAACCATATTACAAGATAGTTTAGGGGATCTTAAAACAAAATACACAAACATGTTGAACGAAATGGAACTCTTCAAAAACCAGACGAAAGCTGTTGAAGAATTAGAAAACACAGCAAACACTCAATATACGGAGAAAATCAAGAAAGTCACAGATGAAGTTGATGACCTGAAAAAGAAACTTAATGCAGCAAATGCCAAAAACGAACAGTTATCTATTGATATACATATTATTGAAAATGATAAAGTACTTCTAATAAAGGAGGTCGATGATCTCAAACGCATTCTTGAAGAAAAGGTGTCGGTGTATAAAGAATTAGAAAACGATAGAATTGCTTTAGATCATAAATTGAAAGACAAAGAAAGGAGGCTGGAAGAAATGACAAATCATACAGAAGAAATAGAGAAAGTAAACACAGCGTTGCAAAAACAAATAAATGATTTACAAACGGCATTATTAAGTAATAATACTAACTCAACTGATGACCTAGAAAAAATAATTGCTGAAAAAGCAAAATTATCTGAACAACTTGATTCCATAATCAAAGAAAATGCAACACTAATTGAAACAAAAGAACAACTTAATAATATTATACAAAATATGAAAGTTGAGCAGGAAAAGATCATAACCGAAAATAATGCTCTTAATAAAAATAATACCAAAACTCCAGAAGATGTAGCGCCACTCCAGGCCGTTATCGACGAATTAAAGGCCAAAATTATTCAGCAAGATGTACTAACTAATGAAATTACTAGCCTAAAAGACGAAAATCATAAACTCAATGAAAGAAAATTGCAACTCGAGACAGAATTATCGTCTACAGATTCTAAAATAGTCCATTTGGAGGAAGAATTTGAGAAACTTATAGTAGATCTGAACGAGAAGGATACTTTGATAGACGGCCTTAACACTACAGTTAATCAAAATAATGTCACTATAACTAATTTGACGCAAAACAATAGTGATCTAGAACACGCGGTGCAAATCAAAAATGAAGAAATAAAACGACTGAAGGTGTCATTGGAAGAAGCACTTAAGAAATTGAATGATACACAGGGTGAGTTTAATTCCACTCAAACAGAAGCAAGTAGGTTACGTTATGAGTTAGATCAAATTTTGAAAGAAATTATGGATTTACGGGATCAAGTGAATATTAAAAATGATCAAATATCTAACATAACCAGTAAAAATGATGAGCTCCAAAAGTCCTCTGATAACTATAAAATCATAATAGATAGTAAAGATAAAGAAATCAAAGAACTGAACCAGTCGATAGTCGAATTGACTGACAAATTAAAAACAACTGACAACACAAGACATCATAACGATGAATACGCAAAATTGCTTGAAGAAAAGATCACAATAGAAAATCAGGTCACTGAATTGAAAAGCAACTTAACCGTTAAAGCGTCAGAGCTTGCTGATTTACAATTAAAATACGACCAAATTGAAAATACAGTTGGTGAATATAAAACAGCTATTGACAACTCAACCGCTGAAAAGACTGAGCTAATCAATTTGATAAATCTGAAACACAATGAAAGCATGCAATATCATAATGAGATTCAGCGGTTGAACCACGTCATACTTGAACAGACTAATGAATTTAAACGTATTATTGAAGAAAGGGAAAGGTTACTGCATAATGCTTCAGAAAATTGTTCCGCTTGTGAAAGCCTGAAGATAACATTGAAGGAAAAGGATGAAATCATCGTAGCTTTGAATCAAAACGCAAGTGAATATGAAAGGGTGAAGACAGAATTGGCCAACGCTTCCGAGGTTGTGAGAAATATGACTGAGAAATATGATAATTTGGATAAAAACCTGGCCATACAACTTGAGACTGTTAAGAAATTGACAGCAGAAAACGCACAGGTAAATGATTTTAAATTTTTAATGGCAGAACGAGCAATCTATTTATGTAACCATAAATGAAACACGCTAAACGAAAAGAAGGATGTCAATGTTAGAATTGAGTGACTCTTTGTCTACTTGTCTACTTATTTTTTACTTAAATACTACTTTAAAGACTAGCAATTATATTAACCTTGTAAGTAGTGATTTGGTTGATAAAATTATCAGTAATCATTAATTAAATTAATTATCATATCTTTAGTAAAACAAATCTAAATTCTACCAATCACACGCCTATCTTATAATATCTAATATTTTTATTGCCATAATTATTTTAATCAGTGATTATCTTTCATCATAATTCGATTTTATTTGTTTGTTTTTTACATAACGTTTATTATTAACAATAAACTTTGCATCATCCTCATTTCCTCAGATTTTTACGCATGCGCTAAATGTATATGCTTATTTTACAATCGACCGCTTACAATCAATGTCCCCAAGGGTATCAACGGATCTATTTTCTGTCAAATAGGTCGGCATTATTGTGTCGGTTGGCGAGGGTTATACATCTCTTGTCATTGGCATTTAATCAGGATCCTACTTGGCTCTCCATCAAGAGCAAGATCACTGGCGTGTCCGTAAAAAAAACTATTTCCTTAATAAATAATTTTTACTATCGATATCAAGATAGCCATTGAGATCGTTTGAAATCGGACATTCGTCTATAAAGCCGATTTGAGAATATCATCTATGTTCTCCAGTTGTCAGAACAAGAGCAAAACTCTTCGCGAGAGTTGGAACGCCTGCGTCGCCATCTAGTGGAGACGGAGGAGAACTACACGCAAGAGCTTATGTCCTCGGAGCAAAAGTTGACCGAGTGTCAGACGCGGCTGCACCAGGTGGAGGAAAGAGCCAAGCAGACCAGCACGGTGTATACTAGTAATAGGTGAGCAGCGAGAGGTTCAAATTTGAGTTAGCGAAACAGGAATATTCAAGATCCCAGATGGATGTTGTAAGATAATGGATGTGTTGCTGATCAAAGGTGGAGTTAATCCTCGTTCTTTTATTAAATCAGTTACGGTGCAAAATACAATAGTAAGCCTAGTAATGAAAAGTTTCGACGGCATAATTTGTATTGTTATAGAAAATATTGTCTATATTGCCTCAACATATACTTTAAAAATTGGGTACTGCATATCTACCACTATATGTTTCTTTTTCATTCTTTCATAATCTTAGATCTGTCAGAAGTCAGTATTATTGGTCACGTTCGAAACCAATTTACAACTTGAAAATCAAACTCATGAAATATTTATGGAGTACACTTTTAATTCCATCAGGCCCTTACGCACTAATCTCTAAAAATTTAAAATTTTCAGCATAAGAGCAAACCAAGAAGTAGAAACTTTAAGGAACCAAATCAAACTGCTAGAGAGACAGAGGGAAGAGGTGCAGGCGAGGCTGAGCGAGGCAGACGACGCGAGGATCAGGAGCGAAGCAGCCCTCACAAACCTGCAAGTCGTATTGGAGCAATTCCAATTAGGTAACATTTGGCACGGAAGTTTAATAATTTGTTTATATCTCAGAATTATTTTGGCAACAAACTGCTGGTTATAGGTAAAGTAGACGGTAGAAGACCAAGTGGGAATCACCTATCCCGTGGTCTGATCAAATAAAACTATAACAGGACTTCCTCTTACCACTGCTCTGAGGAAAGCCGAAGGCAGGAGGGCATGGAAACAGCTCGTCATCGACTCCGGCAAGTCATTTAAGGGCCGATACAAACTTCAATGATGAAGAATACGATCAAGAAGAGAAACGAGAACGATCAAGAAGATCTCAGAATGACGAGCGCAGTACAATGTCGCAACGCAATGCTTTGCAATTAAAAATTGTTGGTGTTACTGTTAATGTGGCTAGCTCGTTATTCGTTTAAAAAAGAACGCATTTTTCTTAGCTCTAATTATTAATGAGATTTATAATAACTATTAACATTCTTAAATCAGGCAATTGTAAATAAAATCATTCAATTCAATCAATAATTTAATAATAAAGTAACACATACAAAAATTAAGAGAATCTTGTCTTTTCATGTTGTAAACAGCGTACAGTTCAAAATATATCATTTAACAGATAAAGAAAGAGACATCCACGCGGCAACAGAGAAAATAAGAAACAAGATGGAAGATCAGAGGCGACAGAACAATAAACTCCAGGAGGAAATAGCCAGGCTGAACGCCAAGTTGGAGGAGGCGTCTGCTGGACTGCAGGCTGCTGCCAGGCTTGGAGACCAGGTCGAAACTAAGACAGCACAGATCAACGACTTGAAGGACCAAGGTATGGGACGGGAAAGTATTTTTTTGTTTTTAATTTTACTGTCATAAATACGGCGGTTGTTTATGATTTGTGTGTTTTTTAAATGTTTATTTTCGTGACGTACGAAAACTCATAAATTTTAACGTATATTTCTTTAAACGCTGTCCTTTCACAGTGACTTTTATGTTCAAATTAATACCATTTTCCTCATTGAATTGCAGTAATTTAAAACATCACAAATCAAATTAGCAACCAATGTATTATATTTTATCCATTTTTTGTACTGTAATATTTTTCTTTTTTTACTGTAGATGTTTTTTGTATTGTAGTGATATTGTAGTCATTTGTAATTATTATCAAATACTTATTTCAAATTATAGTAAAGTGCTTGTATAATACAAATTCAGAGTAAATATTTCAAGTTTTTACAGCACAACGAATGCTGAATAAAATATATATTCGCAAGATTTTTTTAAATATCTCAAGGCAGATCCTACTTTACTGCCAATACTATGATATACAAATCAGAATAGCACCATATATTATGTTTTTCCATAATTTGATTAATAACTTAAACCTGTATTTTGAATATCAATTATATAACCAGTTCAAATATAATAAAAATATAAGCCAAGTCTATTAGTATGCCTTTATGATCAGTATGTCAACTCTATGATAAGTATGATATCTCTATGATTAGTATGATATGTTTTTATAATCAGTATGATAGAGCGATAACATCCAGTATGCGGTGTCCGACTAAATATCAGCTGGTAATTCTGGGTCATTACCTCCCAGACTGCCATCTGGTATGAAGTCTAACACCGCGCTATCACGTAGCCTCAGACACACGTAAGTTTTGACGTAGATATACGTTGTGTGCGTCACGTCGAGTGACGTTAGGTCACGTTGTGTTAATGTCGTGTGAGTAGAGCTTTATACGTGTGTCTTTTTTGGGTAGTTGACTGAATTTTAATACAGTAAATGTCCAAAGGATATATACTTGTTTTTTCTTTTATTAATAAACTATTTTTATGTAACCTAACTGTTAAACAAAGGTCAACTACCCAATTTTTATATGGTTTATTGTGTCGTTTCAATGTAAGTTATTGCTGTGATTTTAGTAGATTAAGGTGGTAGCTCAAGGTCCATTTTCATACATTTTGTTTCGGCTTTAATCTGGGTAACTAAACAAGTATTGGCAAGTAAAGAATTTAAATTCACGTCTAGTTAGTGATTAGTTCTCGCAGTTGAAGAAAAATGTAAAAATAATTAATAATCATGGATATTTCTGCCTTTAAAATTTCGTCATATTAAATTTTAAAGGCCGAAATATCCATGATTATTAATTATTTTACATTTTTCTTTCAACTGCGAGAACTAATCACTAACTAGACGTGAATTTAAATTCTTTACTTGCCAATACTTGTTTAGTTACCCAGATTAAAGCCGAAACAAAATGTATGAAAATGGACCTTGAGCTACCACCTTAAATAGTCTTCATTTTGTTTTCGCAAAATGTATGATCATTGCATTTGAGAGAAGTATTATAAAAATGTCTTAATGCTCTCCAAACGCATTTCGAATATATTGAATTTGAATATGTATGCTGAAAGTATATAAGCACAACTTTTTGTTAGTGTTACTAGCTTAAGCCTAGCTTATATAATATCAAGAGACAAGCTTCCGCCTACTTCGTTCTAATCTCATTTGGTAACTGTGAGGTTTGGAGGCGCCGCGGTTGCTCGCTGTCTAACGTCGCTTCAGCTGAATGCCAGCACGTTGACAGTATGCACGTCAGCGCTACTCAGATTACCATATGGGGTTTGACTGAGGTTTTTGGCTTTTCATCGTGTTCGTCCTGTTTTTTTTTTGCCTGACTGTTTGAAAATGTTTACGTATCGTTATTTTTTTGTGAAATGAATGTTTTTGCACCTGCAAGTTTGCGGCACCCATTGTAGTTGTTTTGTGATTTTGTTTGTTTATTGCTTTGGAAATACTTTATGAATTAAAAATACTTAAATTACTAGAAAATATAAATAACAATATTACTTTTTTATAATTTGCTATTTAACTATTAGTAATAATTTATTTGTATTTTCAAAGTTTAATCAATGTTGTTTTTTTTGTTACATAACAAACACCCCTGCATACAGCTCCATAAAAAACGTTTGAGTCAATAATTTAATTTTGATGATGAAATTATAGAAATAATGGAACAGCTATAATAAAGCTGACTTATGGAGATTTGTAATGCCGTGGTGTTTTTGTCTTTTTTTTTGTCACGTTCATCGTACAGTAGAAGAGTAGAGATTTGAAGACGTCGTTAATGCCGCACCGTCTCTGAGTATTACTTCAGGTACTGGTTGTATTGTGGAAACGGAGACTACTGACATTTGCCTTTCCTAAAATAATGATGTGACTTTATCGCCAATTTTTTTGCCCACAGAGGCAAAAAAACATAGTGGAAAAATCATTTAGTCGAATCTTAAGGATATAATGAGGTTTAAAAATGCTTTTTTCGGTATATTTGTTGAAAACTTTGGCGATATAAGTTTTTGTCCTAAACGGAATGTGCAAAGTCAATATTCTCCTACCCAGTGGCTGAATAATACTTTGAGTTGGTGCGTGCGCTCCCATCGCTCGCAACGAAGATCGTCGCATGGTAAGATTAGAATGTAGTGATTTTGTGAATAGATATCTATATAGTTGTATGTATGTTTTTTATTATATGATTTTTTGTAATATTTTGTATACATATTACCGTTTCAAAATAACGTTTTTGTTTTCTCAAATAAATATACAATTATAAATAAAGTACGTGAGGCACAAAATAAAGATTTAAGAGAAATTATACCAAATATTTAACGCTACTATCATATTAACTTTCCCGTACAGTAAGAACGCTACAGCAATCGGTTGCGGCCGCTGAAGAGCGTTACTACAACGCGATATCCAATCAGCAGGACAAAGTGGACAAGAATCTTGTTAAAAACCTAGTCATCAACTACGTGATGACTGCCGCACAGAATAATATTAATAAGTGAGTGTTTCATATTCTATTTGTCTATCTTGGTCCTCATTATCATAGGTAACATAAGAATCATATTCAAAACTATCATAGCCAACATTAGAATCATCATCAATACTATCATAGTGAACATTATAGTTTATCACTATTATCGTGTTTGTTACGCAACATAATGACGAAACGAACAGGTTTGCCGGTATATGGTACTACTGCTCATAAGCGTAATGTTTTAGACCGCTAAACGGATTTGGATAAAATTCGGCATAGGAATAGACATGTCCTGCATAACATATAGGCTATTTTTAACCCGGTAATTTACGTTCATACGAAATATTTGGACTGATTTAAGTAGATGGCGCTGGTTTCGTTCAAAAGGCGCTATGGATTGTCACACTGATTTACAGACTTTTGTAGCGGGTAAAGCCTGTCATGAGGTTGAGGCGCTGAGCAACACCTAGTAAACTGTTGTGAACTATAAAAATCTACATTAAAGAAATAGCTAATTTTTACCTTAAATCTGTTGTCTCTTCTATTAAAACCAAAAAATTTTCCCCTATTCCAGAACACAGGTACTCCGAATCCTGTCCACCGTCCTGGACTTCAACAAGCAGGAGTGCGAGAAGCTGGGCCTGTCGAAGTCGACGCCGCCGGACAGCCTCGCGGCGGAGTTCGTGCGGTTCCTGCAGGACGAGTCGCGGCCGCGCGCCACGCTGCCCAACATGATGGGCATCACCAGGAGTACTACTCCGAGCTCCAGGAAGAGTTCTACTGTCGGTCAGTGGGTTTTTTGTGTTTTATTATAAAAAAAGTTATCAGCCAACCGCCTGCGTAGGAGTCGCTTCGTGTCAATATATTCTAAAGGAAACCTATATTCTGTCTCCAGTTATACTTTGTCCACATCTGAAAACTATTTTAAAAATATATTGAATAGTATTAGAGATGTGTTTTAAATATACAGATGGAAAAGAATTAAAAAAAATGTTGATTTGTGTTCTATAATACCCTTTTTCAGTCACCCCGTTTCTTTTTTATTACTATCTTTTGATATACGGATACACTCGAATCCGGGTCGAGCAAAGTGATATTTGGGTTTTTCTGCTCAGTTGATATTGATACAGCGGGCTGATGCTCGGAGTCTGAAATTTGTGCTCGATATGGCTATAGGTTCGTCCCCAATCACATCATGGGACGAAACAACTTGGCGAAAAGTGGATGCCCAGGTTGCGCCTCTGCATACCCCTTCGGGGATAAATACGTGCTGTGTGTTTGTTTTATTTTATTACGTAGTAAAGTACATGTCTTACATTATAATTAATATTATAATAATTGTCACATTCCAGGCCCACACCCAGTATTCGAACCGGGACACCGTCGCAACCCATCAACGGGCTCAAACAACCTGCTGTTCCAGAACATGGACTCCGTGGACACGGCGTCGCAGTTGTCCCGGGACTCTGACCGGGAACCTAGAGTCATGAGTCATATGGAGACCGGAGTTAACCAGACCCGAAACACAGAGGGCGCTATACTAAAATCTGTTTTGAGAGACATGTGACTTGAGTTATAATGAGGGTAGGTGTACAACCTGAAGTGTTTGAACGTTTCAAATCCGACTAAATTCTTTGGATTTTATTAATTTTGATCTACCTAATTAGGTATTTGGAGAATCGATAAAATATACTATCTGACAGTGGTATCGGCTAGGAAGATCACTTCATTAATTTTTTGAAAATGAAAAATGGAATAAGTTTTTTGTTTAAGACATTTTAATATTGAATTACTTGGATTGTACCTGATTTTTAATATGGGTGCCCTTTTCTGACTATGCTACTGTCCAGTTAGAGTCTTACTACATGTGGGTGAACTCAGATCAAGGTCAACATTTTCACGATTCTGCCAATAGTTTAAATTAGCAAGAAAACTTCTAGGTCTTGCGCAAGCGGTTTTTACTTCGTAAAATATCTCTGCAAAGTCTGGAAATTTTGAAATGGCACTTGCGTCAAAGTCGTATGTGTTGATTTAACTATTGCTGGTATGTTAACTCACTTGGGAGTTCTTGCGCAATATATTGCCAAGACTTGCTAGTCCAACCTTATCTTACTATGTTTCGGTTAATTTGAAAGAAAATTTCAATACTCTTGCTATCATGAAAGTAAAGTGATATTAAAAAATAAATTATTTGTTGACTTCTGTCTTTTACGGATATAATAAAACTTATTATAATTCAAGTTAATGTTATATTTTAAATTTTAATATTGTATATATGATTTATACTACCCACAATAAGGTATGTAGTTCAGAAGGAAATTATAATCTAATAATCTCAGTAATAAACGCTGTATACATCTTATTTACACAATGTTTTGTCTCGCTTCCTCTAACGGTAAATGTCATTGAACAAAGCAAGACAAAACACTGAATAACTATAACACGTATACAATGATTATTCGTAAAGTAAATGTATTAAAAAAAACAATAGTAATCCCATAATGAAATATGCGAAGTCTGAGAGTTCAATGTTTTTGAGTCAAAATATATTTAATCTGTAATACTTCTGTAATCATGACCCGGTGTCTATTATTTTAGTAATATAATATAAATATTACAAATAATTTAATTAGTAGTGATGGCCTAAAATACAAACATTAGCATCTACTGAGAAATCATTGTAAAATGAGTCCACAAATGTATGAGTCAGCGGTGATACATACGTTAATCACATGTGATTCATATCTAGGAATTTTAAATGGTTTATGCGTAATATAAAGTAATAAAGTAAGCTTCGCAATAACTTGATTACTACTCGATATGATGTATTAGTAAACCTTGATAATAAAACAATTAATAACTCTGGTGAATCATGAAACTCCGGAATAAAAGCATAGATCATTTTACGATTTGTGGTATGCATAATCAATTGCTGTGGTAAATGTATAATTATTTGCAGTTCTGTTCAGTTCTGTTAATGTTAAGTCATTATAAAGGCGATTGCGCTGAGTCACCGGTGATACATAGACCATGATCTTTTTCATCATAAAACCGTAAAATTGTTTTGGTGTGTACTGTGAACATGTCGGCTTTATTGACTGATCTATACCGCTGTTATCACGGGTGATTCATACGAACCTTTTTTATTTTACTCACAAAATCGACGCCAATCAAAAACATCAAGTTTGTTTGTTATAACTGTTATGTTTACAAAAAAATATGAATTATAACCTGACCAGGAAATTAAAAAACCAGATCTGAGGCACCGCTTATTTTCGTTTTAAAATTAACGTTGTCAATATTAGAAAATAGTTTAATTTTTTTACAAGATGTTGTGTCATTTTATTTCCCTGGTCAGGCTATACATTGGATAATCAGATTTCAAAGAAAATGTAATATATTCGCAAAATGGCAACGTTTTTAGTGGTTAAATTCGATTCCCACGTCATGAATGTTATAATCCAGAAATATTATTTTTTAAAGTTCTTTGTACTTGATTTACAGCCGTTTTCAATAAACGATTCCAATCTCAATCTTCAATCCGATTTCGAATGAAACAATCAAAATAACTCATTTTAATGTCAAAAATACTTTGTTCTGATTGGTCTTTTTTTAAAATCGAAAAAGCGATTGGGATCGTTTATTGAAAATGGAGGATAATTACACAAATGGATATTGTGGATCCCTGAATTTTCTTATTTCTTTTTTTACACTGGCAATGTTAATTTAAAATGTTGCCATCTAAATATAATTTTTGATTTAACAATTAATATAAAATGTGATAAATACTATAATTAGCATTTATATCTGATTTTCAATTTTCCAGTAGTGCTAGATAGAGCGTAGAATTTTAATTTGGTGCCTTAATTAAATGTGATGGCCGTAATATATACCTAGTTGCGATTACTTTTAAATTGCTTTTGCCTTGTATCGTTTATTTTGGCAACAGAACGGTGTGTGTCGTCTTGGTAATTATAATGGTATTTACAAATTTAATAATTGTTTTTATGAAAATGTTATTTGATGTTGTAATGAACTATAAATAGTAATATGCTAATGACATACTGAAAATCGTATGTAATATTATACAAACATCTTACTTTGGTCTTACTCAAACATGCTGTTTCGAGCAGGCCGGCATAATAATCTCGACTCTCGACATTTACCACCGGAACAGTGGGGTCACTTTGGCGTATAAAAAAATGCCATACACCGTTTTGGTTGCTTCTAAATTTTCCTACTTTGGCCGCCATCTATTGTAGCCTTAAGTTTGTACACAGATTGTTGGCTATTGTCCCAGTTATCGATATGACTAGTCAAAACTTCATCAATAAAGGTATAGCCAAGTCCTAAAGAAGAATAAAGGATGATACCTTAAACTTTACCCAAAAAATTGCAAACTATCGAAAAGTAATTTGGGTGCATTTATTGCTTTTAATCTGATTTTAATGCTGTTAATTTAAAGTATTACTTGAAGAAGAAAGTAATTTCGCTAGTTATATACCGGGAGAATATGTCGGCAATCTTGTAAATAATGTAAATTTTGTAATTTATGCTCTTAACATTCTATAATCAATATAAATTCTTGAAAATATAAATTATATGTAAATATTACTTGCACAAGAATTAGTGCTTTCTATTTATGCGTTCCAAATTCAAATGTTTCTTATTTCAAATAACTTCATGTTCTAAATTCAAAACTTTCTTTTTTCTCGAATGTTTTTTTTAATTTTAAAAACCTTTTTAGTTCAGGTGACATTCCAACTTTTTGTGTCAACTTTGTCGAACCAATAATTTTCATTACTTATTGTTTATTTTTACCTCTCTATCAACTAACTATGACTTTTTGTCTAACTTCATTAATCTAATTCTTGTGTAAGTTGTAACAATGTAAATTTAGTTTGTGAATACCCATGCCATTTAAACTAAAGTGGATAACATAGATATTATTCGTTTCATATTGTTCAGGTAAATAAATACGTGAATAACGAAATATGTTTTTTTTTATCTATTTGAAATGTTTTATCCAAAAAGCTTTTTAAACTTTGCCTTGGAATTGCAATGGTGGCGTAGTTGTATTGCGCATAAGGTACGACTATCGTAGTGACGACGGGTTCGAATCCCGAGTCGGGTAGTGGTACTGAGTTTTCCTACTCAGTTTGAGAATTTGTGACCAATATCGCTTGGCTCACTACCTAACATATGGGATGGAATATATAGCGTGGGAACCCTAGCATCTCTGCCTACCCCTTCGAAGATAAAGGCGTGATATGTTTTTCTTTAAATAAGCATAAAGATAAAATAAACATTCCCTCCTAAATCTAAAACATCTGTTACGTAATCTTTTGTCAGTCAACATTCTATCCACTCATCAGGTGCAGTGGGATCAATCACTTCTTCGTGCTCGTAAAATAATAATAATATCAGCCCTGTATTATATATACTGTCCCACTGCTGAGCACGGGCCTCCTCTACTACTGAGAGGGATTAGGCCTTAGTCCACCACGCTGGCCTAGGGCGGATTGGTAGACTTCACACACCCTCGAAAATTCCTATAGAGAACTTCTCAGGTATGCAGGTTTCCTCACCATGTTTTCCTTCAACGTTAAAGCAAGCGATAATTCACAAAGAATACACATATTTTTTTTTTAAAGTTAGAGGTGTGTGCCCTTGGGATTTGAACCTGTAGACATTCATTTCGGCAGTCCGTTTCACAACTAGGCTATCACCGCCGTTCTCGTATAAATAAAAAATCTCGCTCTACCGTCTTAGCCTTTAAAAAATAAAGTAGATATTACAGGCGACATGTCGCTTCACAGACAAATTTTGAGGCGCTTAGCCCACCCAAAAAAATCAACAGTAAGTTATATTGAATTTATACACAATGGAATCGTGTCATAAACATATATATAATACCTACATAACAAATCAGTAGGTAGTTACTTAACGAAATAAAATGTTTATAAACATATGCCGGCATAATATTTATGTGTTATGCTTTATGTAAACTTTCTATAAGTATATGTTCCACATTAGAAACGACTTCTTTATCTATACGCAATTTACTTAATCTTTTTTAGTATTATTTTGAACCCTATTTGCCCGTAAACTGGTATTGTTGGATCACTGTGCGCTAATTTATGGATCGGCAACACTAGCGAGGTGAATGTTCGAAGTTTGCATTCAGCATACAGCGCCATCTATCACCGAGTAGAATAGTTCACTACACGAGCCGCTTCATTTGTCGGCATCCTTTGAGTTCACGGCAACCTTGGGCGGCTTTCTTTTGAAAACGAATTGTGTTTTTGTATTCACCGCAACAATTTCATTTGCGTCGAGGATCCTTATGGGAGTGGATCTATGTCAAGTTATTAAAAGTTTGTATTCTCAATCAAAATTTATCAAAGGTAAGATTAATTCAATATATACTTACTTAAAAAAAATACACCTACGTACTAAAAAAAATCTTAGTAGATGCCTGAGCAATCCGCTTGTTTAACTTTACTTCTAGAATAGAGTTGAATCTTGGAACTATTCACAAAAAGTAACACATAATTTTCTTTGAAATTTCTTGAAACTTCGGCAGTATTATATTTTTCGTATATATTTACCTTTGTCGTTGCATTGCTTGGTCATTATAGATGCGGATATATTTCTTGAAAGTTATTATTAAAACTAGTTTTACATCACAAACTAGATTAATGCACTATTTAGTTACATTATCTTATAAATGTGTAATATTATCTACTTAACAAAATTTGAATCTACCGCGACGATGAAGCTTGATAATTATTTGCATTATATATCATAAATATTAAGAAAACAAACTCTACACGTAAATATAAATTCATAGTTTTATTTCTAATAATTTATTTAATACAATTTTGAAAGAATAGTTTTGTTGAATTAATTGATTCCTTAAATTCGTAAATCTTCTCAGTAGGTACTTCCGGTTAACTTAATAATGGCGATAAAGTGTAAATACATCGAAAAAAGTTTGTAAAAATGAAAATACACTGAAAAAACTTTAATTTTCAGACACTATGTATCCAACCAAAGCGGTTATGGATTACATGTCTGAAATGAACCGACTTTTTCCAAGGAACGAGATAAACGGTAAGATATTAAATTCTTTTTAATTTTAATAACATTATGTACGACGCAAATGTCAATTTAGTTATATTTTCGCTACGGTCATCAATATATTTAGATGATGAATATCTTCTCAATAGTTTTAAAATAATCAATAAAGTGTTTTAATAAGTATAATTAAGTTATTTCGAAATTTAGGGCGTTTGAATTATCTATGTAAAGTTTTAATTTAGAATTTTACAAACTTTTCTTGTGAGAAATGTCTTAGGTGCATTATATCCATATTGCTATATAAACACTGGGTTTCTTCACATAAGTTCTGCAAAAACCTACTTGCATATAGCTAGTAGATTCTAAGATTATGTTGCCTTGGCTTACACAAAATTATCTTATAAGATTCTATTTATTTGCTTTAATACCCTAGCATATGGGAAATCTAATGACCTCTTAAAATTGTAAAATAAATACAAAACAGTACATTTAAAGTAATTAGACATCTCTAGAAAACCAAAGTTTATTACTATTCCTGGTGGGAATTAATATTACCTACATTCAAGTTAAATAATCAAACGCCATAACATTAAGGTAATAGCTTCTGTTAGCAAAAGATGTACCAGTATTTTCGATAGCTGTGTACAAATATATATTTTTTATTTAGCATTTTACATTAATAGTTTATTACCATTTTAGATAAAATATTGCATATAAGATGAGCAATAATTTACCTTAAACTTGGCCCTAGTGAATTAACATCTATTTCTTTCTTTATATATTTACAGAAAGGCTCATGTTTGCTTGCCCTTATACAACTTCAATGTAGGAATGATGCACCACACATTTTTATTATCACATGCTTCAGATATGCTTTATTTTTTTTACTATCTATTTGATGTAAATTTACTCAATCTATTCTTTTTTCATTGCATCATATAAATCAAACGCCCATAATATTGCCAGATTTAGAAATTAAATTTGGTCCATAGCTTACAGATAATAGATTTTGTCTAATACTAACAGTTTAGGCCTAGTTCACCCTAGGGTTGGTTGGCAGACTTCACATGCCTATAAAACTCAGTTTCATCATAGTGTGACTTGAAAATATTTGTCATGAATACCTGTTTGTTTCAGATGTATACCGGCCCAGCCACACTCTATCTCCATTCACGCAGACTACTCCAGTCAAGTCTTCAAGTTCTACGGAATCCACCCCGCCTGACATCTACCCTGAGATTACACCCACGCCACGTGATTACGATACACCGTACATAGTCCGACGCCAACGTCCAATTATTGGCCGCCGACTCATGACTGACACACCAACATTGGACCAAACACCAAAGTCTCCCAAAAGCAATGACTACAACATTTGGCAGTACGATGAGACATTACAAAACTATGCAGAGCAAAGATCGAGAGCCTTCTACGAGCTTTTCCCGTCTGAGAAAAAAGTGTTCGAATTTCAAACTCCTGTCAAAAATCCTGACTGGAATGTCTCTCCAAATAAACTCACAGTGTCTCCATCAAGCATTCCAAATTTAAATTTAACTCCATACTCACCTTCGCCTTGTAATATCAGCACTCCAGTGTACATTCCCAGCACTTCTAAGTACCCTGATAGGCCTAAAGTGTGTACTTTTTGCCGCAAGAATGGGGAGACACCACTAGTGTATACAACACACACTGTTAAGCAAATGGTAGGTGAGAAGAATATAGTGTCGTGTCCGATACTACGGTCTCATGTATGCTCTACTTGCGGCGCTTCGGGAGACGACGCTCATACTATGTGAGTACTCTGAGTCTACATATGAAATATATCCCTTAATGATTGATGAAACCAAGATTTTTTTTTACAAGTTTTGTAATAAGAAAATTGAGCAGATTCCATTTCAGATTGAATACAAAAATTATAATAATTAGGTATTCCATTACATTTAGGTATTACATTAATGTGATCAAATTCCAAGAAGTTGTATTACCAGAGATGTTACTTCCTTTTGTAGAACCAGGCTTTGATCAATACCTGAGCATACATTTAATCAGAAAAAGAATTTGCAAGAGCCTATCAAAAAGTGTTGGCACACTGTCCATACTCCACACCAATAGCTCAGTTATGTGCAGTAGTATAAAGTGATTTTTTGTCTTAATTTCACTATGATATTCTTACATAATAAGTTGACTAAGGGGGGCGAGGTTCCGCTATTGTATTCCTCGCTTGCCCCTTCAAGTATGTAGGGTAGTCCCAGTATAAAATCTAAAGTTCCCACAGCTAACAATAGATGGCGTTATTTCCAGCACATACTGTCCAGTGCTGCGCAGCTCCAACAATGGATGTCCACTGCAGTCCACCACCATCACATTGAAGAACACCAGGGTCAAAAGCAATGGTAAGAGAAGATATTGAGGGGTGATGGGTTATCCGCAACTATTTTGCATTATATGCACAACATAGATGTCAAATCTACAGCCATTCGAAATATTGTGCAGTGAAGCAGTTACCATAGTGCAAGTACTTGCATGTATGACGTAACATTTGCAATCAGAGTTACAAAATTGCAACTAATATAATAAATTTTTAATTGAAAAGTACTTAATCACATTTATGGACAGTTGCTTATTAAAAAAATAACCAAAAAAATATCTATTCACCAAGGGTACCTACACTAGACTGACTATGCCAGTACCTTGGGATACCATTAAAAATAAAATCATATAATTTGATACTAAGAAAACAAAATTATTGACATTCATGTTTACTTTCCACTTATGTTATAAAGTCCTGACATATATGCAACTTGCATTATGGAAGCTAGATTTTGCTTACATGCATCTTGATGGTTTGCTTTAGGTGTGCAATCTCTTCAATTTTATCCTAAAAGGATCATTTTGACATTGCTTTAATAAACGAAAACATATACTTATTTTTACTCTTGTTGACATGCTAAAAATCATCCATAAAGTATATTTACACCAAAAAAGTAAGTTTACTTTTCTGATTTTTAATCTTTTAGTTTAGAGTGAATATTCCGTGCGCGTGAGAGTATTTCTGACCGATAAGGTAATGTTGCTGCTATATTCTCTTAGTAGTGGCATTAGGGCGTGTTGAAGTTACTTATTATTGATATTTAATTTGTTAAACTTAAACTTTTATTCCACATCTAATATTAGGAGTAACAATTAGTATTATTTGTAAAGAAGAAGTATATGGTTTCATTTATTAATACTATATCAAAATGACCCTATATACATCATAAGGTTGCTTTTGATCTGTTATGATAACAATTTATATTGTACTGCATGCGGTGATCATTTACAAAAATGGCATAATAATTCTCATTAGAATAGTTGTTTGCTATCATTTATCTAAAGTTAAGGGCATTCCAAACATTTGCTTTCAAATTTGACATGTTTTCGACTCCCTTTAATACAGGCAATGGTGATGTTAGTATTATGCACATATTAATTCAAGTAATATTAATTGGTTTGATTTTATGTTTTTTTTAGAATGCATGGTTTAAAATATTTTTTAAATAAGGTTACATATTAATTAAAATGGTATAGAGGAATATTGACTGATAATTTTAGGAATAATAAGTACCTGTACAATGCAGGCATAGATCTAAGGGAGACGGGCGGGGGTCACGGCCCACGAATATTAGAGCCACGTGACAATTGTCCCACAGTATTAAATAGAAATTATAGTAACAACCTCTTCCCATGTTGGGTAATTTTGTTACAAATTATTGAAGTAAGATTAGTTTTAAGGACATTTTTATAGCTTTGACCATGTGTAATTTTGGACTGTTTTTTTACTTTAATCATGTTTATGTTTTCTGACAACCTAGATATCAATCATGACTAATCTTATTACTGATAAATGGCATAACTTTACCGCTCGATATGACGATAGAAGAAAAGCATGCATAGATTTTCTTTTTAATGTATCATCTATAAGTTATATATCACATTAATTAACAAAAAAAAAAACAATTTAACTATCTCAATCGCTATCTTAGAATCGATCCTGAGAACAATAAGTTTTAAATCAATAATGACGAAAAACAATAATGATTATCAAACCAATCTAAACTAGTTATCTGTATGTCAAACTTATTCAGGTTGGCGTGGTTCGATTGGCATGTTAAACACTTATTCTGCATGGTTAATTTTTACGATCGATCCGAAGAAAGCCGTTATTTGAAAGCGCAAAGTACAATAACCAATGTTAGTGTTACAATGGGTAGTCAGTCCATTTACCGTCACTTGTTATCAGCGCTCAATTTATGTGGTAATTGGTCTTACATGATTGCTCATTCATTCAAGTTTGGTACCTATGTATAATTTGATACATTTGACAAATACAGTTAACAATACCCAAGTATTTTGACTAGAATTTTTAAAAATTATAAATGTAGACTTATTACAAATTGTGTTTGGATTTTATTATATTTGACAAATTATGATCGTAACAATTTTTAGAAATCATGTTTAAATATGAGACTGAATAACGTATCAACGTAATTACTTACATAGTATTCTGCAATATAAAATAAAGATACATTAGTACAATAACAGACATACTATTAAAAAACTGAGATTTCAACATAGCTTATAATTAAAATTTCTTTGTATATAATTTTCTATTTCTTTTTATTTTAAATAACTGTATCTACCTGTAAGGTAGCAAAAAAGAAACTATATAGTATTTAAGTTATTTTTTATTATGCACCTTTAGATTTGTATATCTATCGAAACATTTTTGATTTTGCAAACAGATTACGTTTTGGAATAATGAGCGTACAGGATACTTCACTGCTTCCTTAATAGTAGAAGATAAAGAGTTTCAAATATATATGTATTTTAGTAATTTTAGAATTACATTTTACACGAATTCCTGCCACAGAAGAGGCAGAATAAACGAAAAAATTGTTCTTCTTGCCTGTATTTTATCAAAGCAATACACTTAATAGATTTTTTTATTTATGATTGAAGGAACTTTGTGTAAAATAAGTTATAATGATTTACTGTAAGCAATATGGTTGTGTACTAAGTTTCGTAATGCTTCTTAGAAAGCCTATATAAAAAAAATATGTCATTCAGGTTTGATCATGTTAAATTATTTGTTTATTCCATTATTGATTTGTAATATGAATTAAATTAAAATACAAAACTCCAGTTCAGTATTTTAACTATATTGGCAACGCAAGTTTTTAAGAAAATAATTACTTTGCATTAAATTTTGCATGAGCAAACATTAAAATGGAAATTAGATACAATTTTCAATTTTAATCTAAACAATATTTGGAAGGTTTATTCGACTTCTCATTAACAATTTTTAACACTAATTTCGAAATTGTTAATAATTTCGGAATCATTTAATGATTCAATGGTTTAACAAAATATTTAATATAATTTCTTCAGTTACAATACTACAACATTTGTAACAATAATGTTTTTAAATATTTGATTGTATGAAATATGTATATGTGGCGAAACACAAAACATGATAGTTAAAGTTATCTTTAATGTGATGTTTAAAAAAGTGGTTATTTGCTAATAATTGATTACAAAAATGTTTTTAAGAAACATTGATTGTGTAGAACACATGATTTATATTTTCTTAAATATTTATGATAGCATTTTATGAAGATATATGTACGTACTAAGCATTGTTTGGGGGGCTAAACTACGTACGCCAATAAACCTCACAATTAAGGGTTATTAAGTAAAAAAGTATTCTGCGCCTATAAGTAAAAAAAAAGAAATGAATAAAATTTTTAGTTTACTCAAATGAATTTGGCCTTATTTGATTTTTCTGCTAATAAAGTATTATATTCTTTTCGCTAAAGGATACATTGAGGCTACTTAATTTTACCCCCCTAACTCTTCCTTAGTTCGTTCCTGTAATATGATTATGTTATAAGTTTGAATTACAATTTGTAACGTACATTAAAGTACTATATTTTTAAGTAACATTTATGAATGTTTGCATGATTTTTAATACACTAATAAAACTAATATTTATCTTTTATTTATGCTTTTTGGTGGTTGGAACTTGAAATTCGATTTCGAGCATGTGAACTGATTGAAACTAAATTGCGTATAAATTTTTACCCTGGCCCTAATGTTTTTCTTTTGCATTAGTATACATGATAATTTTTATCAGACATTGCTAAAGGCAATATTTATTTATACGTATAACAGTTACAGTACTAAATCGATGTTAAAACAAATTAGATACTAATTTGTTTTTTATATGCTGAGCTACTTCTGTAAATTCCTGCAAGTTGCAAACAAACATATCAAAATTCTGGGATAATATGTTAAACAATCATAATATGAGTCTGTGACAAGGGCGCAAACCTCAGCACATTTATTCGTGGTGTTTGGAGGCGGAATAGCCGTAGGCAGCGCCGAGGGTCGACCCGGCCGATGACCACGCACAGCTGCAGCGCGGACAATAACCTCCGGCAGCCGGAAGGTTCCAGTATCTATTTAGCAGGTGCCTCTTCGTCTTTTTGTTTTAGTATTGGACCCCGCAGTTAAAACCGGGGGAAATCACGAATGGGATACTGGAATCCCCGGCTTAGCGACTGCAGGGTCTTGGAGGTAACTTGGGAAGGAAGTGTGGGGGAAGGACAGGGGTCTCTTGGACGGGAGTAAAGTAGGAACTATTCGCGAGCCCTTATAGGCCTCAATGTGAATTGGCAACCATGAGGTATACACACTTCACTGTGTGCCTAGGGCAGCGACAAATGTCCCCCCGTGTGGGCGTGCATTCGGTGTGGAAACCCGAGCGCACAAGAATTACTTCGGGGGAGTCTCCTGGTGTTGAGAGAATAGGGAAATTTAGGCCACCTGTATGCTAATTCACTTCTAGATCCGCTCCTTGCACTCCAAACGCTCGATCCACAGGGCTGTGAACATAGGAAAAATTAAACCACAAAAAAACACCCGGCAGATGTACCCAAACTGAACAGCGCCATCTAGTGATTTAAAAATGAACTTTGAATCTATTTCTCGAGACAGGTGTGATAATGTTCTATAAATACAAGAACAATTTATAACCAAGGTTTTTATATAAACATAAAAATCTGAACATTTAGGATGTTTATTTCCCCAATTTCCCACGGACATTGCGCCAAATATTTTCTATTTTTAGTACACTCTGACGACCGTACACATTTCTGCTAGTTTACTGTAAGAAACAGTGCGCGTGCGTTTATCTATTCGCTTTATTTATTTTAATTAAAAATGGCGCCTTACGATTGGCCTATAGATACTGTGAATTTACCCGTTATGCGTATTGTTACCCCGCGGAATGTTGATATGTGTGGCATTTATGGAATGTGAGTATTTGTTACCTGATGAATGAAACACACGGTAATAGTACAACGTTTGTGTAATCCGAGCCCATTCATCTTATATGAATACTAATTCTAGCCTTCTGTATTATTAAACCTAATATTCGTATGTATGTCGAAATTATATATTGCATTAAGTCTGTGTAGTATATTTCTTACACATCATCAAATTAATTATTTTTATGTCTAACAATCTCAACCAGGTATGATAACTTAGAAATATTCATCATTTAGTAGATTGTAAATCATTATTTATATAGGTTTTAAATTTTTATTAATTTATATTCATTACGAAACTTTCTCCGTAAACCCGATTTCTATTTCCAATCAAACGTCAAAGTCGGTTCAATGTCATAATTGTCACTTGTCAACCATATTCAAAAACCTGTTTTCTATTCAAAAATAAACAAAATTTTCAGTGTTATGGCTTAAAAATTTCAGTGTAAATAACAAAAAATGAGTTCTAACGCTAATTTGTCTAGAGGTTCTTCTGGAACCGGTGGTGATAATGAAAATGATTGGTCAAGTCCGGACTTTATTTACGGAGGTCCATTTATAAAAGTGGAAAAGGCTAGGCCGTTCCTAGATACAGCCACGCCGATAAATTTAGAACTTCAGGGGACTTTTAAAAAGTATGTATAGTTATTTATATTTATGTGTGTAAAAATAATGCGTAAATTTAAACTGCGGATTCAGTGCAATCAAATATTTTGGCCATATTTTTCTTTAATAAATGCTTATAGAATTAAATAAATAATGAGCTGGAAAAGCATTTATGTTATTTTCAAAATATATTTTATTTATAGTAAATTATGATTCATGATCTTCACCACATACATGCATAACACTACCCATTTTCTTATAAGATTCTTACAAAAACTCCTTGGTCGAAATTACAAAATCATTATCATAACCCTCATGCCATCGTAAGTGCAGGCCCTAAATACGTGTTATTTAAGCCATAGTCTCAAGACTTTCTAAAACATAAGTTATTTTGAGTCACACAAAGCTTACACCAAAAAAAAACTTACGCACACACATTTTTTTACACAAATTTATTTTAAATGTGTAATCTTTATATATTGAAAGTATCTGCTCTTATTTCAAAATTTTTTTGAGACAAGGAATATGTCACAATCTATTGTTACTACTGGCAAGATATTAATATATAGTTTATCATTTGGATATAATGTTACATTTGATAATTCATTAAATTAATCACAAATCCATAAAAATCAAGTTAATATCAATATACATCAATTTTACTTTGACATAGATTTAATCAGCAAATATATAATTTTTGGTTAACTACAAAATTCAATTAATATAACATTCATAAAAGATTTTATTGCTAACTTGTTACAGGTTTTGTTGATACGTAATTAAGCCATTATTTCATGATAGTTCTTATCTCATTGTAAATTAATTATTTTATTGATACAATAAACTATATTGTCAGAAATAGTACAATACCATATAACTAACATTGGTAAATATGACATGAGTGATTGAGTGATTAAACAACGTAAACTATAGTAAACTTTTATTTGTATTTATTATTACAGTCATAGATAATTGTTATATACCCCATGCTCATTTATCCTTCCTCAATAAATGAGCTATTCAAAATTAAATTAATTTTTCTATTCGGACCAGTTCCTGATATAAGCTTGTTAAAACAAACACTCTTCAGCTTTATATATTAGTATAGACATATATTAACATTTGTGGTTATATATTTATATTTATGCTATATTATTTGTTGTCTTTTTCTTTCCACATTTTCTAATATCATTATTTATTACGCCTAACTATATTGCTTAATCTCTGCATCCCTCAAAGGTTGACTGGTAGATAATGCCTTTGGCTTTACATGCACCTTGACACATGCCTGTATAAAAAGTGTGTAAATAAATAAATAAATATTGAATTTATAAGCTTAAACTCTTATTGTCAAGGTCATTTCATAGGATGGGGGTAGATAGACTGTCTGGATGTGCTTGTATCAAAAAAATAGTGATGATTTCTTCTGTTTACATAATTGTTAGACATTAAAATAAAACTATTTTGCAGATTTTATTGCAGTTTTGATAATACAATTTCAATACACTGTGAGCTCTTTCTGCGTAGATCAGACCACCAACAGCTAAAATAAAATAAAAATGCATAATTGTTAAATTTAGGTAGATATTGTAACTTTGACTGATGACCATCACCTCAGTCTGCCCCGTGACCGCGAAGGCAAGGTCTATGAAATGTCAGGAGAATATTATAATATAAAAACTGTGATAAAAACTGCAAAATTGTTTTATTTTAATATAAAATTAGTGTGCATCTGTACCACTTATGTGATTTATATGGGTGCCTAAAAGTCACTTATGTGGCATTCAATTCTAATTAAATGTCAACACTTTCAGAATCCACTGTTTTATGTGAAATGAAAACATCAATAATAATTTTTATATCACCATTTAGATTGGATTTTGCTAAGAAAAATTTGCATTGTGGATTGTAGTTCAACTATTTCGAAAAGTTTCTATAATAAAAGTTCTAGTTATCCTATGGTTTTTGAATTCACCAAAAAAAATATGCTGAAGTCAATGGTAAAACTTATACAGCTATTTTTGTTAAAATGAATATTAAATAAGGTGTAAGTTAATTTCGTACTGTCTCACAGAGCCCGGATAGCTCAGTCGGTAGAGCATTGGACTTTTAATCCAAGGGTCCAGGGTTCAAGTCCCTGTTCGGGCGGGGCCCACTTTTTGCTTTTTATTTATTTTTAATTACATTTATTAATTGTTGATAAGTATTTTATTGATGTGTCTAAAATTATTTATATAAAAAAAATATTTATATGGTATACCATCAAAAGTTCGATAAATTTAATTTTCATGTTACAGTATAGGTTGCGATGTTAGTAATGTTTCTTAGTGATTTCCGATAGATGGCGTACATTTAAGTAAATATATTTTGGTAATTGTATCATTGGTGGTAGATTCGTAATACCCTTTGAATAGGTATTTAGACGGCCTCGTATCTTGCTTTTAATTGAGTAGTTAAAACATTGAGATCCAGGATTCGAGGGTTATCGATTTCTGTCACATTGATACAGCGTAGATTTTGATGACTATTAAAAATATAGCTGTAATTCAGAAGGCATTCAATAGCCCGCAGTTACAATATCTATTTACATTTACCAATTATTCAAAATTTTGATTTGAATTTTTTTTTCTGTAGTTTTGACTTTTTGTACAGCCAACACCTCAATCTCCCCCGTGGCCATGAAGGCTGTAGTCTTCGATATGTCGGGAGAAAATTATAGAAAACCGCGATAAAATGCGGAATAATTTTATTCCAATTATAAGCTAATTTAATTAAGTAATAATTAAATATTCTCATGTACCTTGACTTATCATAAGTGCAACCATGTTCGCCTACGTTATGAATAAAGCATTTTATTTATTTATAATGTCTAACATTCGCGTAAACATAAGAAATCATTATATTACTGGGGATCTTTTTTTGTGACTGCCTCGGTGGCGTAGTTGTATTGCATGACCGGTACAATAGCGCTCTGAGGTCCTGGGTTCGAATCCCGGGTCGGGCAAAGTGATATTTGGGTTTTTCTGCTCAGTATCAGCCCGGAGTCTGGAATTTGTGCCCGATATGGCGATAGGCTCGCCCCCTATCACATCATGGGACGGAACATACTTGGCGAAAAGTGGGTGCCCTAGTTGCGCCTCTGCATACCCCTTCGGGGATAAAATGCGTGATGTTATGTATGTATGTATGTATCTTTTTTTGTTTAGGTCCCCCGATTTAGCCTCATTATGGTTTATTTTGATTGATTCTAGATAATTTTCTTAATCGATAATAGTATTGCGTTTTGCAAATGGTAATTCTCTATTTAGACATGGAAACTGTGTTACATGCTCTCTATTTATCTCTCTACATATTTTAATATACGAATAATATTGTTTCAGGAGTTTCGCATATTACTCGCTAAAAGAGAGGCTTCCGATAATATTGACTAAGATTATAGATTACTGCTCGAGAGAGGGCTCGAAGATAAAATCGTCTAATTCGGCGGTGAGTGTATAAATCAGTAAAATTAACAACTTTGCAATATTTTAACATATATTCGAGAAATCACATATTTGATTAGATTAGAATTAAAAGGAATCTTTATAGACTTATCCCCATATTCATAGACGTAAGACTGAAAATGTATAAATATGTATAACCAGGTTAGTTACGGAAACGAATCTAAAACAGTGGCACATATCGTGTTCTCTCGCTTGCACACTAGTGCCGTCTACTCACGCGCGTAGCGTAAACAAAAAAAAAAAAATTAGTCTTGATTCGCTTTTATGCTGTCTTTACGCGCTCAGTGTATTTTTATGAATTATTAATTTAAAAAATCTTTTGCCTGAAATTGTATGTGCTGACTGTACTATCTGTCAAAGTACTAGCCGCCATTTTAGATTCGTTTCTTTAATGTATCGGCTTATATCTATTTTTTCAGAGCGATGAAGACGTTCGTTCGTACATACAATACATAACGAAGCTAAAAAATGATTTGATGACAAACAAAAAGTATGACCTCCTCACAGAGGATACTGCAGAGGCTAAGCTTTGGAACCAGTGGATACAGAGTGCGGACAACCAATACTACTTTACAAATACCTGGGTGTTTACAGAGTGCTACGTGTATCGGAGGCTTAGGGAAGGATGTGAACTTAGGTAAGATTTTGGTGGTATTAATGTCCACCTTTGGAAAGCAATTGACAATATTTCAAAATGTAAGAGCCTAAAATAAAAATAACGTTTCTTAATTTTTCTACTCTGTTTTCGGTAATTTCTTTTTAATACTTAATTTTGAAGAAAAAAATATACTTTTATAAAAAAAAAACGTGAATAAAAAAGGTAAAAAACATTTTTGAAAGTCGATTTTAATAATATACATAAAAATTAGTAAATATATTTAATTAGGTTACGTTCAGCAAAAAAGTTTTTTTTATCTAAACAAAAACCATTTTTAATTGCATAAGGATTATCTATATATTTTTGAATTAGTTAATATATAGGTTCGTCGGTACATTTTAATGTGTCCCCAATTTTCTATTAAGTTCAAATTTTAATCGTTTCCTCACAGCAAAGGTCTTAAGAACTTCGACCCGTTCGAAGAGCAGAAACAAACGTCATTCACAAACAGTTTGGAAGTGATGTGTGTGGTGGCAGAGAGACTGACGGCCATGCTGCCAGAGAGCGACAAAGACAAACGGAAGGCGGACTTCATCACATTGTTGAAGGTAATAAGTACTTGGCAGACTTCAGGACCGACTAGTCGTAGGGTGAACAGAGCGGCAACACCACGCGCCGAGGGTCAGGGAGCGCTCTATGACCCTTTGTGGCGAAGGCTTCTAGGTGCCTGGTGTAGGGTGGCAGCGAGGAGCGACAAAGGGGGTGGTTCCAGGGCGATAGACTCTAGCAAAGGCATGAAAGGGTCTAGGGGGCGCCACGGATATATACAAATCAAAATATAAGAAAAATAATAGCTAGAAAAAATATTTCAGGACAACAGAAAAGCTAGGGCCGACCCTGGCAGCCTTTATATGGGTAGTTAGAGGTGTAACTCAATTAGGCCTTATGGTACATGTGTTGTAATCAGGCAGCTTATCTCCGGGTTGATATTGAGCAGAAAAAATAATACTACTTAACCCCACCCAGGGATCAAACCCGAGACCTCAGCACAGCGGTCGAACCGCGTGCAATGCCACCGATATAGAACATTCATGATTAATTTTCGTTTTCAGATTTGTTTATGGGCAAATAAATGCGACCTCTCTTTGTCTATGGGGGAGCAAGTGTCGTTAAAGTCCAAAGACAATATACAGACAACGACGCCCTCAGCCACCGATCAGAAGGGTGGGCAGAAACCTAGCGCCACGCAACTGTCCGACCCCATAGACCCGTTTCAAATGATTATAGACTTTAAGGACAAGGTAAGGTTTTTAATCAAAAAGAAAAATGTTACAAATAACTATTTAAATTATAATTTTTTTACAACTTTAAAATTATAAATTAGATAATAGAACGTTTAAACTTATACTGATTATATTTATACTTATCTTATAAATTTAGTTTTAAGTAAGTCAATTTTAATAATTGTATCGATTTAAAAATCGATTCTAATATAAAATGTAATATTCGATCCGTTCCAACTATACCAACGCCTAGTTTCTAATACCAATGCGATAGAAATTAGGAATCGATTTTTAAACCAATCTATTGAATCACTTATCGATTTATCATTATCAATCTATAGATTAATTAATACCAGCGCAATAGAAATTAGGAATCCATTTTTAAACCGATCTATCGATTAATTCATTTATCGATTTATCATTATGATTTCTTATGTTTACGCGAATGTTAGACATTGAAATTAAACTAATTTTCGGATTCTATCGCGGTGCTAGTATTTTATTTTCTCCCGACGTTTCGAAGACTTTGCAGCCTTCATGGTCACGGGGGGGGACTGAGGTGTTGTTCATCCGTAAAGTCAAAGTTACAATATCTACCTACATTTTACAATTATACAACTTTTTAAAATTTTAGCTGTTGGTGGTCCGACCTACGCAGAATGAGCTCACAGTGTCTTGAAGTCTGGCAGCCGGTCTTTTGGGTTCCGATTTAATTAAATGTAGAACTGGATCCCAGGCTTGTGCAAGCTTCCAACCATCTTCCCTATTGAAATTAGGATGTTTTAATTTCAATAGCCTCGCGAATCATCCTAGGCAGGAATCGGTGTTCTTTGGCGAGGATTTGTGGCTTGTCTAGTCGCAGATAATGATTGGCGCCTCCCTCAGAGTGTTCAGCGACTGCAGACTTCGTCGAGCGTCGGTGTTTCACGTCAACTATATGTTCTTTTACGCGGGTCCCTATATTTCTTTTTGTTTGCCCGATATAAGAGGCCACAGTTGCAATCTATTTTGTATACTCCCGGTTCTTGTAGAGGTATGTGACACTTGACAGGTGGTAAAATTGACTAATCTTCTTAGGCGGCTTAAAATAAGTTTTTATGGAAGCACGCTTCAGGATGTAGCCAATCTTGTCGGTGACTCCTCTTACATATGGTAATACAACCGGAACACGTTCAACTGTGGCTGGTTTCACTCGGTTTCTGTGACGGCGGCGTGGAATTTGGAGCTTGTTGTCTCGCAGTACTTGCTTGACATGTTGCAGCTCAGCGGCCAGGTGTTTCTCGTCACAGATTCCTTGTGCTCTCTGAAACAAAGATTTGCCCACGGTAGCTAACTGTTTTGGGTGGTGATGAGATTCACCGTTCAGATATTTATCAGTATGGGTCCAAAGAACACCGATTCCTGCCTAGGATGATTCGCGAGGCTATTGAAATTAAAAAACATCCTAATTTCAATAGGGAAGATGGTTGGAAGCTTGCACAAGCCTGGGATCCAGTTCTACATTTAATTAAATCGGAACCCAAAAGACCGGCTGCCAGACTTCAAGACACTGTGAGCTCATTCTGCGTAGATCGGACCACCAACAGCTAAAATTTAAAAAAAAAAAAAAAAAATTAAAAAAGTTGTATAATTGTAAAATGTAGGTAGATATTGTAACTTTGACTTTACGGATGAACAACACCTCAGTCCCCCCCGTGACCATGGCTGCAAAGTCTTCGAAACGTCGGGAGAAAATAAAATACTAGCACCGCGATAGAATCCGAAAATTAGTTTAATTTCAACGATTTATCATTTACAACATATAAATGAAGCAAGGACTTAACAAATATTTCCGTTTCCAGCTATTAGTGGACGATTCCGGTAAGATAGCGGACCAAGTGATCGCGAAAGCTGAAGCAATGGCGAAAGCGGTTGAAGGGGTGAGATACATTTTAAATCTAATGTCGAGACGAGCAAGTCTCTCGTCTCACACGAATATCAACTGATCATTTGTCACTTATTTTTTAAGTCTTTTTTGTACCTTCCTCCATACCTGTACTTTTTAATAGCAAACTTTTCGTTATATTTGATATTTCCTTTGGAGGCACTACCCTCGCGTGCCTCCACAAAAAGCCTTGACTATCCATAAATTTACTAATAATTGAATACTTTATCAAATACCTAGGGACATAATGGCTTAAATTTTAATGTAATGCCGTGTAAAAGTCCTTCCTAATTTCGCTTATAAGGTCCTTATTTAAGTTATCTATAGGTGGAGGCTTATTGTCAGCAATTTGTTAGAATATATTGTATAATTGTAAATTAGTCTGTAAGCCTTCCTAAAATTAAATAAATAAATAGTGGCAACACCGTACAGAATTTAATTATAAAGAGCTGCTAGCATTCCACTGCCTTCCTCTGAGACATGAGATGTTAAGTCTTATAATAGCCTGTAATTGACAGTGTAAATGACAAGAGTGCCTGCACACTGCAGCTTTGTGGCAGAAATAGACTATATACGAGAGATCTAACCGGAGCAAAAATTAAAAAAAATGTTGAAAAACGATTGCATGGTAAATTAGTCCCTACATTACAGAACACAACGTTCAAGTTTCAATGCAGTTGTCACAGACTGGCCACGCTGGCCGGCATGCCGATATGCAAAGATGAGGTTATCTCGTATCAATTTAATGTCAATTTTAGCGAAAGTTTTCCAGTGGTTTTAAGTATATATGTAGAAGTACAGTTGGCAACAAAAGTAGCTAAACTTTTCTTTTATTAGCAACAATCGTTTTTTATTCACTAAAATACACAAGACTACTTTAGATATATTTTTTATTAAAGCGCAGAAGTGGCTTTGAGTTTCGAATTTATTCAACCACTTTGGTTGACTGTACATTTAAGTACATAGCCCATCAGTCAATTTAGGTATCAGTAAAGGAGTCTCGGGGGTAGCGGTCTTTTTTTCTATGTCACACGTTATTTTGACAGTTCGTGACAAGCACGTATCGCGTCATATTTGACAATAGAAATTGGCATGCAGAGTACAATTCCACGCGAATTTCACGATGATATAAGTTTATGGAAAACTGTATTAAGATATTCATTTAGTACAGTAGAAACCGGTTGTAATGACTCCGGTTATAACGACGCATCGGTTATAACGACTAAAGAGTAAGGTCCCTTTATATAAATGCATATAAAAAGAGTATCATTTATAACGACTATCGGATATAGCGTCCATGTCCAATGGCCCCTTCAATGTCTGTATAACCGGGTTCCACTGTACTAGATTTCGTCTGCGGTTCCGCCTGCGTGAAAACGTTTTTCCTGGGATAAAAATTAGCATACAGTACTAGAGAGTAATGTAGCTTGGTATTAGTAAAAAATCATCAAAATCGATGCAGTAGTTCTTGAGATTAGCACGTTCAAACTCTTTAGCATTATATATTAATGTAGATAAATATTTATTGTATTCAGTTTCCTCATATATAAGTTAGAACAGTAGACAGACGTACTAAAATATCATTTTAGGCTTTATCACATTTAACATGTATCTAGTAACTAGGTTTAGCTCGCTGCTTCGTCTGCGGGTTGTTTCTCGCTATAAAAGTCCCAACAATACTGTTTACAGCGCCCTCTGCAACACAACAACGCCATCTAAAAAAATATGATTAAAAAATTCGTTATTTCCTATGGAAGCCAATTACTGGGATAAAAAGTAGCCTATGTGTTAATCCAGGACCTGTGCTATCCGAGTGCCAAATTTCATCGAAATCCGTTCAGTAGTTTTTCTTTTACTTCTTACAAACATTTTCTCAATTTTTTCCATTTTTATATATTAGTGAGATAATGTAATGTATGTATTCCAGCCTCCCTCGGCGCCTGGCAGCGCGAAGGGTTCCGCTCCCCCCTCCCCGCCGCCGGAGGGGGAGCCCGCGGAGGAAGTCAAGATCCCATGCCCCACCAAGATGGTTGTACCGCAGGCGGTCATGTTCGGTGAGGGATTTCTATATAAGCTAATTTAATTAAGTAATAATTAAATATTCTCATGTACCTTAACGTATTATGAGTGATATGAAGATGAATATAGCATTTTATTTTTTTGAATTAGCAATTTGCAATTTGGGTAAGTTATTTTCGTTATTTGGGCAGGTCATGATTATTTAAAAAAATCTCTCCTACACTATCCTACTCTTGGTTTTGAACCTGCGGTCATTCGTCTCGACAGTTCGCTTCCAACTGCGCTATATACCAAAATAAAAAAATGTATAATTATAAAATGTAGGTAGATATTGTAACTTTGACTTTGCGGATGAACAACACTTCAGTCCCCCCCGTGACCATGAAGGCTGCAAAGACTTTGAAACGTTGGTAAAAAAAAATTGAGGTAAAATACATTAAAAAAAAACATTCGAATTGGAAACCACCTCCTTTTTATGAAATCGGTTAAAAGTTATAAAAAAATAACAAAATAATGTCTGCAAAGTCTTCAAAACGTCGGGAGAAAAGTTCTGCGGTAACAAACATAAAAATATAGTCGAGTTAAGAACTTCCTCCTTTTTTGTAGTAGGTTAAAAATTAAAAAAAAATCGCAATAAAATCCCAAAAATAGTTAATTTTAATAAGCTTCATTTTTAAAAGCAAATATGCCATCTAATTTCATTGACAATACGTTTACTATTGGTTTAAAATGTTGTGATATTTTATTTATTTTAGGAAAACTTACAACTATTATATTATTAATTATTTACAACTAGCACAACAAAAAGTGGTAAATATAGCTAAAGTAAGGTCAATTAAAAGTTTTCACAAATATTTTTTTATATTTCCAGACATAGTGTGCGACAATTCTGGCTACGAGTTATTCGCGGACTTGTGTTTAGCGCATTTCTTGATCTCGCAGAAGATTGTCCAAAAAGTAAGTATATTTTGAACAAGTAAGAATAATTGACTTATTTATATATTTAAAGACTAGTTGATCCGACAGACGTTGTCCCGTCTTAACTATGAATTTGCAGCGCGCATTCTGTCAATCGCTGACAGTTATTTCAAACAATTGACAGTTATATGAAATTCATATTTTCGTTAAATTTTCTAATTTCCCGCGCAACTTTTTGAATTTTTTCTTTCATAAGAACCTTCTCCTGACAATAACAAACACAACAAACAAAAAATAGTGAAATCGGTTCAGCCGTTCACGCGTGATGGCGTGACCAAGGGAAATAGGGATTCATTTTTATATATATAGATATTACTTAAGAAAAAACGACATATGAAGATTATTTGTTAATCAATACAAAATAAATTGTCAAAATATATTCAGCCCCCTAAGAATGTAAAAAAAAACGTGACTTGTAAGTCGATTTTGATGTTTGCTAATGGTAGGATATATTTTATATCCGCCCGGGAGGGCCCTGGTTCGACTCCCGGGTTGGGTAGTGATATTGGTTTTTTGGCTCAGTATCTGGAGTCTAGAATTTGTGATATGGTGACATGCTAGGTGTTTGCACTAGTTTCACCTCTGTCTACCCCTTCGGGGATGACAGGCGTGAAAGTGTGTATCAGAGGTTTATGTACATAAAATATTCTTTTAGATCAGATTTCACGTGAAGAAGATGCCTTGGTTCGTGTCTGACGTCACTCCTAGAGATTTCAAGTAAGTATTGTTTATAATATAATAATAATAATATCAGCCCTACATTATACTGTCCCACTGTTGGGCACGGGCCTAGTAAAATATAAAATATACTATTATTTGACTGTATGCTAATCTGTCGTGCTAAGCTCAAAATCGGTATTTAAAAAAAAAACAAAATAAATACCCATCCATTGAACTTGCCTAAATAATGGTATCTTGTTTAGAACTTCTTAAAAGAGTATCTCTATCTCAGTTTTATTTACAAAACTATGAAACTATATTTACAAACTTGGATTATCTCGAAATAAGGTTTCCCTGACATACTGCTTTTGTGCTTAGCACGGCAGAATAGGCGAGTATGTAGACATGAAAATGTCTTTTGCTGATGGTAGGGTATATTTTGACTTTTGTAGCAAGAAAGGCTCAGTGTCCTCTATCTTCAATCCCAGTTGACAAAAACTACAAGGCAATTAATAAAAACAATACTTTATGAATGAAATAAGATAGAATTTATTAAATATTTCAGATTCGTGGTGGACTCGTGTGCGAAGGCCAGTTTTAATAGACAACTGCCTTCAGAACCCAAGCCTGGTGAGATTTTCATATCCTATCGATATCGATTATCGATTCAAAAAATATATTCGCACTGTTATATGAAAAGGGTTGTTCAAACCTTACTACCTCGATTTACGTGTTGTTTTGAATGTATAGTTTGCGCCAAGTACTAAAAGACACAAAAAAAAATTTCGGCTCAAAAAAAAATATATTTTTTTTAATTAGACAAAAAGTCATAATTTTTTTTTTGTTCATCGTACTTTGTTATACCTATGTGAAGTTAAGATAAAAAAATTGTCATCCGTTTTAATAAAAAATTAAGTCTACCCTCACCTTATGATTCAGAGCCTCCGGAGGGCGAAGCACCTCCCGAGGTGGAGCCTCCCAAGTTCCTCACATCGGACAAGCTCAAAGAGATCGGCGAACAGTGGGCGCGATACGTTGAAGATGGGACCTTTATTGTATTGGTGAGTAGCTTGAATATTGTATTTAGTCGTTTGCAGTAAATGTGGGTAGCCAGATATTTTTGGATGGTTGGGTCAATATTGACGAAAAATGTCCAAAATATTGTTTAATGAATGTATAATATTTGCTGTAGGTGTTTCCTTAATTTATTATTAATTGTAATATTTTTTTTATTACTTTGAATGACGAGACGAGGTTACCATTTGTCTGATGGTAAGCGATACGACCGCCCATAAACTGTAGAAACACCAACACCTTGAATTACTGACTATTGTTTGGTATTCCACTGCGCTCGCCATGAGACATGAGATGTTAAGTCTTATGTCTAGTAGTCACACTGGCTACAATGTTCAAACCGGAACACAACAGTGATTACACACTTACGTGAACCACTATGGCCGGTTTAGACATCTTGTGTACGGTGGTCGCTATCCGGGCGGATATATAATATATCCTAACAACAGATATATAACATATAGTGTTAAAAGATTAAAACACGGTATTTTCCAGTGCGACGACTTCTGGACATACCCACATGTGTACAGAGACATGAAGAAATACGACTACAATATGTACCGCAAGCTGCAGTACGCGGTCGCTGTACTGTTCAAGGGGGACCTCAACTACCGCAAGCTGCTCGGCGAGAGGAACGTCAACCCCACTGTGGGGTTCGAGGCCGCGCTGCAAGGTACTGTGATGATATTACAAACACAAATTCATCACGCATTTATCTCCGAAGGGGTATGCAGAGGCGCAACTAGAACCACCTTTCGCCAAGTGTGTTCCGACCCATGATAGGGGGCGAGCCTATCGCCATATCGGTCACAAATCCAGACTCCAGCCTGTTACTGAGTAGAAAAACCCAAATGTCACTTTGCCCGACCCGGGATCCGAACTCAGGACCTCAGAGCGTTGCCGTTCCGCGCATGCAGTACAACTACTCCACCGAGACAGTTATGACAATAAATTTTGAGCACGTATAGACAATGTCTTAGTTTAACAAATACTTTTTATTTCGATGGTTGGTAGTAGAGAAAATTATAATATGGAAAAATGGGGATAAAATCCAAAAAAAATGTTTTATTTTGATAACATTCAAGTAAACATGATTAAATACCATGGTCATTGTATAATTTTTTCTCATAACATATTAATTAGAATTTTGGAATTGTACAATGTAATAAATGACCGTTATATTGTCTTCATGCATCATATATGTTTTTAATAGTATACTAATTAGATTTTCTAGTAATTGTACAACGTGCTAATAAATTGTAATTGCAGGGTTTATGCCGGCGCCGGTGATCGCGCTGCGGACCGTGAAGGCGGACCTCATCTGCGGCCTTCCTAAGGGCAAGTGGGAGCTCCTCACCAAGACGGACGACAAGTGGATGCAGACCGGGGACTACGGGTACGCGATACACTGAGAATACGAAATCTATAAAAGATATACCGTTGAAAGACTAATTGACTTAATAATCTATACTATTATATAAAGCTGAAGAGTTTGTTTGTTTGTTTGTTTGAACGCGCTAATCTCAAGAACTACCGGCTCAAACTGAAAATTTTTTTTTGTGTTGGATAGCCCTTTGTTCCTGGAGTGCTATAGGCTATATATCATCATGCTATGACCAATAGGAGTGGAGCAGTAATGAAACATTTTGCAGACGGGGAAAATTTATTAGTTATGAGAGCTTCCGTTGCGTGCGGTACGTAAACGGTTAAAGTTATGTAACAATGATGTATGACGGGATTGTTCCTCTTAAAAAGTTCTACAAAAATATATTATAAAACAAAGTTGTATCTGTCTGCCTGAACGTGTTAAACTCAAAAACTACCCAACGTATTAAGATGAAATTTGGTATGGAGACAGTTTGAGATCCTGGGAAGAACATAGGCTCCCGGGAAAATATATAGTGTGACTTTTATAAAGGAAAACTTTAGCCGAAAAACTTTATAACGCGGGCGGAGCCGCGGGCAAAAGCTAGTAATAAATATAATATCAGCCCTGTATGATATACTGTCCCACTGCTGAGCACGGGCCTCCTCTACTACTGAGAGGGATTAGGCCTTAGTCCACCACGCTGGCCTAGTACGTGTTGGTAGACTTCACACACCCTCGAAATTCCTATAGAGAACTTCTCAGATGTGCAGGTTTCCTCACGATGTTTTCCTTCACCGTTAAAGCAAGCGATAATTCACAAAGAATACACACATGATTTAGAAATTTTACGGATGTGTGCTCTTGGATTTCGAACCTGCGGACATTTGTCTCGGCAGTCCGTTCCACAAGCAACTAGGCTATCGCCGCTTTTTCAGATGTTCTTTATTTTTAACCGACTTCAAAAAAAGAAGGAAGTTATCAATTCGACGTGAATTTTTTTTTTGATCAAATATGTGTTCTAATTCCAGTGTAATCCAGTTCTGTCCCAAAGCTGAGCCGTTGAAGCCGGCGGACCGGCCCTGCGCGGACTACGGCGACACGTGCCGCGGCGTCGTGTGTCCCGTCCACAAGGACCTCTGACCGGACTCGAACCTCGGACTTAGCTAATTGTACATAGTCAATTGCCCGTTGTAACATATAATTGTAAAATTGTTTCAATGCGACAGCAATGAATACTACGCTAGGTTGATTTTTAGCTAATTTTCGTTATAATGCAAAATAATCATTTTTTTGGTTTTGAATACCTTATAAAATCTCATTTTTTTATATATAAAATAAAGTTTTCTTGAATCACACAAAACGTTCATTAAGAAATCTGTATGATAAAATTTATCTTATTTTTTACTTCTGTAAAGTTAACATTTTCGTTAGTGTAGTGTTAATTGCAGCTATTTAATGAAAACTCTGTTTTAAGATTTTGGGTTTTTGGTATTACAGTAATAGTTTTGTTTTGGGGTCGAATCTGTGACCCCTAGCAGCCAGATCAATGTCATAGTTATAAAAAATAAAATCTTGGTTATTTCATAAAAAATAATTTGCTTAAATTCAAAGGTACAATAAAATATAGGCAATAGTTAGATAATTTTTGTATAATTTAATTATTGAAATATTTTAATTTTTATATTAAGGGTTTTAATATTTATCCCCTATACTACTTGTATTGGTTCCTAAATTATCCATTTCTTCCTTTAATATAAATGAAATAAGCAATATCTTAATCCCCTATCAGTAATAGGGGACGAATAACTTAAGGGATGAAAATAATTGAGATTATAAGCTTTCGCTTGCATTAATTTCAAACTATTTCAATATAGGAGATCTATTTGATAATATCGCCTATTTGTTAAATCTTTTATAACAAAAAATATTTGCTTTGAAGCTTTATATTCACGCAAAGCTTTAGATTATATTTCATTAGTTTCACCCCTTAAGATTTTTTCACCCCTTTTCTGTATTACAACTGGCAGGCAAATTGACTCAAGCAAAATTGATTTTTACACATATTTGGATGAAGCACATTTTTCTCTGTTTTTTGAACCTAATAACAATTTTTCGAAAAGTTTCGCTCAAGTCCATTATTTTGCCAATCTGAGGTTAATATTTTTGTCCATAGGTAATCCTACATTTAAATATTGGTGTATAAATTTCAAACAATAGGCATTTTTATTATTAAATTGTTGGGTATTTTGTATTTGGGACTTGAATAGAAAGGCGCTGCAAGGCTCCAGCGTTCCTGTGCAGTGGTTTCATTGTAGATAGGTCAAAACTCATGTATGCAATACAGTTGGTATTAGCTTATTTGTTCACAGACTTCATTTTATCATTGTGTTTGTGAACAAAATTATTTTCGCCTTTTTTCAAATTAATTCTATAAAAAATCTGTTTCTGTAAAGGACGTAAAATATTTTATATTTGCGTGATATTTTTTTTTATTTCCGATCATGTTATTGTTAAGAACTCATTTTTTGTTAATGCAAAAAGTGTTTACATTCAGCACAACGCTTCCATTGTTTTTTAATAAAAATATTTTTTACCTATGGTTTCTTTTTATTCACTCTACCTAAAGCGAGGTTTAGATATTAATAGGGAAACTTGCAGAAGTTGATTTCCTGAAGCGATATTAACAGCTTTAACATAACGGCATGCTAAATTCTGAAAATTTTGAACCTTACAGTAGTTGCTTGCGGCGAGTCGCATGTGTATTATTGAAATATTGCATCTAAATTAAACTATTTTACGAATTTTATCGCGGTTTTAATATTTTAATTTTCTCCCGACGTTTCGAAGACTGCAGCCTTCATCAGTCATTCAGTCGGTCCCCCCCCGTGACCACGAAGGCTGCAAAGTCTTCGAAACGTCGGGAGAAAACTATAATATTCAACCGCGATAAAATTCGTAAAATAGTTTAATTTAAATATTGCGTCTAGTGACGCAAATATGGAAATTATTGCTGCGAAAACTTGCTGACGTAATCTGTACCTTATTTAACCACATTGCTTCTTGCCAAATTTCATGATCGATTAACGGAGAAGTGTGTATAGGTTTTGATTCCTTGGTGAAATCTCAAAATATGCGACAGTTAATCTTTTGATCGCGATGTTTTTTTCACAGCTGAAGGAATGTATATACCCGAGTACTTATTTGGTATAAATATCAGTATTGCGTTCCTTAGAAAAGGATCTCGTCAGACAGTCAAACTGACAACAGTGATCATACAATGATTCCTATTCAAGTATAAAACCCTAAAAATAAAATATCAATGATTTTCAACTGTTCGAAGGACAAAAGGGATTCTCAGATAATTAGTCGCAAAGTGTGAGTAATACTCGATGTTACATGGCCTATCTTACAACTGTAAAAAGCGGAATTAATGGTATTTGAGACTGAAAGTAAGCAACTTTAGAGTGTCCCAATAGGGGACCGGCCTATGCTTGGTTTTGTACATTATTCTATATGTAATGATTAGTAATATGAAAAAGAAGCACTCCTGCGAAAACTGCATAAAAATTGGTTAAAAAATGAGCGAGTAATTCATATTTAAAATATTGTAACGTGCAGAAGTGGGCGCGATGTGGGGATAACGCTTCATCTCTTTCTTTCGCACGCGTCGTAATTTCCGATGACGTCACATGTCGGTATTTCGTCTCTTTTCTGTGTCTTGTTAATTACCCCTTCCGCCGAAATTTAAAAACTTGTTGATTTTGTACCGGATTTTAATAATTCCTTCTGTGTTATAATTTATATTATGTAA
Source organism: Manduca sexta (assembly GCF_014839805.1). Lineage (NCBI taxonomy): Eukaryota > Metazoa > Arthropoda > Insecta > Lepidoptera > Sphingidae > Manduca > Manduca sexta. The sequence continues at coordinate 7,995,342 of NC_051116.1, read as the reverse complement.
ATATTTGATAATAGTAAAGAACGAAAATGAGTCCGGTACCCTATTGTTCTGCTTAATGGTATACCTTTGCAGAGGATGTATACAAGTACCGTGGCCACATATTAACTCAATGACCATGCGGATGTTGAATGTGGCGGAGGACGCTGTCGATAAGGGCGAATATGCTGGTTTACAGGATCTCACGTTGCACGCTTAATGTTAAAATTACACTCTGTCGTGCCTATTGTTCAGCATTCTACACGCGCAGCCTCTGGGCTAGGTACTCGCGGAAATCGTACAGCGCCCTTAGAGTTCAATGCTTTCAGAGTGCTGGTGGGGTTGCCCCGTTTCTGTAGTGCATCTGGAATGTTTGCGGACGCCCGTGCAGATTATTTTTACACTATAATGCGCAAGAGGTGCGCATGTCTGGTAAGCAGGGTGCGGGCCAGCTTCAAGAGCATTCCCCAGATTGCCAGTAGACTGGATGGTTGTTACGGCTCGCTGTTGTGCCATTTCACATGGAATGGTGCAGCGGTGCGCTAGTAATCTATACTATTATATAAAGCTGAAGAGTTTGTTTGTTTGTTTGTTTGAACGCGCTAATCTCAGGAACTACCGGTCCAAACCGAAAAATTCTTTTTACGTTGGATAGCCCTTTGTTCGTGGAGTGCTATAGGCTATATATCATCACGCTATACCCAATAGGAGCGGGGCAGTAATGGCTAATCTCAGGAACTACCGGTCCAAACTGAAAAATTCTTTTGCGTTGGATAGCCCTTTGTTCGTGGAGTGCTATAGGCTATATATCATCACGCTATACCCAATAGGAGCGGAGCAGTAATGGCTAATCTCAGGAACTACCGATTCGAACTGAAAACATATTTTTGTGTTGAATAGTCCTTTGTTTGTGGAGTGCTCAAAGTTATATATCATCACGCTATGGCCAATAGGAGCGGAGCAGTAATGACTAATCTCAGGAACTACCGGTTCGAACTGAAAAATTATTTTTGTGTTGGATAGCTCTTTATTAGTGTAGTGCTATAGGCTATATATCATCACGCTATGACCAATAGGAGCGGAGCAGTAATGGCTAATCTCAGGAACTACCGGTTCAAACTGAAAAAATATTTTTGTGTTGGATAGTTCTTTGTTCGTGGAGTACTATGGGGTATATATCATCACGCTATGACCAATAGGAGCGGAGCAGTAATGGCTAATCGCAGGAACTATCAGATCGATCTGAAAAAAATATTTTTGTGTTGGATAGCACTTTGTTCCTGGAGTGCTATAGGCTATAAGGTCAGTCGGGGGAAGTGCGCCATAAAATTTTCATAGCTGGATTCAATGCAAAATAATTTCTTTTTGTGCTGACTTAAGAATATAATTTTATTAATTTAAGAATATTTGGTATTTTGTGATAACAACCTATAGCCATTCAAGGAAATCGGACCATAAATTAATAATATTTTGCTCAAAGTAAAAAATGGTAGTAGGCGCACTTGCCTCCAGAAATGGGGTAAGTGCGCCTGTGTAAAAACGCCAATATGAAACATTATAAAGAAAACACTCACTTTAGTCCATAGAGAAATAAGTTTGACACTCATTGCTCTTGGATAATTTTTAATCAATTAATATTATAACAAACTATGGCTGTCAAATCAAATTCGGGGTAAGTGCGCCATATATATGTAAATCAGGGCTTGAAAACATTTTAGAATTTTTATTGATATATAACTTTTTGCTATGTTAGAGTTTTGTGTGCGGATATGTTGGAATAAAAATGTTAGCCCTAATATAAAATCCATTTCATTTCTAAAAACTAAAAAAAATATACAAAAATTTAGGAATTAACAATTTTGAATGCGTTATAACTCAATTACTTAGAATTTGGCCTTATGACATTTGATATGTTTTAGCTGCATTATATCCAGATAACGTGCCTGATCGAACAGCAACCTATTCACGTAAAGTTGCTCTAGACCAAGATATTTCAGTTTTTCTTGTGTAAAAACGAATTAACTAATACGCCCTTTTATTTAAGTCGGCTCAAAACAAAATACCTTGGAGTACAAAAAATTCTGCTGTTAAGTATAAAATTATTATAATAATAATTCATATTACTAAAACTTATTCTATAAAAAGTTTGGTTATATATGTATCAGGTGAAAGTGCGCATTACGACTATTAACTGTGTCGCACTTGCCCTACTCGACAATTTTAGGTACATTTTTCGCATTGCAAAAAATCATTTATTTGAGTATATATAAATAAAATTCAGGCAGGAAGTTAAAATAAAAGGTTTAAACTATGTATTCACCTTACTGGTTTACAGATATGTTAAATATCTTGAAATATTTGATGTTATCTTTCACGGGGTCATCTCGGTTTACAGGTCTAAATGACACTTAAAATAAAATGGCGAATAAATCGTATTAAAATGAACATAGCCATTTATGTTTTTAGTGGAACTGTATTTCAGTTAGTAGCATAGATGTAAGATTGCGGTAATTGTATAACATCAATAGTTCTCGATTTTTTAGGGTAGGTGCACTTACCCCGTCGGCGCACTTGCCCCACCTGACCTTATATCATCACGCTATGACTAATAGGAGCGGAGCAGTAATGGCTAATCTCAGGAACTACCGTGTTTGAACTGAAAAAATCTTTTTGTGTTGGATAGCCCTTTATTCCTGGAGTGCTATAGGCTATATATCATCACGCTATGACCAATCGGAGCGGAGCAGTAATGAAACATGTTGCAAAAACGGGGAAAAATTATTAGTTTTGAGAGCTTCCGTTGCGTGCGCTGCGTAAACGGTTAAAGTTGTGCAACAATGATGTATGACGGGATTATTCCTCTTAAAAAGTTCTAAAAAATATATTATAAAACAAAGTCCCCCGCTGCATCTGTCTGCCTGAACGTGTTAAACTCAAAAACTACCCAACGTATTAAGATGAAATTTGGTATGGAGACAGTTTTTTTTTTAAGCGGCTGATCCCGCAGTCAACACCGAGAGGAACCTGCGAACGGTATACTGGTTCCTCCGGGCTTAACGACTGCGGGGGCCAAGGGAGTTTAGGAGGGGAATGGAGAGGAATTGGGGAAGGAATAAGGATGGGAGAAGGATTTACTATTCTGTAAGGTATATTAGTGGTATGTGGGTAGTGTTTTTATGAGTTCTGTTTGTTGTTATTAATCAATTAATTAGTTTAGTTTTTAATAATGTAAATTGGGAAATATATTTACCACTAATAGTGATATGAGTGTTTAGCTTTCTTTTAATAATTTGTTAGTTTCACTGCGAGCAGTGTTTAAAAGTATATGTTTATGAGTTCTAGTGTGATGGCTCAACGTTAGGATGCCGTCCGGCGAGGGGGTGGACGCCAGTCGCCCCTCACCCGACGGACAGCCCAATCGGCCATTTAATAACTAAAGGGGTCACTAATGAGAGTGTTTAAAATTTTAAGGGCATTCTTTCAACATAGTGGCACGCCCATGGGAGGTGCCGTCCAGCGGAAGGTGGACGCCAATCTCCTCCTACCAGACGGCCGACCCAGTCGGCCTGGTATCACATAAAGTGCTTAAAATGTTTGGATTCGAATGAGAAATCCAGGGTATTCTTTCCAAAGTAAGAGGTTAAATCTTTAAACGTGAGTAATGTGAGTCTTTTAGAATTTGTGTATGTTGTTCGAATTTAATAATTAGTTTAGTTATGTTCTTTAAAAAGTATATAGTGTTGTTTCTTTAAACGTTTCAATCGTTAATTGAAAAGTGAGAAAAGGCAGGGCACTAGCACGTCGCCCGGCGAGAGGTAGGTAGGTGACACCGACAGCACACCATCTGTCAATGTCCCCCCCCCCCCCCCGACCGGCATGCCAGTGCCGGTCCTAAGAAAACCGGATATACCCAGGCTGACCACGGAACGCGACACACATAAGTGTGCCACTATGGCGGGTTTAAGCGCCTTGGGTACGGTGGTCGCTATCCGGTCGGACGAGAAGCGTCCTCCCACCAGCGGTATGGAGACAGTTTGAGAGGCTCCCGGGAAACTACTACTTTTATAACGGAAAACTTTAGCCTGAAAAACTGTATAACGCGGGCGGAGCCGCGGGCAAAAGCTAGTAAATAAATAATAGTACTCGCAAGGTGTATAAACCCCAACTAGAGTAATGTATCTTAAAGGGGCCTCTACGTGTTGGATCCAGGTTCCCACGCAAGCCTTCCAAAAGGACCGACCTTTATGCTGTGATTTCCCACAGGAAAGATACATAATAATAATAATAAATACGCAAATGGCCGTGCCACACGAGTTCAACAAGTGTTCAAATATTTTTGCTACGTGTGGCGCCGGCATAAGAACAATACTCCTAAGGTCAGGGCTCTATTCCGAGGAGCGAATCCGTCTGCACGGGCATTCTATTCGAAGGACAGCTTTGATGGCCATGTATAGTTAGTTAAATAAGGGATTTTTTGACTCTTTCCTATTATATACGACGATCGAATCTGACGGATTAGCACTTACAGACGGAATAGAACCCCTTGACCTTTTCTTTTGTGTTATTCTCAAGATGCATTTTTATAGACGAAATAGAGCCCTTTTGACCTGAGATGCTTTTTTCTTATTGGAAGTATGGAGAAGAAACGAATGCCTCACTAGATGGTCGAGTTAAAATGGTTTTGAATGTGGTTTCCACTTTAATATTTTAATCATCTTGTCATAGAATAGTCAGATATGCATAATTTTATTTAAGTTTTTTTCCCCTTTAGAATATATGTTTTTAATTTTGTTACCTTTATTTCATTGTATTTTAATTAATATTATTGTTCACTCTTTCCATACCTGTGTTATTTATTAGTGGAAACTTCGCTGGATTCTGCAACATATTCTTTAATTATTTATATTGGATAATTTCTGTTTGTTTTCCAAATATTAAATAAATAAATAGTCCAATCTTGGCGGTTGAAGTCAATCAGACAAAGATAAAAACTTATATGTATGGTAGTTATTTTAAATAAAACAAAACAATAAACTTAATATTTATTTATTAACATGATCTATACTGAAGTACATACTTCGTCTCAATTTAATACAATATTTGAATTTTTGGTTGTCAATCACAAAAACCCATATCAGTTAACACTGTGTTAACTTCGATACATACCAAACATTCCTTAAAAGTAACTTCGGTAATACTTAGATAAAAACTAAAGGAGTTGAAAATTAACGAAAATGATATCAAAACTTTTTTTTCCAAGGCAATGGCTCCACTGCACCTGATGGTAAATGGAGTGGAGTACAATAGAATGTCGACTGACGAGAGATGATTTACCCTATTACATGATTCCTGAGAGGGTTGGGTTCGTATGGAAATAAAAAATTCATTTATTACTTATTTTGCGAGCATATAAATTAACTGCTCTAAAGAACAAAAAAAAAACAGTATTTTTTTTTTTTCTTTGTATCATGTACTTTATACTTTAAACTGATTGAAAAGAGCAACACCAGAATTTCTTGCCCGTCCTTCTCTGGTGAGAACTGCACGAACTGGTGGTAGAGTTAATATTGACGGAATCTAAATAATGTATACCATTTTACGGGTTCAAATAAATAAATCTTTTCAGTCATTTCATTTCGAATCCTTTCATTTCTCGTCAGTCGACACAATTATGCCGGCCTGTTAGAACAGAATATACACAGGCTGATCTCGTAAGGCGACACTTAGGTGAGCCATTATGGCGGGTTTTAACACCTTGTGTAAGGTGGTCGCTAAACTCACTGAAATTTAATCGAAATCATAATTTTCATTAAGAGTAATATTTTTTACATTGATTATTTATTTTTATTTTAATTTGGATTTTTTCGATATATACTTCTGTCCTTTCATAAAGCTATATTCAGATAGAGATAATAAAAATACTAAAACGTATTCAATATGTACATTACCTTACTGAATATGATACACTAGGTTTTGCTCGCGGTTCCGTCCATAACTTTAACAAGCTTAGATTAATCAATAAATTGGTCTGTGTTGCCAATTTAATTCAATTTTATACAGCAATTCTAGTGTTGACTTCTAACAAATATCTTTACAAACTATATTGAGAGATTTTTATAATTTATAATTATTACAGTATGTGTCGCTATAATACTTTGTCATATATTATAAATGGTCATTTTGACATTGCGTTACTAAATGAAACCACGTACTCGTCTTCACCTTTGCTGACATTGTGCCAAAAATTATCCAGTAATAACGAATATTTTCATCAAAAATGCTGGATTTAATTTCCTGATTTGCGTAGGTGTATTTCTGACTGAAAATATGATGTTGTCGCTGCGACGAATTCTCTTAGACTAGTAGTATTGGTTTTAGGGCGAGTAAAATTAAAATTACTATTTATTGATATTTATTTTGTTCGAACCTTACACATTTTTATTTTACGTCTACGGCTCAAGTAACTTATTGTAAAGCGTTATTTCCAAGTAGATAAGTATGTGGTTTCATTCAGTAACGCGATGTCAAAATGACCCTGTATATACTCTGTGGCGTAACTTGGGAGAGGTCTAAGTCCAGCAGTGGACTGCAAAAGGCTGATGATGATGAAGATGATGATGATGATGATGATGAGAGATGATTAACTATAACTACTCCACGAGATTAAAAAGGCAAAGTTTCTTGTAATATTCTAAAAGATTACCAATTCTTAACTATATAAAGAGTTAATTATTTACAAATTATATACAGGGTGTTGCATGATCGGTGGATCAACAAAACAGATCGATAACTAACCGCCGATAAACGATCTCAATCGCTCTTTCCAATCTATCGCGTAAAATCAACCAGTTTAAACAGAATGTGGCAAAAAAACACGAATACGCGTCGTTTTATTGTGATTGGTTGAAACTAACATGTGAATGACGCATTCGTTTCTCGATCAGGGCCCTTATTCTGTATGGCAGTGTAAACGCGTAACGCAGCCGTGTCATGTTATCTTGAGAATTGTTCGTGGAATAGTATTCTGTAAGCCAAATTTCTATAGTCCTACACATGACGCGTTGTGTTACGTGCTTGTTACACACTGTCAAAGTAACGTGCGGGATAGAGAATAAGGCCCCTGGGCGCTTATTCCCTGTGACAGTGGAAACTCGTAACGCGGTCGTGTTACCTTCATGAAATTAGCGTGAAATGATGTTCTATATGCCAATTGCTATTGTCTTCAACGCGACACGTTGCGTTAAGAGCCTGTTACGGGCTGTCAAAATAACGTGTGGCGTAGGGAATAAGGCCCCAGTCAAATATCAAAATTAAACATCAACTTACTAGTAGTTTTTTGGTACATTCTAAAAGGGGTGCAATTTTTTTTGGACATACAATGACTTTTTTTAATTATTTTGTTATCATGTTCGGATAGGAAATCAAGGTACCCTAACCTTTATGGTAATTTAATAATGAATCAATTTCCTACTTTGAGGTATATAGGCGCTGTAGAGGAACAGATGGTAACGTTCCTCAATGGAAGGGGAAGATTTCCAGATGTTGCTTGTGACCGGCCGCAGCCCTTCCGACGGTTCCTATTCGGAGGTGGTATACAAAGTCATTTTGACATTGCGTTACTAAATGAAACCACATACTCGTCTTCACCTTTGCTGACATTGTGCCAAAATCATCCATTAACAACAAATATTTTCACCAAAAATCCTAGTTTTAGTTTTATTTAGTTCTTATTTTATCATTTGTAGTTTAATGCAAATATGGCGTGTGCGTGAGTGTATTTCTGACTGAAAGTATGATGTTGCCGCTGCAACGAATTCTCTTAGAGTAGTAGTAGTGGCATTAAGGCGTGTAAAATTAAAATGACTTAATAAATGTTTATATTGTTTGAAACTTACACTTTTCTTTTTATTTTACATCTACGGTCTAAGTGACTTATTGTAAAGTGTTATTTCGAAGTAGATAAGTATGTGATTTCATTTAGTGACGCGATGTCAAAATGACCTTGTATTTGATGCGCGTCGTGCAAACTCTGCTATCGCAAGTCAGTATCGTCTGTCGCCATCTAGCGTGATTGTTGTGCGTTATCACTGCAATAGGATAGTTTGCTATGTTTGATTTAGTTTATTATTGCGTGGATTTTAAAAATTCCTTTTCCGATAGATTTTAGATAAAAACATTTTTGTTACTTGTATTTTTTAAAAAGTTGTCAAATACTTTGTTGTATTAATACCATAGTCTTCTCGCAGTTCCATTGATATTTACGGGATGGCGATGTATATACTAATTGTACCGCAACCGACTTTTGCATTCCGACCTATTTTTGTGGTAACCAGTTCAATTCTAGAAGTTTTCTAGAATCTTTTCTTAGCTATACCGTGCGTTTTGACGGTAACTAGAGTTGTAGAAAGTTCTCGAGTGTCGCTAGCGCCATCTAGTTGTTGACAGCCATCCAACCATTGTCGCCGCTCGGTAACTTCACTTGTATGAGACGAATCATTTCACCATTTTCGTCTACGATCTGAAATTTCAAATTTGATTATTGTGAAGCCTTCAAAGTCTATTGGTGGCGTAGTTATATTATGCGCGGTGTACGTCGCCGCTTACAGGTCCTGGGTTCGAATCCTAGATCGGGCGAAGTGATATTAAGGTATTCTGTATAAGCCCGTAGTCACGAATTTGTGTCTGATATGGCGATAGGCTCGACTATCACTGTAGAAGTATGCCCTGGACCCACCTCTGCCTACCCCTTCGTTCCTAAAGGCGTGGTGTGTGTTTAATGTTCGTTTGTATTAAATAGAATCATGTTCTGCGACAAAAAGAATATTTTTTGGAACCTATAGACGTATTTCGCTTATCATTATTTAGCGTATAGTATTGTTTACCCATATTAAAATATAAAATAAAAAAACGACAAAACTTCCAAAATTAACAAGAAATTACCTCAGCATTTTCGAGTTGTGAGACATCAACCGCTTCGAGTAACGTAGCCTCCGATCTGTCGCCGGTCAAAGCTTCTGTGGAAATAAAGTAATATAAAATGTATTGCAAATGGCAAAAGGACGAAAATGCTTTGACTTTTGTACAGCGTGTTGCAAAATAAAGGTATCAACAATAACACGATATAAATGGTTCATTTTGTCTTTTTGCTTCAATAACGAGTTAAGTTTGACCAATCATATATGTGATAATTTAAACATTCGTATCTGATTTTTTTGTGAGTAACTTAGTATCTTTTACGTATGTAATAGTGACTTAAAGTATTTATATCAACACAATCATTTTTTGAAAATCCTGTCCTTAAAATTCCATTTTTAAAATATATTATTAAAAGCAGAGGCGATTTTTCACTAAATGTCATGAATGAATGTAAGAAAAAAAAAAATTTTTTTTTGTCAACAACCACTAAGTCAGCGTAGTGCACTAAGGCCTCAACCCAACAGTGGAACAATATATAATTCAGAATTAGTGCTAAAAATGCAACTTACGGATAATTAGCGGATCATCGTCAGGTAAGCTCAATGGGTTTTTACCTGCAAATTTAAAATATTAAGGAATTATACTTTTTTCTAGAATTAAATAGCTATGGTTCGTAGAATTATATTGAAGAGTATTTTAGCGCGATATTACTGTGAAAGTAACGTATTACTAATGTACCATAGCATGTTAGATATAACAATAGTACTTAACTGTAAGTGGCATGCATATCAGCCAATTGTCAACACGCAATACTTTTTTATTTTAGATATAAGGATATGTATGCTGTTGGTGTACCTTATTAAATAAATAAATAAATGCGATAGTACGAAGTTGGTACCCTGTTTTCGTTTTTATAAGACTTAAATTAAGTTGTTGATAAAAAAACTGATTAATTTTTAAAAATATTTTTTTTTCCTTTTTTTTTATGAACACCCTGTATTTATAAGGTTATATTTACCGATTATCGATTTATCCTCCGTCGAATCTAATTCGAGTTCATCAGTTCCAAACATCTGAAATTAAATGATACACACATTTTAGAACAGCCTGTAGTTGGGAATGTAGAATATGCGTATAATTATAGGACATTAAAAATATTTTCTAGTTGATAAAGTCCTCGTGTCAGTCTGTGTAGGTAGGATTGCGTTGTTTATTTTTGCCGCCAAGCTACAACAAGTTCTACAATTGATTCCTCTTTATTTCCAGTTTAAAAACACACGTGAAAGGTTAATTGAAGGGAATTCGTTGCGTCTTTTTTCATACATATTTTAAATCAGATTATTTTTCTAAACGATTGGTACAACCGTAATAGATTTTTTCGATTCATAGCAAGATTGGACCAATAAGATTTTTTTTTTGACAAGCTTATGCAAAGAACTGGATTAGAGATTGTAATTATTTATCAAAAACTGCCGCAAGTCAAATAAGTCTTTCACACATCAAACTGATTACTTACATTGGTCGCAACTTTGGTAACTCTTGGCTGGTTCACGACTATGGACTCCGCTATGTGACCCTGTAACATTTAACTTGGGTAAATGGTGACATCAGTTGTGTTCTAAAAAATTAACTACATATCTTAACTCAACTTTCAGAGTTTTCTCTGACTCGAGCTTTTTTGCTCGGGTTTATTGACCACCCGCCCTGATACCTTCAGGGAGGAGGTAATTCAGTCTCCCTGTTGTTCCCCGTGTACGAGAAACGTGTCCCCTAACACTCTGCTCAATATAATAAACGTATGGATTGCTGCTCGTTTTTGGAGGATGTTGATATCTATGTTGGATCTCTTAACTAATATTATCAATACGAATATTTGTGAAAATGTTTGGATGTACGAATATGTGAGACGTAAACTTAGGAACCGCTGAACGGATTTCGATGATTGACGGCGTAAGCGACACAATTTATATTTTGGATTTTGCTAATAATTTACTTTTTTTTTTAAATGTCTTAAAATCTAAATTAAAAATTAGTTCCGCATTGATAACAATTTAAAATGCACGTAACGCCATCTATTGTAATTGTTGAATTCTATTAACATTGTACATTATGTGAGTTTGACACAAAAATAAAATAGAGGGAGTCAGTGTTCGCTTAAGCCGTTGCTGTGTTCGCGTTGAGTGCAATAGGAAAAAATTAGCAGTTTCGATAAATTGTACGCAAAATATTGTAAAAGTGATTAAAGACTTAACAGCCAATGAGCGTGCGGCACTAAAGTTGCTACGTAACTGTCGATGTATATATATCCTTTTCTAACTAATGTATGCTGCATCTTTTTATTCCTTCTTCGAGTCAATTTGTAAAGGTTATAGCAAATAGTGCGCCGTTTTTATGTGCCATTTTGTTAGTGTATGGCGCGTCTATTTGTAAAACGTCATTGGTATTGAATGATTAATGAAGATGTATATTGTATAGTGACTCACGGAGTGGTTCATGTGTTCGTAGAGCAGGTGCTTGCGCATGAAGCCGGCGCCGCAGGCGAGGCACTCGTAGGGCTTATTGTTATTACTATTAACTCACGGAGTGGTTCATGTGTTCGTAGAGCAGGTGCTTGCGCATGAAGCCGGCGCCGCAGGCGAGGCACCTCGTAGGGCTTATTGTTATTACTATTAACTCACGGAGTGGTTCATGTGTTCGTAGAGCAGGTGCTTGCGCATGAAGCCGGCGCCGCAGGCGAGGCACTCGTAGGGCTTATTGTTATTACTATTAACTCACGGAGTGGTTCATGTGTTCGTAGAGCAGGTGCTTGCGCATGAAGCCGGCGCCGCAGGCGAGGCACTCGTAGGGCTTATTGTTATTACTATTAACTCACGGAGTGGTTCATGTGTTCGTAGAGCAGGTGCTTGCGCATGAAGCCGGCGCCGCAGGCGAGGCACTCGTAGGGCTTATTGTTAGTACTATTAACTCACGGAGTGGTTCATGTGTTCGTAGAGCAGGTGCTTGCGCATGAAGCCGGCGCCGCAGGCGAGGCACTCGTAGGGCTTCTTGTTATTACTATTAACTCACGGAGTGGTTCATGTGTTCGTAGAGCAGGTGCTTGCGCATGAAGCCGGCGCCGCAGGCGAGGCACTCGTAGGGCTTATTGTTATTACTATTAACTCACGGAGTGGTTCATGTGTTCGTAGAGCAGGTGCTTGCGCATGAAGCCGGCGCCGCAGGCGAGGCACTCGTAGGGCTTATTGTTATTACTATTAACTCACGGAGTGGTTCATGTGTTCGTAGAGCAGGTGCTTGCGCATGAAGCCGGCGCCGCAGGCGAGGCACTCGTAGGGCTTATTGTTATTACTATTAACTCACGGAGTGGTTCATGTGTTCGTAGAGCAGGTGCTTGCGCATGAAGCCGGCGCCGCAGGCGAGGCACTCGTAGGGCTTATTGTTATTACTATTAACTCACGGAGTGGTTCATGTGTTCGTAGAGCAGGTGCTTGCGCATGAAGCCGGCGCCGCAGGCGAGGCACTCGTAGGGCTTATTGTTATTACTATTAACTCACGGAGTGGTTCATGTGTTCGTAGAGCAGGTGCTTGCGCATGAAGCCGGCGCCGCAGGCGAGGCACTCGTAGGGCTTATTGTTATTACTATTAACTCACGGAGTGGTTCATGTGTTCGTAGAGCAGGTGCTTGCGCATGAAGCCGGCGCCGCAGGCGAGGCACCTCGTAGGGCTTCTTGTTATTACTATTAACTCACGGAGTGGTTCATGTGTTCGTAGAGCAGGTGCTTGCGCATGAAGCCGGCGCCGCAGGCGAGGCACTCGTAGGGCTTCTTGTTATTACTATTAACTCACGGAGTGGTTCATGTGTTCGTAGAGCAGGTGCTTGCGCATGAAGCCGGCGCCGCAGGCGAGGCACTCGTAGGGCTTCTTGTTATTACTATTAACTCACGGAGTGGTTCATGTGTTCGTAGAGCAGGTGCTTGCGCATGAAGCCGGCGCCGCAGGCGAGGCACTCGTAGGGCTTCTTGTCGCTGTGCACGAAGCGGTGCGTGTTGCGGTTGTCGCGCGTCGTGAACGTCTTGCCGCAGATCTGACGAAATATAACCGCCACTGAGTACCCGCAACTCATAATAATAGTCACCTAATGGTGGTAGGTCTCTCATATTTGAAAGTCCGCCTGGGTAAGTATCATTGCAATGTCTATTTCTACCGCCAAGCAGTGTGTAGTCACTGTTTTTTTCCGGTTTGAAGTGTAACTACTGAACATAATAAGACTTAACATCTCATGTCTCAGGATGGCGAACGCATTGAAATACCAAACAATACTTTCTAATTCAAAGTTTTGATGTTTCTCCTGTTTATGGGCGGTCGTATCGCTTACCATCAGGCAAACGGTAAGCTCGTCTCGTCACTCAAAGCAATAAAAAAGAAAACATCACAAGAACTAAATGATAATAAATTATAACATCTGAGACTGCGAGTCATCGGACCTTTGAGTTGCGAAGACCATGAGACTCAAAGCCATAGGGTATATGAGACCATGAGTTCCCCAGGCTTATGGGCAGAGTTGGTCTACGGAGAGGCGAACAGGGGAAACCCCCTGTGGTACATTGAAGGACCCTTTTTTGTTACAATCTTACCCGATGAAATTGGTAAAACTGTTTTTTTTACTTCGCCCGGGACTTTGTTAACCTCGCCACTACCTATAGGACTATGAGTCACAAAGACCTTAAAACTACACCACTCACCTCGCAAACGTAAGGCCGCTCGCCGCTGTGAGTCCGGATGTGTTTCTTGTAATGTTCGGGGTACACGAACGTGGACGAACACACTTCGCACTTGAGCGGTCTCTCGCCCGTGTGCGACGCCTTCACGTGGTAGTCTAGTAGCCTGCAATGGACATATAATGCGGAATGTAATATTTTCACTTCGTAACTTATTTCGTGGCATACTGTTATAATAGGTGCTCATATTACCTTCTCCGTTTGAACTGCTTGGGACATAGGCTGCAGGCGTGTCGCTTCTCGTTGAGATGCGTGGCGCGGCGGTGCGAGTGCAGGTTGGAGCGCTGGCTGAACGTCGCGCCACACGTCTCGCACGCGAACGGACGCTCGCCTGCCGATAACACGGACTACAGATCCTATACCATATATATAGAGCGAAAAGAGCGTTTGAGATCGTTCATTGAAAATGGCGATTAGTGAACGAGTGAATTTTGTAAGGAGGGAGGCGGTATGTGCGTGCGTGTGTGTGTGTGTGTGCGTGTGTGTGTGTGTGCGTGTGTGTGCGTGTGTGCGTGCGTGCGTGTGTGCGTGCGTGCGTGTACCGGTGTGCGTGCGCAGATGGTCGCACAGCTCGGCGCGGCGCGCGTGTGTGCGTGCGTGTGTGTGTGCGTGTGTGCGTGCGTGCGTGTGTGTGTGCGTGTGTGCGTGCGTGTACCGGTGTGCGTGCGTAGATGGTCGCGCAGCTCGGCGCGGCGCGCGTGTGTGCGTGCGTGTGTGTGCGTGTGCGTGCGTGTGTGCGTGTGTGCGTGTGTGTGCGTGTGTGCGTGTGTGCGTGCGTGCGTGTACCGGTGTGCGTGCGCAGATGGTCGCGCAGCTCGGCGCGGCGCGCGTGTGTGCGTGCGTGCGTGTGTGTGCGTGTGTGCATGCGTGTACCGGTGTGCGTGCGCAGATGGTCGCGCAGCTCGGCGCGGCGCGCGTGTGTGCGTGCGTGCGTGTGTGTGCGTGTGTGCATGCGTGTACCGGTGTGCGTGCGCAGATGGTCGCGCAGCTCGGCGCGGCGCGCGTGTGTGCGTGCGTGCGTGTGTGTGCGTGTGTGCATGCGTGTACCGGTGTGCGTGCGCAGATGGTCGCGCAGCTCGGCGCGGCGCGCGTGTGTGCGTGCGTGCGTGTGTGTGCGTGTGTGCATGCGTGTACCGGTGTGCATGCGTGTACCGGTGTGCGTGCGCAGATGGTCGCGCAGCTCGGCGCAGCGCGCGTGTGTGCGTGCGTGCGTGTGTGTGCGTGTGTGCATGCGTGTACCGGTGTGCGTGCGCAGATGGTCGCGCAGCTCGGCGCGGCGCGCGTGTGTGCGTGCGTGCGTGTGTGTGCGTGTGTGCATGCGTGTACCGGTGTGCGTGCGCAGATGGTCGCGCAGCTCGGCGCGGCGCGCGTGTGTGCGTGCGTGCGTGTGTGTGCGTGTGTGCATGCGTGTACCGGTGTGCATGCGTGTACCGGTGTGCGTGCGCAGATGGTCGCGCAGCTCGGCGCGGCGCGCGTGTGTGCGTGCGTGCGTGTGTGTGCGTGTGTGCATGCGTGTACCGGTGTGCGTGCGCAGATGGTCGCGCAGCTCGGCGCGGCGCGCGTGTGTGCGTGCGTGCGTGTGTGTGTGCGTGTGTGCATGCGTGTACCGGTGTGCGTGCGCAGATGGTCGCGCAGCTCGGCGCGGCGCGCGTGTGTGCGTGCGTGCGTGTGTGTGCGTGTGTGCATGCGTGTACCGGTGTGCGTGCGCAGATGGTCGCGCAGCTCGGCGCGGCGCGCGTGTGTGCGTGCGTGCGTGTGTGTGTGCGTGTGTGCATGCGTGTACCGGTGTGCGTGCGCAGATGGTCGCGCAGCTCGGCGCGGCGCGCGCGTGTGTGCGTGCGTGCGTGTGTGTGCGTGTGTGCATGCGTGTACCGGTGTGCGTGCGCAGATGGTCGCGCAGCTCGGCGCGGCGCGCGTGTGTGCGTGCGTGCGTGTGTGTGCGTGTGTGCATGCGTGTACCGGTGTGCGTGCGCAGATGGTCGCGCAGCTCGGCGCGGCGCGCGTGTGTGCGTGCGTGCGTGTGTGTGCGTGTGTGCATGCGTGTACCGGTGTGCGTGCGCAGATGGTCGCGCAGCTCGGCGCGGCGCGCGTGTGTGCGTGCGTGCGTGTGTGTGCGTGTGTGCATGCGTGTACCGGTGTGCGTGCGCAGATGGTCGCGCAGCTCGGCGCGGCGCGCGTGTGTGCGTGCGTGCGTGTGTGTGCGTGTGTGCATGCGTGTACCGGTGTGCGTGCGCAGATGGTCGCGCAGCTCGGCGCGTCGCGCGAAGCCCTTGCCGCAGGCGCCGCAGGCGAAGGGCCGCGCGCCGGAGTGCACGACGCCGTGCACCTCCAGGTTGTGCTGCGTGCTGAATGCCTTGTCTGTAAACAGTTTTTTTTTATTAAATATCACTTATTTACAATTTTCTTTATACTGCTAAAATATATTTTCCTTCTATTTCTTTTATTACCAATAAAAACAAAATCATTATTTGTTATTTCTTAATTGTTTTCAGACAATGAAATTAAATAGGTACTTCATAATATTATTTTTACATTTAAATTACAAAACGATCATTTCAACTTACTGCATATGTTACAGATGAAATCCTTGATCCCTGAATGCGTCTTCTCGTGCTGGTTCAGATTCTGTTGCGTGAGAAAAGATTTCGAACACTGTTTACATTTGTAGGGTCGTGGTCGATCCTGAAAAATAAAAAGTATTTTTATCATTCGAGAAGGTATGTGGTAATAATAAGGGTGTTACAAATATAAACTACACAGAATATCAACAAAGGTTTGGGAGATCCTGGTCTTAATTTTAAATTCGTGTGAGCTCTTCAGAAACAATAGATCTCTGACGTTTTGCAGGGAATTATGAGAAAAGACAATAAAAAATATAGGTTTTTTTTTTTACATTTAAAAGTTGCAATTCGATAGATTCGATATTGGATTAAATAAAAATAAAATGTTTGAAATAGATTTTTATGTATCTCACAATTTCTACTCCAAATTTTTATTTCGAACTTTTTATAAAGTAAAGTATCATTGAAAAGTTAATTAAGGGTTGTTTTGTGTCGAAGATAATTTTTTGTTTTTTTTTTTTTTACAGCACATACCTCACGCTATCTCAACAGCCTAATACCGCTTACAATATCAAATAATCGGGAATAATCAGGAATGGACCAATGAGTCCTGATGAGTATACTCACTGAATGCGTCTTCTGGTGTGCAATGAGCGTGTACTTGGACGCGAAGGTCTTCCCGCAGGAGCGGCAGGTGTGGATCCGCGCCTCATCCCCGCGGGCGGCACGGGGGGTCGGCCCCACGCCCAACTTCTTCGAGTGCACAGCTGTAATGAAGATTGCGTTATACAGGGTGTGCATTATAAGAGTATTTTGTCAAATTTAATTAGGCACATATTTGAAATATTATGTATTTTCTGCATATTTTGAATTAGTTAAAATTTTTCGATCCAAAAAAATTGCCTTACGCATGACTTGACTGTCAAGCGATAAGCGGCTGACGAAGCCCTTTGAAAGCGACATTTAAGAACATTATAATCTATACTATTATATAAAGCTGAAGAGTTTGTTTGTTTGTTTGAACGCGTTAATCTCAGGAACTACCGGTCCAAACCGAAAAATTCTTTTTGCGTTGGATAGCCCTTTGTTCGTGAAGTGCTATAGGCTATATATCATCACGCTATGACCAATAGGAGCGGAGCAGTAATGAAACATGTTGCAAAAACGGGGAAAATTATTAGTTTTGAGAGCTTCCGTTGCCTGCGCTGCGTAAACGGGTAAAGTTATGCAACAATCATGTACGACGGGATTGTTCCACTTAAAAAGTTCTAAAAAATATATTATAAAACAAAGTCCCCCGCTGCATCTGTCTGTCTGAACGTGTTAAACTCAAAAACTACCAAACGTATTAAGATGAAATTTGGTATGGAGACAGTTTGAGACCCCGGGAAGAACATAGGCTCCCGGGAAACTACTACTTTTATAACGGAAAACTTTAGCCTGAAAAACTTTATAACGCGGGCGGAGCCGCAGGCAAAAGTTAGTATAGTATATTTTTGCTAAGCAATTTTTGACAACCTGAACAATCTATGGGAGACTTTTCGGTCCTCACACACTCCTGTAAGTCAGGATCAGCAGTGCCAGTCATTTTGACATCGGTGAGCTTCAGTTCGGTAAGGAATACTAAAATCCATGGATTTAATCAATTGATTAAATCCACGGGAAAAGTAATTAGTTTTCCCGTTGTTTTGTCTATACGTACCCATGTGTGAGGTGTAGTCTGCGCGGCGACGGTAGGTGTCGCCACAGAGGCGGCAGATGTAGAGACGCGCGTCGTGCAGGTGGCGCAGGTGGCGCATCATCCACTCCGCCTCGCCCACCGCTGGGGTAGCGCTGCCCAACGTACCTGCAACAATTGTATGTTAGAATTATGTACTGTTCGCGGATTTGCACGTGTCAAAAGGTTTTCATAGAATGTAAATACTAAGGCATACGGAAGTGTGTGTGCTGAATTAACATAATAATGTATATGCACGAGTATGCACCTGTGAAAATCTTATCAACGAATTTAAATACTATGTAAATTGTAGACATGAGGTCTATATGACTTCTGAAATTAAAATAATACAGGCCTGTTTATGAGTTTTGAATTAATTCGACATTATAACAAAGAAAAGTACACAATAAATATCTTATTTTGTGAACAATCATCTCAATATCACACAGGCAAATATACACTCAGTAATTTACACCAGTGCCCAACAATGGGACTAAACATAGGCAGGGGCGTAGCTACAGGAGGCTAGAGGGTATAGTGTATTAACCCTAGAGATCATAGGCCCTTCAGACCATGTCATTGTTGACCTTAGGTACAATGTATTAACGCTTGAGACTAGAGGTCCTCCAGACCATAACCAGTTTCTTAGTTCAACTTTATTTTTTAGATCTCCACCGTATGAGTACTAATAAAGCATCTCTGCCAAAAAGTTTAACTAGGGACCTTTTTTCTTCCCACCCAGGTCATCACATTGGTTTAAATTATAATGTTATGTATATAGAGACGTATTGATGGTCATATACTTTGTTCTATTACCCTTATTATACTATTACATGACTTTCATGACTACTTATATATATTTTTTTATACATTGCACCTTATGGTAAGTGGAGGATCCAATAGAATATCGACTGACGAGAGATGACCCCTCCGCAATCGACACAATTACGCCGATTGGAAACGGATATACACAGGCTGATCCCGGAACGCGACACTTACGTGGACTACGGCGGGTTTTAACACTTTGTAGATCGCTATCCGGGCAGATAAAGAATATAATACCACCGGCTAAATACACACTGCACACTACAAATGGCCACTGAGCGGGAGTCCCCATGTTTTTAGCACCTAGGCCACTGGGTCAAGGTCACCATGTTTTTTTATACCTAGCCCTTAGCTATACCACTGATATCTTGCACCTAGCCTCTTGGTTATGTAGGTACCCCACTGAACACAGCGCTGGGTAGTGGTAGTGGTGGGTACCCACCGTGGTTCTTATTCTCGCACAGCAGACAGCGGAACTTGCCGTCGACCCTCTCGACCATGCTGAGGGCCGCCCTGCTGCTCGTGTTCTCATTCTTGCTCTGCACCGACTTCACGCGGTACATCTCGCCCGATTCCACTTTTATGAACGCGCAACCTGAAATCAACAGCACATATATTTTTTATTAAATTTCAGTATAATTAACGTGATTTTTGTAGCCAGTGTAACTATTGGACATAAGACATCTCATGTCTCATGGCGAGCGCAGTGGAATACCAAAGAATACTTTGTAATTCAAGGTGTTGGTATTTCTACTGTTTATGGGCGGTCGTATCGCTTATCATCACGCGAACGGAGAGCTCGTCTCGTCATTTAAACAAAAAAAAACTTAATATTACATATTGGAGCATTGGGTAATTTGAAATAATAATCATGCAAAACCAGACAACACTTCAATGCGCATTGTATTACAAATCTAGTGTGTCCATCGAGTTGGTGCTCGGCCTCGAGAACGTTTGCCTTCGGTATTGCCAACGATGAAAGTCTCTCCAGATTTTCGTCCTATTTCCGTATAAAAAAACAGATTAGACTCGTCTGCCACCAAGTTCTATAAACTAGTTGAAGATGCAATGAACAGAAACCGGTGGAGACAAATAATCCGCTCTAAATGCGGTACATCCAGCGATGACCACGATCCTCAGTCATGAGGGACCGACTACACAGAGAAAGAGAGTATTAGAAATAGTCCCTAATAGTAGATATCTCATCCTCTCCCAGTGACCGTCCTGAGCCGAGGTCCGTAACCCATTAGTAGGTTGCCTTCAGGTTATTTAATTTTCAAGAGTTGCACCTAAAGAACTCACCCAAAAGTCCATTGTGTTTGTATAAGTCTGCGCCAACCCTTGTTAGGCTAATAAACTTAAGGGTGTCCAAAAAAATTGCTTAACAAAAATAGACTTTATTTGATGTCCATTAAAGTCGTTGTCAAAACGCTCCGGTTCACATCAGTTGCCAGTAAAGTAGGGTAGTCAAATAATTCAGATAAAAGGCAACCTTCTTAAATATATAGACGTACCTTGCTCCTGCGCCGCCGCTATAATGGCATTCGCCGTTTCTTCATCTCCGGACACTTGTAGCTCTATCTGAGGCTCGTCATTCGAGTCTGGAATTTTAATAAAAACATTTGAAATTTTCTCGTAAATTTTTTTCTATTATACAGGGTGTTACAGAATACAGGTATCAGCAATTATCTTAATGTCTAAGTACTTTTTTTAAATTATTATTTATTTACAGTATGAATACATTTTTTTTTTATTAACACTATTCTTATTCAAATATATTTTTTATTTTGTATATTGTGTTGTGTCATCGGTCCTTGATAAGTATGCAAATTTTCATATTAATGCGACATCTTAAAGTACGTCTAAATTGTCTTCAAAGATTCCAATTACACACAAACATACTAACATACGATCAATAAAAGCCTGTGAAAAATACGTGCCACTAGTGATGGCAATTAAAGCTATTTCGAAATTTCACGAAGTGTTGGATTAATTAGCAATAGCATTATTCATTAGCATGCTAATTTTCATGTGTTTATTTTATTTTATTTAGACATAGCTACAGAGTATAAATTGTAATACAAAAAAATAATAGTAAAGGATATGTAGTTTTAACAGTGCTAAATTCAAACTCGGACTGCCTCGGTGGCGTAGTTGTATTGCACGTCCGGTACAATAGCGCTCTGAGGTCCTGGGTTCGAATCCCGGGTCGGGCAAAGTGATATTTGGGTTTTTCTGCTCAGTATCAGCCCGGAGTCTGGAATTTGTGCCCGATATGGCGATAGGCTCGCCCCCTATCACATCATGGGACGGAACATACTTGGCGAAAAGTGGGTGCCCTAGTTGCGCCTCTGCATACCCCTTCGGGGATAAAATGCGTGATGATATGATATATATGATATGTATATATGTAAATTCAAACTCCGATAAAAGTTACGCACATCATTACAATACGAAACACAAAATTAAACAACTACTATACAATCACTCTAGTTAGATCTTTTTTATATAACTATTTAGACTTAGTGAGAAAATATCTAGGACTTTACTGATATCATTATGTGCTCTACACATGCTTAATATAGGATCATTATACGCAACATTGTTAGAGGTAAATGGTATAAAAAACAGATTTTGTACTCGGTTACTACCACCTCTCCACTTTTATCGAGAGATGGCTCAACAATTCACTGCTAGCATGCTAATGCTAATTGCTAATATGACATGAATAAAAATTGTGTAAATTATAATTTACGAATTACATTTCGCAAATTTGTGAAAGCTAAATATAATTTAGCACGCTAACAATTAATGCTAATTAATCCAACACTACATGCCACTGCTGATACTGGCTTACAGTTATGATGGTGGGTGTGAGGGTGTGGTAGTCCAGTAATACCTTGACTGTCGCCCTGGTCGTGGTCGGGGTGGTGGTCGGTGGCGGACTGGTGGTCGGGCACCAGCGCCAGCTCGCCGCCGTCCAACACGAGCCGCTGCCCGCTGACCATGCGCAGGATCGAACCATTATCACCGTCCAGGACTATTGTATCTGCAATATAATGCATTCTTAATAAAATAATGACCTATTTCAAAATTGTCGATTCGTGGCAGTCGTCGGAAAACTAATTAGAAGGTTTACCACACAGATGGAGCTACAACCCTTAGGAGCCGTTCAAGTATTATGTAACGAAATTCGGAGGGATGGGGGATCTCCTAAAACGGTACGATGCGTTACGGGAGGGGGATCTCGTACAAAGCGTTATGTAACATTTTTTTTATTTCAAAACAATAACAAAGGTGTGTTAGCGATTTTCCAGTATTTTGCGTGTAATAATGGTGAATATTCTAAAAAAATTGTCACTTTAGAGTAACATAACTTTTGCAGGGGCGGCGGAGACGTACAGATTCACGTTACGGCGTGTTACATGGAGGGATAGGGGGATCAAAATTCTTCAAAAATTGCGTTACGTAATACTTGGACGGCTCCTTATCATCATAGACCATCTACTCACGCTCATCATCGTCATCACCATCGTTCATGATCTGCAGCTTGCCCAGTATGTACTTGTCGTCGTCGCCGCCGCTGCTGCCGCTGTCCAGCGACTGCAACACGCTGACGTCTATCAACTGCGAGTCCGATGACTTCGACGGCCGCTGCGGATATACAGGGTGGTTTGTTAAACAGGTATCATTTTGTAATGATGTTACTAATATCCTAAACAACAAATATATTGCATTGTTAAAGATGCCGTGAATATACAGGGTGGTTTGTGAAACAGGTATCATTTTGTAAAGATGTAAGTAACTAATATCGTAAACAACAAATATATTGCATTGTTAAAGATGCCGAGAATATACAGGGTGGTTTGCGAAATAGGTATCATTTTGTAAAGGTGTAACTAATATTATAAACAACAAATATGTTGTTGTTAAACATGCAATACACCTCCGCTAACTTTATGGTGTTTTTATATAGTATATAATTCTAGTATTTAATATAGTATTTAATAAATTATTACATATGATAGTTTGACCGGTAAAATAAAAAACCTGTTTTGATGGAGCCTCTTTTGTTATATCGTTTTAATGTTATTTTGTCGATGTTAGAAATAGTTTTATATATTACATGATGAGGTTTTTTATTTTCCTGGTCAGACTGTAAAGTAGATTTAAACTATAATTTTATTAAGTAGTTCTTCGCGTCTATATAACAGACGGACACTATATTCGAAACAGGGAAAAAAATTATATAAAAAATACTTTTAAAGCTAATGAATGATGCTTTACCTTGACACCCTGTACTTCTAGGACTAGATCGCCATTGGATGACGTCACAGGAACAACTGATAATGCGCAATCTGTAATAAATATCATACTTTTTGTATTTATACGTGGTACGTGTCGTTTGTGTATGGAGTAGGGTCCATATGACCATCGACTGTCGAAAGAAGATTATCCCTCAGCAGTTGACACTATTATGCCAGCCTGTTTCCGGATATACACAGGCTGATCCTGGAACGCGACACACTTACGTGGGCCATTATGGCGGGTTATAGAACGATTTTTTTTTTGCTTTGTATAACGAGACGAGCTTGCCCTTCGCCTGCTGATCAGCGATATGACCGCCCATAAACAGTAGAAACATATCCAGCACCTTGAATTACAAAGTATTATTTGGTATTCCCTTGCGCTCGCCATCCTGAGACATGAGATGTTAAGTCTTATTATGTCCAGGGCCCTTATTCTGTATGATATTGTAAACGCGTAACGCGGTCGTGTCATGTTATCTTCGAGAAATGTGCGTGGAATGGTATTCTGTAAGCCAAATTTCTATAGTAATAAACATGACGCGCTGTGTTACGTGCTTGTTACGCACTGTTAAAATAACGTGCAAGATAGAGAATAAGGCCCCAGTAGTTACTCTGGCTACAATGTCCTTCATACCGGAACACAACAGTAACTACACACTGTTGCTAGGAGGCAGAAATAGACATTGCGGTGGTACTTACCGAGGCGGACACTCACATATGAGAGACCTACCACCAGTAAAATAAACCACTACCACCTCCACCAACCACCACCACCAATAACTTAAACAGTGAATTAAAATAATTACCTTCATCAATCTCCATAGTATCATCATCATCATTGACATCCTTCTCCAAATCCACATCGTTCGACAATAGTTCTTTAGTCAACGAGTTAAAGCTCAAAGTCTTCATATCACTGCTGGAAGAAGTGATTACATTCTCGTTGAGCGAGTTGGCTAGTGTTGTGAGTATGTCCGTCTTCTGGGACTGTGTTGTTTCTTGTTGGGAAATCATCGTGTTGTTTATCGTTATTACTGGAGGACTCTGGAATAGAGAATTATTTTAATGATGAATAACCTGGTTGGGAGTGGTACGGTTTACTGAAGTCATGTCCGTTGCAAAATCCAAAGCACACGGCTCTGGATTTTACAAACTTATGTTTATTCTTTATCAATTGTCGTTTACGGAGAAGGGAACTTCGTGAGATTTATGTACAAATTCTGCAAAAAGTTTTGTTTTGTAAGACCACGGCAAAGTAAGTGAAGTGGGGCCCAATAGAATATCGACTAACAAGAGATGATAACAGTACGATACAAAAAGGAAACCCTATTTTGTCTATTTATTTTTGAATTATTTACTAGTATATTTTGTTAAAGTTTACGAGTAATAATAATATCAGCCCTGTATTATATACTTGCCCACTGCTGAGCACGGGCCTCATCTACTACTGAGAGGGATTAGGCCTTAGTCCACCACGCTGGACCAGTGCGGATTGGTAGACTTCACACACCTTCGAAATTCCTATAGAGAACTTCTCAGATGTGCAGGTTTCCTCACGATGTTTTCCTTCACCGTTAAAGCGAACGATAAATTCACAAAGAATTTACCTTATTCTGATCCAAAACGAAATTAGATTTAGTAGCGGCGGCCAATTTGCTCACTTTCAACAATAAATCCGGCGTCAAAGGCTGGAGTTTGGACGCGGGTAACACAATTTTGCCCATTTTCTTATCGCTGTTACAACTTTTCACGGGCACTTTTGATTTAATATCAGCCTCATATGTGTCATAATTCAAATTGCTTTTTGATAAGGAGATTTTGAATTGATTAACCATGGCCATTTTCATCGCTCGCAGACTGGAAAGCGAAATATTCACACATTAGTATGCTATAGTCAAAAAATCTCTTAAAAACAGAATAACACCTTTGCATGACTTTTAATTAAAAAAAATATAATAGACACCATGAAAAAGAGGTTAAATTTGATTTATTGTTCTTTTGAATGTTGTACTATATTATTTTTCTGAGTAAAAATTGCGGTTTAAATTCTAGATTAAGAAAATTTGTTTACATACTGCGTGTTACGCAGTATTAAAACAAAATTTCTGTTAGAAAGCATCAAACATTTCATTGAAATAACAAGTGATTAATTTGCCGTTACTATCTTACATGTTTTTAAATACCCCCATTTTTGAACATTCTGTATTTTTTTTAATATCCCCATTTTTTTGAACATCCTGTACTATTTTTTGGTAGTAACGCTATTTTCGAACATCCTGTATATTGATACTCACTCAACAGCCGTATTATCATATTCAAAGACCGACTTGAAACATTTCGTACACAGAAGCTTCGAATGCACGGCATCTTCTTTTAATGGTTTGTCTATAATTTCACTGACCACTTCTAACAAAGTTTTTCCCGATGGTAAAGTGTTCTGAAAAATAATTCATAAAAGATTTGTTAAGAATTATTGATTAATTTGGAATGTATATTATTTTAAATTATGTTATCACAAATAGAATAGCAGAAAAAGTTTAAATTGGTTAATGAACTAGGTTGATATAAATTTAAAAAATGTGTTATATTCAGATTAAAGAAAGCAGTTGTTTTCATTCAATAGTGCAGTGGTATGTGTTATTGGGTTATTTATATGAAATCAATATAGATATAAATAACATAATAGACTGATTACAGGAATAAAGAATAACAACAAAAATAACTTTTAAAAATAATTTGTGTGATTATCTACTCTAATTGAAAGGATGTTTATAAAAGGTTGCATTCTCTTGACACGGTGAAATATTCTGTACATGTTATATATTAAACATTTCAATTTATACCAGGTTTTACGCAAAATAAATTGATTATGCTTTGATATTGATCAGTTACAATGTTAACAAACAAATTGAATAATCACCAAATTGATCACACTCCCACATTATAAATTTTTAGTCCTGCATTAATACTCAATCAAGTGTTTTCATATCAAAATACAAGTATATCTGCAAAATCCTATTTGTGCTACGTATGTTCTAGCTTTTAAAATTTATGTTTCTATATATAACATTCCCTGAAGCAGTCCTTTTAAAATTAAAGGAAGAAGTCTAGAACAGGGTTTTTCAAACTTTTGGCTGCACAAACCCTGTAAAAGTTTCCAGATGACAGCAAACCTCTTAACTTACTAATGTATGTATTAACCCCAGCCCGCCCCCCCTTTATGGTCATCAAACCATTATGTAAATCTTATCACAAACCCCTTTCCGTTGAATGGTGAACCCCTAGGAGCTCGCATACCTCACTTTGAGAAACCCTGGTTTGGAATATGAAGGATACTTACAGGATGCCCAAATATGTTTATCGCATTCTTCATAAACGAGTTGGTGAAGGTGTTGCACAAAAAGCAACAGTTGTTCATTCTGGAATCAATGGCAGACATTCAGACCAAGGTGATAAAAATATGCTTTTAGCAAATAGACTTATTTAATTTTTTTATTTTTAGCTAGATCTATTACAGCCTATCTCATACCCCTCCGAATATTTCCCTGAACATTTGACCGAAATGACAAGTTAGAAAAAAATTGATGGCTGGTGTTCAAAGATGAAGGTTCCGAGTCCTTTTTTCTCTCATCCCCTTTATTTTTTCAAAAATATTTTATGTACACACACTATTTAGTGGTGGTAAGCTGTATCATTGAAGAATTGGAGCTATTCCCAGATGGATATTTTATATATGGGTGTAGCAATACCTACTTCGTAACAAGTCACCCATGTTGGCAGGTCACTTCCACCACTACCAATTGTTTTAATACAATTGATTTCAAGCACGCCTTTATATTAATCTAGGCCATGGTTTATCTGTCTGTAATTTTTTTAAGTTTAGAGGTTTTGCATTTACTTTTACATGAACAAACCTTTGAATGTATTTAAGTAGTATGTAATATGTAGAGCTATGTTAGCCAACTAAAATGTATATTGAACAGATCTTACATTTGCTTCATATAATTACTTCATTATCCAAGCAATACTGATTTAAATCGACTTAGAATATCACTCATGCTGGTTACATCAATACATACAATTACATACAATTTTTTTGCTATTATAGTTGTTTTTATTGAATAACAGGTTTGATATCCATATTGTAGAGGATCTATTGACTCTGCTACATGGCTATCAAAGATATCCTAAGAATAGAAAGTCAGTATTTGCAATAAGACCGATTCGCCATTGTAGATGTAATAAGACCCTTTGAATACCCTTAATTATAGATTTAAACCAACTATATGCAACCTTTTTTTAACACAAAGAGGTCTTAATTACGGTGCTAAAGCTTTTATCGAACTCAAGTGTATTGTAATTAAAATTTATTGTTTTATTGATATCAAATGTTGTCACAATTAAGTGATTTTATTCCTATTGGGTTAAAAGCTCAAGCGATCTTGGAAACAGTTCTCTTACTTTTTTACTCAAATAAGCCACTTGGATATGCTTCCAGGCCACAAGTATAGTTGAATTCTAAACATTCTTTGTACATCTGTCATTAACAGAACGAAGTCCGTTTCAATTGATTATCTGCTTGGTATTTTTAACTTATTGAGGAATCCATTAATCATATTGTATCAAAAAATTCGTTCTTTGGGAGTGGAATAATGCCGTTTAAGAGGTGACTAAACTTTGCAACTAGACCTAAGATTTAATAATAAACAAGTTCTTGACATAAATTCAGGTTAAGTTAATTTTTATTAGATTACCGAGATTTCTTTACTTCGAGTTACACATTTTCTATTTGAGATATTTATAATTTGACTATTGAATTTGATCAATAAATGTGAGGTAGTTTATTGAATCTCTTGGAAGCTTACTTTTATAAGTAAGTTTATTATTTTAGTCGTTATTAAAATAAAATTCTGTAATAATTCGTCCCAGTAAAATTACATAATGTTGAAAATATAGTTTTTTCGAAACAATTTCGACCAACACCCCTATCAAACACTGTTTACGTTTTTATCGCCGGCTATATAATTTCAAAATTACTACCACCATACGCAAAATAATATTAGAATAATTGATAAAAAATGTCAATTCCATTTATGTATTTCTACTTACCGTGGCCGCCATTTTTGGCACTACACGCACTTTATTCACATATAAATTGCTATATAATACGATAAAACGCGAAAAATATCACCCACCTGCCTATAATTTTGAATATCTCATTTGATTTTATTATTTTCTGAAGGTTTTCAGATGGTTTTAATGTAAATATGTTGTCAGCAATGAATGAGACAAGCAGGCAGCCACCATTACGTACTCAATCATTGGAAGTTTCTCATATTCGCCATTAGGAGCGCTAGTATCATCCGGTTACGTTCGTTTGCAAATCCATTTTTTATCCTAGAAAGCTGTTTTTATAATAACTTGAGGTCTTAATATTGTTCTATTGGATATAAGTATGAGAAAGTAAAATAAAAAGAACAATATTGATTTAGTATTTGTTTAATTATTCAAATTTGTTGAACTTGGCTGTATGGTCATGCAGCCTTTGCCTTTTAGTTTATGTCAGTGTCAAATCTTTGGCGCCAATTTAAAATGTATTCAGGAATTTTAGTTTTGATAGTTCGCACTTCGAATTTCATACTTTATTTCGGGCAAGTACTTATAAATTCGATTGCCTAAAGATGAAAAGAAATGATACACTTCAGTCAAAAACATTATTTATTTCTATACAATTTACATTTGCGTCACGAGTGCAGCTCTATAAATAACTTTTTCTATTTTTACAATTAAGTTTTAAAAAAATCTCAGAATAATGTGTACTTACTATTTACATATTGACATATTGTTCTCACCATTTTAAACTTTTATTTATACAATTCTTCTTTTATTCTTGATTTGTGTGAAGTCATTTTGTTGGAATATACTGAGATGTGTTGAAATATTAATTTGTGAAGTGGAGATTCTAATTTGAGCAAGATTTTAGAGTTATCAATAATAAAATATTTTTTAGAAACAGAAATATTTGTCACAAGAAAAATAATAAAATCTTCAGCAGGTCCACTTTTATGAATTTGTTATTTGTTTTAGGTTTGGAAAGGACAGAAGTATGTTTAGAAAATGCAGGAAAGGGTGACATGTACAGTCGCAGGCAAAGTTTAACAATCGAATAAATCCGTACCATATGAAAAGTGTTTTTATACAAAGAAATAAATCAATATAATGTAGACGTAACTAAATTGAAAAGTTAAAAAAAATCAAGATATTCTTTATTTTGGCTTACTTGAAGACTTATAAAATACTTTTTATAAAAATATTGCATTTGAAATGGAATATAGGGATTTTGTATGGGTAAAGAGGTTTCATAGGGCGGAATTATTCTAAAAACATTTTTTAAAACATGTATTAGATACGTCTACATTACAAGTTGGTAAACATAGGTACAGATTTATTTCCAATTTGTAAACGTTTGTACGTGTCGTGTATGAAATGAAAGATTATTGTTGTGTTGACATGTATTTAATGTTCACATTGTAACTACAAGACCTAATCCAATGAGACTAAAAGGAAAATGAAAATTACAATATTCTTAAAACATATGCCAGAGTGCTGTTTCTTGTGTTATTTTTGTAAAGCAATTCAGCGTTTTTGTTATGCGTGATTTTAGTCACTGAAACTGAGTCAGTTTTAATGACTAAAATTAGTCATAGTGTCAGTCCATGGCGTTCAACAGAGTAGAATAGTGTCATTTGTCCACAACGTACATAAAAAACAAGGAATAAATTATTAACAATCCAAAAAGAATTTCGCATTATATATTTCTCTGTACACTTAAACACAAAATTGTAAGCTATCACGACATCGAAATCCTAACACTAAAACACTTATTTTTTTCCATTTGAAAATATTTCTAGAGAAAAAGATATGCATCTATTTACCTGATAACATTGATTTATTTTCAGCTATTTAAGATATCTATTCTTTATGATTGGCTATAACACTGTTTATTGTTCTCCGCTCGCTAAAATATTATTAAAATTGACGTGTTGCAAATTTACGGATGTTAGGGCGTAGGGGGGAAGTGTAGAGGCTTGGAGATCATAAACAGCAATATAGACAAGCTAGCACGAGGGCACACCATACAAACATCTATTCTTAAATAAGAACGAAAGTATTAACGGCGCAAACTGTTACAAACTCCATTTCAGATATCCCAAGAGCGTACCGTGTGTTCGTCACTTTTGTGTCGAAACGTTAATTTTCTAAGAAAAATTTATAGAAAATCCATTACTGTCATATTTTTCCCACTAATCGAATATAATTGACATCGCAATGACACTTACTACTAGCCTAAAGAGTGCTAAACTATATCTTATAATTAGATTTTTGGTTCTTAAACAGTTTAGAGTAAAATGGTTAAAAAATGATGGCGTCTAATTTTTATTAACATCCCTAACATGCAAAAATAATAAAAGAAACATGCACACTCCAAGCTTGCCTAATATTAAAACAAAATAAAACCCAAATATTCTATCTTATACCACTTTTTTTATTACTTGTATGAGTTCACAATCGCGGTTACATAACAACCGATTTTCGAATATTTTTCGGGTAACTTAAACAACCGAAACGGGGCAAAAACGAGATAAAACAAAATTACCAACATATACTCACGAACTAATATCAATTTTACTACAAAACCGCAAGAACGGGTAAGCAATACCATTCTCAAAACTCTACTAAATCAAAACCGTCGAGTTTGAAAATGGCACTGTTGTATTAAACTAAATTTTTCTAACAGTAATTCATAAAATGGGAATATTACTTAACCAATACCTAATAAACTAGTTTCGACAAAAAAAAAAAAACAAAATGCACAATGCATCCGACGGGGCAACGCCCCATACCAAAAAAAAAATAAAAACAAAAAAGAAAAAAATTAAATGGAAATGTAAAAAATGTGTTATTCATATAATATTATGAAAAAAAAAAAACATGTTACTGTGTACTAAATTATATTAAAGAATCTAACTGTTAATGTCTTTATAAGTGTGATCTAGATCACAAATTGTAAATATAAAGGAATTATTACTTTCGTTGCCTTTGTAACAAACATCACCCATGTGTTTTATACAGCTGGCAACTTATTGTGTTGGGGTGAATGGGTGGAAGTTCAATTATTCAAAGGCAACGTTTGTCCCCACCCCTGTTCCCCCCTGTCCCCCGCACTCGTTGTGGTGTGCCTGTGTGTGTCTGTGTGTTGCCGTCCGTCTTGATATGTGTGTGTGAGTGACCCGCCGCTTTCGCCGTTAGCTAGAAGCAAATAGTCTTATGTGAGTTCTATGTACCGATTATTATCACTTTTGATCGCGAAACTGAACGTTTGTTTTACAAATTTCTGTATTTTTTTTTATAATTTTTAGCTTTTTTCAGTATTTCTGTGTTAAGTTTTATTTTAAAAATGATTATGTAAAACAAAAACATACGTTTTTTTCGGTTTCGGGATCAAAAGTGTGTTAAAATGTTAAGTACCCTACCATATGTTTGTAAAAAGAGTATGAAAATAAAAAAAAGAGGTATTAAAATGCAGAAAAAAAACAAAAAAGAACATAAAAATAAAAAAAAAAGAAGAAAATAATTTTTGAGCAAAATTAGACTGATCTGTGTTTTGTTAATATTGTGAAAAGACATGTATGTACGTTATATAATAGACATATATTAATTTTTAATTATTTGTCTTCGTGATATGTAATTTCGAAGCATAATTAGATTTTTTTTTACAACAGCCGAATACATTGATACTACATTATAATAGATTTTTTTAGAATTTGACATATAACATTGACCGACGACTGTACATTTAAAAGTCTTTGCCCGTCTCAACACAAGGCTTTAGAGAAAATAATAGAAATTGACATACTTTCGACAGGACAAGCATTTTAACAGA
Organism: Manduca sexta; assembly: GCF_014839805.1. Taxonomy (NCBI): domain Eukaryota; kingdom Metazoa; phylum Arthropoda; class Insecta; order Lepidoptera; family Sphingidae; genus Manduca; species Manduca sexta. The sequence continues at coordinate 7,963,318 of NC_051116.1, read as the reverse complement.
CGGACACTGCTGTTTTCAAAAAAGGATTTTATAAAACAAATCCGGTTAAAAAAAAAATACCGGTATCATAAATTTGGGAAAATACAAAATTCACTTCCGAGAATACCGAATTCATTTTATAAATCCCTATAAACTACTACATTGAGTACAAATCTAAATTGACAAAGCGTTAAAAAGCATTTTGCCATCATTTTATTTATACACTACAGTAGTGTCCGCCTGCGAACCGTACACCTATAACTACAGGGTGTAGCAAATTGACACATGTACACATCACATGCCGCACAGGGATATGTCATAATCTAACTTAACATATAGACTTGTATGTCCACATACTTAGACATATAGCGTATTTTTCACTAATTTATAATTAGAACGATATTTTACTTGACACTAGAGTACTTGATTGTTTTATAATGTCTATTGGCGCGAAATCAACTTTATCGACAGCATATGTACATTTTTTTTTTTAAATCTTTACAATGTATTTTATTTATAATTTTTAAATCTAACGCTTTAAAACTTTGGCTTATTATTTGGCTTAGATAAGAAGGAACGGAAAGTATTAAGCTGTTTGTTTGGTGTTTTCAACAGTGCATGTGGGTTTAAATATAGTAGGAATAAAATATTGTAGAATATTTGATAGATATGCTTACGATATTCTATTTCGGTAATATACATAATAATAATAATAATAAGGTTTCGATTTTTACATTTTAGCTTGTGTCTTGGACATGAGTCTAACTGCTAAGACCCAATGCAATACTCATTTTGTCATTTATTAAATACAAAAAAGAAAACCGAAAATAATTTTTAATCAACTTTGTCCTATATTTGTCGATTAATTTGTTTTAAAATTGCGATAATATTGTCTGTAAATATTTAACACGTAATTTGTGCTCGAATAACAACATTTTAAATACAAAAATACATTATATTACAAGAATATTAAGGTCCCCAAAGCACTGTTGAAAACACACTATCAACATATTATTCAGATATTTTTATTCATTACGTTTACTTGTCAAATGCTCCAGTGTCAGACATATTATAAAGACGGGTACACATGACTGCATATACAGTACGCATGCGCATAACATGTAGTACATCACACGTGGCATACATTGCACAATTTTTATTACACACGTAAAATACTTGTGCAGGCAAAAAATATGCTTGCAATCATGCGCACCCGCCGCAAGATTCACTATAAAACGTGAAAAACAATTAGGAAACACCGTGTATATTTATTACAAGAATAGATATTTTGAGAGAATAACAAAATTTATATAATTATATAAAAGCTTATAGTTTCGCATGACAGTGTCTTGCGCCGACGGAATTTCGGCAAAAGACGAAAAAGGGATATTCATCGGAATAAAATTTGATACGATATATATATTTTAAAAGGGATGACTGAACACATCTTTATTTCGTACGTACACCTGTGGCAGATAATCATTTAAAAAAAACAGAGACCAGACTACAAGGCCTATTTTCGCTTGTCACTAATTTTTCATAATAGCTGTGTCACTTTCATTAAAAGTGTTATTATAACAATGTGCTTTAAATATATAAATGTAGAATCCGATCTCTAATAACGGGAATTAAGCAAAAAAATAAAATAAAATAATCTTGTCTATGGTCCCTACAGTAAAAAAAAATGGAATATTGTACAGAAATAAAAAGGTCAGTCAAATACTAAATAACATACATAAATATATTGCTTTATTGCTATGTATTTTATGCTTAAGATTTTTGACTAGACTGAGAGTTGCCATTTTCTGACAATACACACTGTGTTGCCAACGTCAAAACTGTCACCACGTTTCTAGATTTAAAATATATAACATTTGAAAGCATTCCGATACTTAGGCCGGCAATATTTCCAGATAAAATTATGACAACACAAAACACAACATTAAATAGTAGAATACTATATCGATATAAAAATAAGGAAGTTCGTCAACGGACCGGAGTCGAAAATGTATTTTTTTTTAACTCGACTAATTTATTTATACGTATATATTTTGGCTCCTAACTATACTTTGTGCAGAAATTAATACACTATACACAATGTTTTTTATCGGGATCGAAAATGAACCCGAAAAAAAACATCACACTGTACATAGGCGAATATAAGTACAATAAACACTATAATTAAAAAAACGTAAAAACGGACAACTATAATTCATTTGAATTCTATTATCAACATTAAGCTGGTAACATTTATCTTTGGCTTACCTTTCAAAAAAAAAAACAAAGTACATAGACAAAACAACCTTATCCTCACCCATCAGTGCTGCCAACTTATAAAAATGTCATACCGACATAACATTTGGTCCGACGTTCTAAACGCAATTTTACATGTCTTTTGTTTAACCACGTCATTTTTTTTTTTATTCTCCTCGCGCTTTTTTTTTTTTACACAATTACACTAGGAATACAGTTTAACGTTTCTTACTAGTACTCGTGTTCGGCCATGCCGTTATTTTGCCCTTGCCGTTGGTTCTGGTTGGGGTTTTGGTTTTGCTCCTGTTTCTGCTGCTGTCCCTTGCCCTGGCCGATTTGTCTCGAGGATGAGAAGCAGAGCTTCATCACGAACGGGAATTTCGCACCTGGAAACGTTCAGCGTGAAGGGTTAGTTACCTTAGATTGGAATGTAAATATGTGGGTAATTGGCATAAATTAAAATAATAAATTGAGCTAATATTTGTAAATATTACAACTAATCTCTATAGATTATAAATTATGTGGGTAGTTGGTAAAATTGAAAATGTCAAATTGAGCTAGTATTTGCGATTATTAGAATTGAGTTATTTTAACGATCATTGCTTTAAGAGTTTAATATTTTGTTGATGGAAAGAAAAAACTGCAACATGTTTTTAAGAAAAAGGGTCTCATTTTCTTCTCGATAAGTCACAAACTCATATTTTTTGCGCGACTCACGAAAAAAAATTGTAATTTAAGACAACTTTTCTATATTTAATTTAACTTAAAAAAAAGAAATGATTTGTTATAATATCATCGAACAGTAAATTTTTCATTGTATACTATGTTATATACAGGATGTACATATTGTGTTAAAACATGAACCCACCTGGATGCTGTATGGTGGCGTGGTTGCACGCCATAATAGCCATCACCGACTGCGAAATGTTCTGAAATTCCATCAGGCCCGACGATGATCTGGAATGTAGGAATAAAATTATTGTACTGTAATTTATTATAAAGTATTATTTATTGACCTAATGTAAAAAAAAACATTTCTAAGAATAAAAGTGTTTAGCCCAAGTGTTTTGATACAGAGTATTTGATTTTACTTTACGTTTTAATAAAATCACATATTTATCTTCTTGAAAATAATAATACTCTAAAAAAAGGCATATACATTCCAGCGAAGTCAACTGCCTTACGCTGCTAAGAAATTAAGCAAAAAAAGAAATATAAATGGGTAAACGTCACCTCTCACTCTTGAGCGGGAACTTGGAGATGGTGTGCGGCGGCGTGACGCCGTAGTCCTTGAACACCTGCAGCAGCTGCTCGTCGGACACGTCTGGCGGCGTGTTGAAGAAGTGCAGCACCTGGAAACAGTCACCATCATCATTTATATTTCTTATTATTGGTACTCAGTAACGGACTTACTAATGCGAGGCTTTTTTACCAGCTTGGTGAAGGGAAGTTATATCACTCCATTGGAACTAAGGTGACCTGACTTAAAAAAGACGAATTTGTGGGAAATGTATAAAAAAGATTTGAAAACAATATAGAAGGCAGTGAATTGGGCGATCGTCGAAGGTGAGAATCTTTATTTCTATTCAATATTTTTTATGTTTCTCATCATAGGGTTATAGAGCATGCTCTGGAAGGTGTTTTTTTTTTTACCAAAATCACAAAATATATACCTATATAATAAAAAAATGTTCAAAATGAGAAAAACATATGTTACCTTCGACGGGGCTGTATTCTGTTCTTGTGTATGGACGCTGGTGTCAGGAAGCGGTTGTTCTTGTTGCCGACGTAGTCTTTGAACGAGGGGCTCTTGTCAGGCAGCGGGTATGGGTTCATCACCTCGGACAGGTACGCCTGCTTCGAGAAACTGTACACGAGGAGGTTAATAAGTATGATATAATGATTATGTGTAAGTCAGTCTGGATACATGTAATTATGTGAACTAATTTAATACTTTAAGTTGCCTACATAATTGAAGATAGATTGATGAAAAATTCTTTATTGAGCACCACAAAAGTAAAAGAATTTTTTTTGACGCCTTTTATCTTTATTTTAGGTCCCCAGATCTCCCTAGATCCTTTGGCCTCTCTGGAACGTGGGGCGCCACGCTCAACCCACCCCTAGATACTGCTAAAAACGAAACATGTTTTATTTCATGCATTTTCTATCCCCTTACCCCTTCTTCCCCCTAAAAGTACCCCCACCTATCTACGCTACGCCACTGTCACTTAATGTTGCTATTGTTTATAGGCAGCTGTTACGCATTCCATCAGGCGAGCATCGTTTCCCATTCAAGTGTATAAAAAAGGAATATCTAATTCCATTATAGTTTCTCGAAGTGAAGATTCAAGAGGGTGCAAATTTGGCGAATATTTTTACATAACATTGTCCCTTTTAGTTTTAAACTTCTTGTAAACTTTTTGTTCGGAAGCTTTTTGGGCATGGCAGAAAAAAGTTTTATGTGAAATAGTACGTGTAATACTATTTATATCAATGATTCTAATTATGATGAAAACCTTTAACAATTTTATAGATAACGATTCTGTTCATAATGATGGTAACATTAATATTTATGATAATGATGTTGACGTTGACGATTTTTTTCTTTTTTTTTATATTTTTAAGGCTTGATCGTAATTCAAGACTCATTTTGTATTTCTTTTTTTTTTTTTTTTATAAATCCCTAGCCCCTTCCACCTCTGCAAGACGTTGACGATCATGACGCAACTTACGCGAGTGTGAGTGTGTACTCGCCGACGGTGACGTTGTTGAGGTTCTGCACGCAGCGCTCGACGGAGACGCCGTCGCCCATCTGTACCATCGCGGTGCCCTCTTTCGTCTTCAAGAACTTTATCTGGAACACGGTTTTTTTGGATATTCGAATGCAAAAAATATACATTATTTTTTTCGTGAAAAAAAAAAATAAAAAACAAGTGCTGAATATATGAAAAAAAACATAGACATTATTTTTATTGTTATTATTTAAATTTCATGTGACTTATACACAATAAAAGGAGACATATTTACATCAATTAGAATAAAAAAAAAATAAGGTACGTGAAATACCTATGTACCTACCAATAAGCGTAATGAGAGACCACTCTAATCTTTTCATCAAATAAAATCCGTACCCAGTGGGACATAAAAAATGATATTACTCACTCTGACGACATTCCCGTACAGACAGCACAGGTTGAACAGTCTATCAGCGTTGGCGGTCTGCGGGTCCAGGCCGTACACCATCATCACCGCGCCTTGCTGTGGAGGACCGCCCTAACGTCACAAAAACGGTTAAACATCGAGCACTTAACCTAAATGCCCTTTCCGTTGTACATGGTGTCCATCATTGGACACGCGGTCAGGCAATGAGAAACAATTAAAAAACACAATGAAAAAGAAAATACTATTGGCAATGGGATTCAAATAAAATTTAAGGACAAAAAACATTAAGTAAAGTTTTTTTACAATAAAAAGAGAATACGTAATTAGTGGAGTAAAAATTATTAAAAAAAGAAAAATTCAATAATGAAAACAAATAAACAGCGTGAAATACGGATTAGGAAAATAGTTTTTTATAAGCCCACCACTATACTAACACTTTGCAAAGCGTCATTCGTAGATCATGGGTCCATCTGGAACTGATCATTTACTTTCAGATTATTCTGCATTAGACTATGTAGAGAGTACGGAATGCAGTCTCGAATCGAGATTGGCTAATTGAGATCCCGCAGTTTAATTTGGCATCAACGGTGGGCCATTTGTTTCCACCAATCCATTCGAAGACTCGAACGACATTACAACAAAAGATCGCCAAGCCCACGAGCTTGAATCACGAAACATAACTCGAGATCTCGCGAGAATGCATTCCTTTCATAGACCCTGGATCTTTTCCTTCCATATGAAGTCATTCTACACTCTTAACCAAGGAGGACTGCGTAGCTTTGAATGTGTAATACCTGGTTCTGTGGCGGCATGGACGGATGGTGCATCGGAGGTGGAGGCACGAATCCCTCACCGCCATAACCCTCGGGCCCGTAGCCGCGCCCGTCGCGCTGTGAATACAATAAATATATTAAACACTCCGAAGAAACATTAATATCCGCTGGAAAACTTGCTATAGTGGCCCAGGTAAGTTTCGCGTTACGCGATCAGCCTGTACGGACTACTACGGGACTGCTACACCCTTGGTTGATAGTGTTGATTTGAAATGATAGTCCAGGATACGAGAGAATTCATATATTGATAATTTGCTTATTGATAGTATGATACTGATGTTAGGACAGGAGCACGCACGACCTAATGCAGTCTGATTGCTTTGCGCACTGATCTTATAGGTTTAATAAAAGCATTGGTGTGGCGTAAAGCGTTGACGCTGCAATGCACTTACTGGCTACGAGCTAACTCGTACACAGCCTGTGTATATTCAATTTTAACAGGCAAGCATTGTCTTGACTAGCGAGAGGTAATCTCTCCTCAGTAAACTCTATCTGGACCCCACTCTGCTTACCATCAGGTGCAGTAGAATCTCTGACGTAATTTTTTTTAGTTGTTATTTATCGAAAATTGTTGAAGTATTGTATTCTGTTGATTGTTACAGTATTATGGTAAATAAATTACCAATAGTAACTTTTACGAGTCAAGCAATACAATTCACGTTTACTGCTGAACATTGCACGTGTTATAATAAAAATGCTGTGAATGTTTTAGAACAAAAATACTGTGAGGGTATTTATGACATTCCTTTGCTATAAAAACACTGAGAATTTAACAGACCGTGGCACTTGGTCGTGTACACTCGTACCGATCGGTTGGTTAGTGAATTATTTGTGAAAGTATTTCTATACACAGTGATATTTAATTTTTTAATTAACTCGCTTCCGCTCCTAACACACGCATTCATATTACAAATAGGCAATCATCCAAATCGATAGTATTACCAGAAATTACTGATTCAACGGCAATCTTGTAATGTACGGGATTAGTCTAAAGCCGTAGACATATAGGATAAGTTGTATATAGAGTTGAATATTACTTGATACGTATATAGATAGCTATAGAAATAACACTAACATATACATATCATTTTGACATTGTGTTACTAAATGAAACCACATATTATCTCATTGAAATGCGAATGGCAGCACACAGTCCCATCAAAAAAAAAAAACAAACTGATTAATTAACCACATCAACTCACGATTAATTAATCAACACAGTCCGGAACGGAATTTTTACCGGTATTCCGGACACTCCGGTTGATTAAACTCGCATGGTTATTAACTGGGTCGGGTGTTACGTTTACTGTTCGCAACTCGAGTAGGAATCGTAAAATTTTCGTTAATTGTGTTCATATTGAAGTGTGAAAAATGTATAGAATGTGGCAGTGGCTTTGTTGTATTGCGGTAGTTTCGCGCTGGGATCTCAGGTTCGATGCCTGGGTCAGGTAAAATTATGGGTTTTTCTGCTCGGATACTGGATTTTGGGATTTCATTTCGGCCCATAGAAACGACATGTTAATGTATTGTTGTAGTATATTAACAAAGTGAGACTGCCTCGGTTTCGTAGTTGTACTCCATGCGCAGTACGACAGCGCTGAGGTTCTGGGTTCTAATCCCGGGTCGGGCAAAGTGATATTTGGGATTTTATGCTCAATATCAGCCCGGAGTCTGGAATTTGTGCCTGATATGGCGATAGGCTCGCCCCCTATCACATCATGGGACGGAACACACTTGGCGAAATGTGGACGCCCTGGTTGCGCCTCTGCATACCCCTTTGGGTATAAATGCGTGATATTGTGTGTCTGTATTAACAAAATGGAACACAATTTGTATAATTTTAATTTCTGCCGCATGTTGGCATTACTGTCGGCGGTTATGTCAAACCCTTTTACCTGTTAACTGTTACTTCTAAAATACAACAGAAATACGTATCTAATATAAGTGCTTTATTTCGCAAAACTTTTACACAATATACCGTATTTTAATACGAAAAAAAAACATCAATCCTTTTCTTACTAATACAATAAAGAAAGCGAAAATTTTTAAAATGTATGAATGTTACAAGAAAACGCTGTAACACTTTGACTGATCTAAATGATATTTATTGCACAGGTAGACCATAACCTGGATTAACACATAGGCCACTTTTATCCCGGTAATATTGCTCCCGTGGGAAAAAATGGAATTTCTAATTAGATTTATCAAAAAGATGGCGCTGACGTCGTATTGTTTAAGAGACTTTTGTAGCGACAGAGACTTGACTCGGACAAAGCCCCGAGCAACAACTAGTATAAAATAATCTTTTGGCACTGTCACGTCTCCTATAAATTCTAAGGGTGCAGGCACATAGTGGTATATTTAAAAACAGAATATAATT